>NC_048588.1:19555981-20155981 GCF_013265735.2 Oncorhynchus mykiss
TTGATTCAGTTGACCATGAATTGTTGCTAGCTAGACTCAGAAACATTGGTCTCAGTGAAGGGGCAGTAAATTGGTTTAGGAATTATCATTCTGACAGAACACAATGTGTATATACTGACAATCACAAGTCTAGGTTTCTTGAGATTAATAAAGGTGTGCCCCAAGGTTCCATTTTAGCTCCAGTGTTGTTCTCATTCATTTTTATTAATGATTTGGGAAATGGGATGCAGATGATAGTCATATTCAGATACAGTCATGGTTCAGGCTGTTGAAGAGCTCCAGACTGCTTTTCAATCAACGCAGGCCTCCCTTTATGGTCTTGAATGTACAAAAAACTAAATTCATGACCTTTACCAGAGCTAAAACTCGGACAGAGAAGCTTAGCATGGTCACATCTGGTGGCTTATCCGTTGAAAAAGTGTCATCCTACAAATACCTAGGTATTTGGTTGGATGACAAGTTGTTCTTTAAAGTTCATGTGGATAATCTTGTGACAAAGCTTAAATTGAAATTGGGTTTTATTTTTGTATTAAGGCTCGCTTCCAGCTTATGGCTAGAAAGAAGCTTGTTCAGGCCACTTTTCTCTCTGTAATTGATTATGGTGACTTGTTGTTTTTGCATGCAGCCTCCTCTGTCTTACAGAGACCGGACTCTGTTTATCATGCATCTTTGCGCTTTATTACAAATGCCAAGTCACTCACCCACCATTGCACCATGTACCAAATTTTAGGTTGGACCTCCCTTTATATGCCCAGAAAGATACATTTGTATTGTATTGGGTAAACTCCCTCTTTACCTCTTTAGTCTGGTCTCCTTCACCAGCAGTTACCATACCCGGTCTGCTAGGTGGTTGCTACTTAAAGTCCCCAGGACATTTACAGTATTAGGCAAGACTACCTTCTCTTCTTGTGCACCAGAGGCATGGAATAATCTACAATCCATGCTTCATCTAGATATGTTAGTGCCACTGAATTAATTTCAAATATTGATGAGAGACTCTGTTACTGAGGAGTGTAAATGCTTTTTATTAGGCTGGATCATGTTGTATTGTTGTATGTTTTAATGATGTAATGTATTGATTGTTGCTGCCTTGGCCAGGTCTACCTTAAAAAGAGTATCTCGGTCTCAATGGGCTTTTCCTGGTTAAATAAAGGTCTTTTTTTTTTTTTTACTTTCTATTTATATTTGGTACAGGAAAACTTAAGCGATAAAGTACATTTTGTGAACAATACGTCATCACGCAGATTTTTATCGTCAACAAGAGCAGTGCCTCTTTAGTTATAATGGCACCATGGCCCGAACCTGACTTTGCAGGAAAGTGTTGAAAGGAGGCATATTCCGAGTTCATGGATGCCCCGTCCCCCATGGAGACTTTTCACCGTTGGATAATCCCATTAGAAGTCCTGTTCACTCTCCCTGTCCAGGCTGTTGTATCTTCTATGTCCCGGAGAATCAGTTTCACCATTCACCCCTCAATATCAGAACTTGATTGATTTTGGGTCCCATGTGGCTCAGTTGGTAGAGCATGGCGCTTGCAATGCCAGGGTTTGATTCCTACGGGTCAGCAGTACAAAAAAAGTATGACAAATGTAAGCACTCACTACTGGAAATCGCTCTAAATAAGTGTGTCTGCTAAATGACTAAGATGTAATATATATATATATATATATATATATATATATATATATATATTATTCATGTGCTTGCTAAGTGCTATTGTGCTAGTTCTCACTCTCTCTCCTCTCCATCCCCAAGGTGTGTACACATATGAGGCCGCTGTCCTGCAGATGAGCTGTCGGTGGGGGCTGTCGCGTCGCTGTCGCATATCCAGATAATCCCTGGCCGCGGCGGTGGCAGCACTGGCACGTCCCCCCCTCAGCATGCCCAACACCAGTCGGGCGGGGAGCCTGAAGGACCCCGACGTTGCTGAGCTCTTCTTCAAGGAGGACCCCGAGAAACTGTTCTCAGACCTGCGAGAGATTGGACATGGCAGCTTCGGTGCCGTCTATTTTGTGAGTACTTGGACCCACCACTCTGTGCTCAGTAACAGAGCTGGACTTCCATTCAGAACTGTTTAAGGTATAGGGCAAGGTGTTGACTGTATTTTTCTTCAGGCACGAGATGTGCGGACCACTGAGGTGGTGGCCATCAAGAAGATGTCTTACAGTGGAAAACAATCCAACGAGGTAAGAGACAGATTGTGCATCAAATGCCATTGATGTTACACCAATTACCTTTCATAATTCTAGTTTTGTTAGTAAGCATCTCTCACTCAATTGCAAATATAATGATTTTTTTTCTGAAAAGCTCAAAAATATGTAAATCAGATAATTGTGTGACAATGTCAGCACAGTGGACAAACAATATTATCTATTAATCCCATGATCATTTATTTAATCAGTGGTGTGATGAAACGTGTTCTCCAGGAAACAATTGCTTCATGTTCATGAAGCCTGTTGCTGAAGTTGTTTGCTGTCTCAATATTGGTTTACTGTGAAAAGGCTCATTAGCATGTATTCTGACAAGGCCTAATCCTTCAAGATCCTGTCCTCAGTGGGTTCGGAGCATTAGACCTACAGTTTTTGTAAGGTTTGGTCTCCAAAGGGATTTGTTGTGTTACTCAGCAGTTTTGAATTAAAACATCTTGCTGGAGATGAGCTTATTTGCTTAAAGTAGTGGAACTGCCATTCAGTGGCCTATTCCCTAGGGTTCAGTCTAAAAACAGTTGATAATCAGATTTGAATCTGGCAAAATGACTGGATCGGGTAATTCATTAACCCAAAGAAGTAGAGTGGAACTCAAAGGGAAGTAACTAAAGTTCCATGTAGAACACATAGTTCCAGCCTGCATCTCTGTCCGGACAATCTGCAGTTGCTACATCCATTTTTGGACGTATACATGAATGATATACTTGATTCTTGAAGTATATAACTAATAGAACTTATAATAAATACATAAAAAATAAATAAATGCCATATGAGCTTAGTTCAACAGTATTATCCCATCGGAACCCAAAATACAAGCTTGTTTTACTCCAGTATATGTAAACATTGTAAATGTAAGCAAACACTGTATAGCCTCAACACGCTTAAAACAATAATTGTGATATCGTGGATGGTCAGTCTATAAATTTGAGTGGTTACATTTCTCCAGGCTCATCCCTCAGCTTTTTACCAAAACAAGATGCTGGGAGATTGGTCCTTTTAAAGCTTGTTATGCAAACATGATGTAATTGTTCCACTCTTTTACCTTACAGAAATGGCAAGACATAATCAAGGAGGTTAAGTTTCTGCAGAGAATACAGCACCCAAACAGCATAGAGTATAAAGGATGCTATCTGCGAGAGCACACTGCCTGGGTAAGAGTGTTATCTGAATGGAAAATAATGCTATGATAACGTGGTGAATACTCTGAAACGGTACATTATTTAGCCCAGTATAACACTCTCTCTTTCTGTCTCTGTAGCTGGTGATGGAGTACTGTCTAGGCTCTGCCTCAGATGTCCTGGAAGGTAAGATGTCAGTTTTGAGATTATAAGACTAGTTCTTCTTTGGTTTTCCCCATGATTTGCAGCACTTTCATTCTCTCTCTCTCTACATCCTCTGTAGTTCACAAGAAACCCTTACAAGAAATGGAAATAGCAGCGATTACCCACGGTGCTCTACAGGGGCTGGCTTACCTTCATTCCCACAACATGATTCACCGGTGAGTCCTCCTCATACCTGTATGTGTGGATGTGCTAGACTGACTTCTTTGTGCCCTAAGGGAGGGAGTGTGCCTGTGCCAGTGGAACAAAGCTGTAAGGACATAATCTCTCTCCTCTGTCTGTCTGACAGAGATATCAAGGCAGGGAACGTCTTGCTGACAGAGCCTGGCCAGGTGAAACTTGCAGATTTTGGTTCTGCCTCCATTATCTCGCCAGCCAACTCTTTTGTGGGGACGCCATATTGGTGAGTTTCAAAATCCCAATGTACGAGAAAAAATAGATGGTGTTTGAAATATGGGGAAGAATTTAGAAATGGGGCACCATCTACAGTCTCATTCAATATTTTCCATCAAATCAAAAGCAGTGTACCGGTCATTAAAATGGGGATGTTTCCTCAGGATGGCCCCAGAGGTAATCCTGGCTATGGACGAAGGTCAGTACGATGGGAAGATCGACATCTGGTCTCTGGGAATAACCTGCATTGAATTAGGTAAACTCTCTCGTCCATGTACTCAACTCTAGACTAGCTCTCCTGTTGTTTTAATGCTCTCCTTCATTCATTCCATATCTTAAACCAATATCTGGCCAGAGAAGAATGTAGACTATTTGTTTTTGTTCTTCATACTGGTTTGAATAATACAGAGCCTTCAGAAAGTATTCAGACCCCTTGACTTTTTCCACATTTTGTTTCGTTACAGCCTTATTCTAAAATGGATTTAAAAAAGTGAAAACAGGTTATTAGAAATGTTTTCAAATGTATTAAAAATAAAACATACCTTATTTACATAATTATTCAGACCCTTTGCTATGAGACTCAATTGGGCTCAGGTGCATCCTGTTTCTATTGATCACTTGATTGGAGTCTACCCGTGGTAAATTAAATTGATTGGACATGATTTTGAAAGGCACACACCTGTCTATATAAGGTCCCACAGTTCACAGTGCATGTCAGAGCAAAAAACCAAGCCAGGAATTGTCCGTAGAGATCTGTCGAGGAACAGATCTGGGAAAGAGTGTCAAAACATTTCTGCAGCATTGAAGGTCCCCAAGAACACTGTGGCTTAAGTCATTCTTAAATGGAAGAAGTTTGTAACCACCAAGACTCTTCCTAGAGCTGGCCAAACTGAGCAATCAGGGGAGAAGGGCCTTGGTCAGGAGGTGACCAAGAACCCAATGGTCACTCTGATAGAGCTCTAGAGTTCCTCTGTGGAGATGGGAGAAACTTCTAGAAGGACAACCATCTCTGAAGCATTCCACCAATCAGGCCTTTGTGGTAGAGTGGCCAGAAGGAAGGCATTCCTCAGTAAAAGGCTGAAAAACATCCCCACAGCATGGGGGATAGCCCGCTTGGAGTTTGCCAAAAGGCACCTAAAAACTCTCTGATGAAACACATATTGAACTCTTTGGCCTGAATGCCAAGCGTCACGTCTGGAGGAAACTTGGCAGTATTATGCTGTGGGGATGTTTTTCAGTGGTAGGTACTAGTCAGGATCGAGGGAAAGATGAATGGAGCAAAGTACAGAGAACCTGCTCAGGACCTCAGGCTGGGGCGACGGTTCACCTTCCAACAGGACAACAACCCTAAGCACACAGCCAATACAACGCAAGTCTGAATATCCTTGACTTTAACCCGATCGAACATCTCTGGAGAGAGTGTAGCAACGCTCCCCATCCAACCTTGAGAGGATCTGCAGAGAAGTATGCAAGAAACTCCCCACATTTTTACCTTTATTGAACTAGGCAAGTCAGTTAAGAACAAATTCTTATTTTCAATGATGGCCTATGAACAGTGGGTTAACTGCCTGTTCAGGGGCAGAACGACCTTGTCAGCTCGGGGATTCGAACTTGCAACCTTTCGGTTACTAGTCCAATGCTCTAACCACTAGGCTAACCTGCCACACAATACAGGTGTGCCAAGCTTGTAGCGTCATACCCAGGAAGACTCGAGGCTGTAATCGCTGCCAAAGGTGCTTCAACGAAGTACTGAGTAAAGGGTCTGAATACTTATGTAAATGTTATATTTCAGTTTTCTTTTATTTTTTATAAGTTAGCAAGCATTTCTAAAAACCTGTTTTTGCTTTGTCATTATGGGGTATTGTGTGTAGATTGAGGAGGAGGGGAAAAAACTATTGAATACATTTTAGAATAAGGCTGTAACTTAACAAAATGTTGAAAATGTCAAGGGGTCTGAATACTTTCTGAAGACACTGTAAATCTTTTGTCTGTCTTCCTATTACTTTAATATGACATCTTTTTGTATTCCTCCTTGTTATGTTTTACTGTTAGTGGATCTTGGTAAGCTATTGTTTTCTCTAATCTCTTTGTTTCTAGCTGAGAGAAAACCTCCACTGTTCAATATGAATGCGATGAGTGCCTTATATCACATAGCGCAGAATGAAAGCCCCACACTGCAGTCAAGTGAATGGTACGTCATGTAGCTTCATCAGAGTTGGCTTATTATTTAGGGGAAGGCATTTGTCCACTTTTAAAGTGTGTCATGGTGGGAAAGAAACTAACTCTTCCTTCTTGTCCCCGTCTCTCAATTCAGGACGGATTACTTTCGAAACTTTGTAGATTCTTGCCTTCAGAAATTCCCCCAAGACAGGCCCAACTCGGAGGTACTGTTAAAGGTAAGATCTCTCAGATATCTTATATATGATGATCTACCAGTGCCAAAGTGTATAGATACATATCTAGCTGGCTCTGTTGACTTGATTTTGAGTGAATGTTAAATAAATAAATGAAAGTGAATCATACCCACCCTCATCTCAAAAGAAAATGATTGGCCCCTCTGCCTCCCTCTCTTTCTCAGCATGCGTTTGTGCAGCGGGAGCGGCCCGACTCTGTCCTGATGGACCTGATCCTGAGGACCAAGGTTGCAGTGCGGGAGCTGGACAACCTGCAGTACCGCAAGATGAAGAAGATCCTCTTCCAGGAGGCTCACAACGGCCCTGCAGCCGAAGCACAGGACGGAGACGAGGAGGTCAGTCGCCCAATCTGGCTCTGCTCTCCTGTGGATCTTAGTTTGAGATTAGCATTGTTTATACCAGAACCATTGTAGTCTTTGAAAACACCCTATGTAGGCTAGAAATAATAATGATAATATTTAATTTGTAAATGCGCATTTCCCACACTCAATGTACATGAGGTAGAAAACAGCACACAAACAACATTCAGCAAGAAGTTAAAAAAACAGACCACAACACATTAAATCATTACCTACTAATAAAACATATAGACTTGAAGCAGATTTAGTTGTGTTTTAAACAAGGAAATAGTTTAATAGTAGTTTCTCTAAATGCACTCATATAATTAGGTTAAGGGAGGCCTGGTGGGGAGGCCTGGTTCTCTCAACATTCAGTTGTTCCTGTTTATCCTCTGCTCATAACCTGCTATAGTTGACACACTGTGATTCAAAAAGTATTTCACTCACCTGTGTCTTGCTGTTGTTATGGCGTTGTCCCCAGGAACCGGAGCAGAGTGGCAGGACAGGCACAGTGAGCAGCGTTGGCAGTAACCAGTCTATCCCCAGTATGTCGATCAGCGCCAGCTCCCAGAGCAGCTCTGTCAACAGCCTGACCGACGCCGGAGATGACAAGAGTGAACTGGACATGATGGAGGGAGACCACACAGTCATGTCCAACAGCTCTGTCATTCACCTCAAACCGGTGGGTAGAGATGATCTTGGAGCTGGACCCGCAGAATAACTGTACACTGCCTTAATTATATTGAAATACACAACATAGTGATTATAGTGTTTCCTAGTGCCTTTCACAGATGATTTTGAAGCATTTTTTTCTGCTGTTGAAGTACTGCGTTGTATTTGTTTCCTCAGGAGGAGGAGACGACTTATCGTGAAGAGTCGGAACCTAACAGCCGGCCGCCCACTGAGCCCCAGTCTCCCCCTGCTCACACTCCACGGCCAAAACACCACCGCAACCGCGAGCACTTTGCCACAATACGCACAGCCTCCCTGGTAAGAGCACATTGAGCCATAGAAATACAATGGTACTGTAGTTAACATGATTTAAAATTGACCCTTATAGTGCAGTCAAAAACATGATTTTTCAGTGTTTTATATACATTTCCAAACTGAGGTTGGAATAATACTGTGAAATTGGGATAATGATTATAATGCCCTTTTAGCTGTATGAAAAGACTGCCAGAAATGTCAGCCTGTTTTGGTGGGACGGGAGTTTTGGCCTGCCTGGTGACATAACCAGGCGGTAAATTAGTTAATGGACCAATAAGAAAGAGAGTTTCAAACCTCTGCCATTAACAGCTAGTATTCAGTTTCCCACCCCCCACTCAGACCCACTCAGGGTGTCAAATTGGGAGGGCCTGTTGTCCGTACCTCTGGCAGTCTCTATGGGGGTTCCACAGGGTTCAATTCTCTGGCTGACTCTTTTCTCTGTATATATCAATGATGTTGCTCTTGCTGTTGGTGATTCTCTGATCCATTCTGAATACATCTGGCCCTTCTTTGGACACTGTGTTAACAAACCCCCAAACGAGCTTCAATGCCATACAACACTCCTTCCGTGGCCTCCAACTGCTCTTAAATGCTAGTAAAACTAAATTCATGCTTTTCAACCGATCGCTGCCCGCACCCACCCGACTAGCATCACTATTCTGGACGGTTCTGACTTAGAATATATGGACAATTATAAATACCTAGGTGTCTGGTGAGACTGTGAACACTCCTTCCAGATTCACATTAAGTATCTCCAATTCAAAATGAAATCTAGAATCGGCTTCCTATTTCGCAACAAAGCCTCCTTCACTCATGCTGCCAAACATAACCTCGTAAAACTGACTATCCTACCGATCCTTGACTTTGGCGATGTCATTTACAAAATAGCCTCCAACACTCTACTCAGCAAATTGGATGTAGTCTATCACAGTGCCATCCGTTTTGTCACCAAAGCCCCATATACTACCCACCACTGCGACCTGTATGCTCTCATTGGCTGGCCCTCGCTACATATTCGTCGCCAGACCCACTGGCTCCAAGTCATCTATAAGTCTTTGCTAGGTAAAGCCCCGCCTTATCTCAGCTCACTGGTCCCCATAGCAACACCCACCTGTAGCACGCGCTCCAGCAGGTATATGTAACTGGTCATCCCCAAAGCCAACACCCCCTTTGGCTGCCTTTCTTTCCAGTTCCCTGCTGCCAATGACTGGAACGAATTGCCAAAATCACTGAAGCTGAAGTCTTATATCTCCCTCACTAACTTTAAGCATCAGCTGTCAGAGCAGATTACTGATCACTGCACTTGTACACAGCCCATCTGTAAATAGCCCACCCAACTACACCATCCCCATATTGTTATTGTTTTTCTTTTTTGTATTCCAGTATCTCTACTTGCGCATCATCATCTGCACATCTATCACTCCAGTGTTAATGCTAAATTGTAATTATTTCACCACTATGGCCTTTGTATTGCCTTACCTGCCTAATCTTACTACATTTGCACACACTGTATATAGATTCTATTGTGTTATTGACTGTACGTTTGTTTATCCCTTGTGTAACTCTGTGTTGTTGTTTTTGTCGACCTGCTTTGTTTTATCTTGGCCAGGTAGCAGTTGTAAATGAGAACTTGTTCTCAACTGGCCAACCTGGTTAAATAAAGGTGAAATAACAAAAAGAGAAGACCACTCCCAGACAGTCCTAGCTACATTTTGCTTGATAAATTGCTCTTTGCTAAAAAGGTTTTGGTGTCTTTTTGAGCATTTTAATTTAAAACAGGTACTTAATTGTTACCCAGAAATGATTTGATATTGAGAAAAAAACAGTTGCATTGGGCCTTTTAAGTGTCTGCTCCTGTAGGAGAGTATAAGCTGAGTCCAGAGTTCTATGATAAGCCTTATGTTTCCCCCAGGTGACCCGTCAGATGAAGGAGCACGAGCAGGACAGTGAGCTGAGAGAGCAGATGTCAGGCTATAAGAGGATGAGGAGGCAGCACCAGAAGCAGCTGATGGCCCTGGAGAACAAGGTGAAGGCTGAGATGGACGAACACCGGCTCCGTCTGGACAAAGAGCTGGAGAACCAGAGGAACAGCTTTGCCCAGGAGATGGAGAAACTCATTAAGAAGCACCAGGCCGCCATGGAGAAAGATGTACAGTCGTTTTCTCACGTACTCCATACTTACTCCATCATTCATACTCTGTCTAGATTCTACTGCTGTTCCCTAGGTCACTGTTAAAAGTTATTGTTTTACATAAAGTTTTGGAGGCGTTTTCAAATGTTGATTGTGTGTGTCTGCAGGCAAAGACCTTTACTAATGATGAGAAGAAGTTCCAGCAGCACATCCAGAGCCAGCAGAAGAAAGAGCTCAACAGCTTCCTAGAGTCCCAGAAACGAGAGTACAAACTCCGCAAGGAGCAGCTCAAGGAGGTAGAGAATCACACGCGGTCATACACAGTATACAAGGCATCAAACATTGCTATATCATTTGAAGAAAAAACACATGACACGCACAAATGTTTGCCAACATGATCCTCTCAGCATGTCAGACAGACTCACAGAAAGACAAACCTTTACAGAAAATGTGCAAATATGGACAGCAAGCTCCTATTTACAATTTCTTAAAGTGCCAATCTGCAGTTGAAACGATAACAAAGCATACTACCCGCCACTGATCAGGTTAAAGGTTGAGGGATGGGGCTGGAGAAAGTGTAACCACACTCAAATTCATAGACAGAGCTATGGATGCAAGGAGTGAGCATCCATGATATCAAAATTATAATTTTAAGCATGTTTTGAGGTTATACAGTTTTGAGGTTATTACATTTACTTCGTTTACAAACATTGGTAAAAAGCTTATATTTTGGCTTTTGATGGGGTACAACAGTTGAACTAAGCTCATGAGGCTTTTATAAGTTATAATGTTCGAGAATGAATGGGTTTATATCATTCATTTAGAAGTCTAAAAATGGATGTAGTAACTGCAGATTTCCCCTTTTAATCTCTGTCCTTGTTCTTCCCCCAGGAGTTGAATGAGAACCAGTCGACCCCTAAGAAGGAGAAGCAGGAGTGGCTGTCCAAGCAGAAGGAGAACTTCCAGCACTTCCAGGCTGAGGAGGAGGCCAACCTGCTGAGGAGACAGAGACACTACCTGGAGCTAGAGTGTCGACGCTTCAAGAGGAGGATCCTCATCGCTCGCCATAACGTGGAGCAGGACCTAGTGAGAGAGGTCAGCCATAATCACTCAGCTCTCCTCGTTCATACAGTCTCTTGTTTCTCTCTCACGCTCCTCAAACAAGGCCCCCTTTCCTGTTCTCGGGCTTCGTTTTGTAACCATGGCTCAGCCGTGGGTTCTGCTCATTTTCCTACTTCCATATGTTTAGTAACCATACCTTTACCCTGTGTGACCTCATTCTCTGGTTGTCATACTGCCCTATCTCTTAAATAATGAAGTTTTCTCCTAACCTGTATGGTTGTTCCTCCCTGCTTGTCCGTCTGTGTGTAGGAGCTGAATAAGCGTCAGACGCAGAAGGACCTGGAGCATGCCATGCTGCTGCGGCACCATGAGTCCATGCAGGAGCTGGAGTTCCGCCAGGTCAACACCATCCAGAAGATGAGGGCTGAGCTGATCCGCCTGCAGCACCAGACAGAACTCACCAACCAGCAGGAGTACAACAAGAGGAGGGAGAGAGAGCTCCGACGCAAACACGTCATGGAGGTCCGACAGCAGCCCAAGAGCCTCAAGGTGAACACACACATGCCAACACACACAATTCCCATAAACCGTTGTTGTTTTGTGTTACCGTTAATGGCCTTAATGTAGGGACCTGACCCCTCACAGTTTTGTTTGTCCTCTGTCCCAGTCCAAAGAGTTCCAGACCTGACCCTCACTGTTCTGTTTGTCCGCTCTTCCTCTATCCCAGTCCAAAGAGCTCCAGACCTGACCCCTCACTGTTCTTTGTCCTCTCTTCCTCTATCCCAGTCCAAAGAGCTCCAGACCTGACCCCTCACTGTTCTTTGTCCTCTCTTCCTCCTCCCTCTGTCCCAGTCCAAAGAGCTCCAGACCTGACCCCTCACTGTTCTTTGTCCTCTCTTCCTCCTCCCTCTGTCCCAGTCCAAAGAGCTCCAGACCTGACCCCTCACTGTTCTTTGTCCTCTCTTCCTCCTCCCTCTGTCCCAGTCCAAAGAGCTCCAGACCTGACCCCTCACTGTTCTTTGTCCTCTCTTCCTCCTCCCTCTGTCCCAGTCCAAAGAGCTCCAGACCTGACCCCTCTCTGTTCTGTTTGTCCTCTCTTCCTCCTCCCTCTGTCCCAGTCCAAAGAGCTCCAGACCTGACCCCTCACTGTTCTTTGTCCTCTCTTCCTCCTCCCTCTGTCCCAGTCCAAAGAGCTCCAGACCTGACCCCTCTCTGTTCTGTTTGTCCTCTCTTCCTCCTCCCTCTGTCCCAGTCCAAAGAGCTCCAGACCTGACCCCTCACTGTTCTTTGTCCTCTCTTCCTCCTCCCTCTGTCCCAGTCCAAAGAGCTCCAGACCTGACCCCTCTCTGTTCTGTTTGTCCTCTCTTCCTCCTCCCTCTGTCCCAGTCCAAAGAGCTCCAGACCTGACCCCTCACTGTTCTTTGTCCTCTCTTCCTCCTCCCTCTGTCCCAGTCCAAAGAGCTCCAGACCTGACCCCTCTCTGTTCTGTTTGTCCTCTCTTCCTCCTCCCTCTGTCCCAGTCCAAAGAGCTCCAGACCTGACCCCTCTCTGTTCTGTTTGTCCTCTCTTCCTCCTCCCTCTGTCCCAGTCCAAAGAGCTCCAGATTAAGAAACAGTTCCAAGACACATGTAAGATCCAGACCAGACAGTTC
Source organism: Oncorhynchus mykiss (assembly GCF_013265735.2). Lineage (NCBI taxonomy): Eukaryota > Metazoa > Chordata > Actinopteri > Salmoniformes > Salmonidae > Oncorhynchus > Oncorhynchus mykiss. Next base: position 19,568,505 of record NC_048588.1, read on the forward strand.
AAGGCCTTGAGAAACCACCTACTGGAGAGCACACCAAAGTCTGACCACAAGGCTGTCCTGAAGCGTCTAAAGGAGGAGCAGACCCGCAAGCTGGCCATCCTGGCTGAGCAGTACGACCACTCTATCAACGAGATGCTCTCCACACAGGCTGTGAGTCACACAGGGGTTTTAAAAACACTGCAGGAGAGGGGATGAGTTTCTAAAAAGCTGACTACTGATGATAGGCATTTTGGCAATGAGTCGGATGAACTCGTGGATAACATTTTTATCTCTCTGCGTGCAGTTTGATGGAAGTTGCTAATTAGTACGCTAGCAGATACCCATAGACTTCCGGTCATTGTGCTAACGCTAGCTAGCATTGGCTTGTAGAACTACCTCTAACTTCCTGGACACAGAGACATAAAAATGGTACCCATGAGTTCATCTGACTCTGGGGAAGTAGATAAATCCCTGCACAACTTCTATGTGTGCCTCTACCGGATGGAATGGCTGTGCTCAATGCATTGGCACTTACAAATGTAGATCCTTCAAACACCCCCAACAGGGAAACAGATCCCAATCAAAGGTGTTATTACATGCGTGTTACATAAGGCAGTTATGTATCTTATAACTTGTCTTTGTGGTAAAAAATTATGTGGGCAAGGGCCTCCCGGGTGGCGCAGTGGTCTAAGGCACTACATCGCAGTGCTAGCTGTGCCACCAGAGACTCTGGGTTCGAGCCCGGGCTCTGCCGCAGCCGGCCGCGACCGGGAGGCCCATGGGGCGGCGCACAATTGGCTTAGCGTCGTCCGGGTTAGGGAGGGTTTGGCCGGCAGGGATATCCTTGTCTCATCGCGCACTAGCGACTCCTGTGGCGGGCCGGGCTCAGTGGGCGCTGACCTGGTTACTAGTGTTTCCTCTGACACATTGGTGCGGCTGGCTTCCGGGTTGGATGCGCACTGTGTTAACTTCTCTGGGATATGTGGGACGGTAGCATCCCACCTCGCCAACAGCCAGTGAAATTGCAGGGTGCCAAATTCAAAACAACAGAAATCTCAGAATTAAAATTCCTCAAACATACAAGTATTTTACACCATTTTAAAGATAAACTTGTTGTAAATCCAGCCACCGTGTCCGATTTCAAAAAGGCTTTATGACGAAAGCACACCAAACGATTATGTTAGGTCAGCACCTGCAAAAACTCAACCTACCCAGTTGTGGCCCACTTTTTGGAAGCGAACCACTCGATTTCGTCCCTACGTTAAATCGGCATTGAACACATCACCCTCCCCAGGAGAGGGGGTGACCTCAACGATTTATTGTTAAAACAAGAAGCTGCCTGAATCTTTAATTTAAAGACCCTTGGTCCCTTCGGTCTCAGCGTAGACTAGGATCTGAAGACATTCTTGTGATTTTGCTGTTCATTGTAAATGTTTGTAGGTTTATGTAGCCAAATTGTCTATGATCGTATACTATCATTTGTTTTTTATATGTTCTATTTATATCTGTAAATGAACCAATGATATCAAGCCACACCCGGCCATGATTAGACACCTGTATCTGTCCTTTGACACTATATAAACTAGTGACCTGCAGTTTTTCATTATACCCTGAGGAAGACAGCTTGTCTGTCCAAACGTTGGTTATTCAATTATTTCATCTGAGCTCCTAGTTTGCGGATCTCCTTTTTTTTGTTGAAGTAGATAAAGGGCCTTATTGCCAAAATCCCTTTAACATTGTACTGACCCCCTGTCTGGCTCCCCTCTCGTCTCTAGCTGCGTTTGGATGAGGCTCAGGAGGCTCAGTGCCAGGTGCTGAGGATGCAGCTGCAGCAGGAGCTGGAGCTACTCAACGCCTACCAGAGCAAGATCAAGATGCAGACGGACGCCCAGCACGACCGTGAGCGGAAGGACCTGGAGCAGAGAGTGTCCCTCCGGAGGGCCCTACTGGAGCAGAAGGTCTGATCTTCCATACTGGGAATATATATATATTTTTTTTAACATGGGTTGCGTTTTAATTTGCACCCTATTCCCTGTATAGTGCACTGTGGTCAAATGTAGGGCACTTTTAAGTGGATAGGGTGCCATTTGGGATGTAGGGTGCCATTTGGGATGCAGTGTGCCATTTGGGATGCAGTGTGCCATTTGGGATGCAGTGTGCCATTTGGGATGTAGGGTGCCATTTGGGATGTAGGGTGCCATTTGGGATGCAGTGTGCCATTTGGGATGCAGTGGCAAAAAGTCTCAATTGACATTTGGGCTTTATTTAATTTCAAGCTCCAGAGTTTGCTGTTATTATTGCTAAACCAGTGCTATTTTGAAATGAACATATTATAGTACTGAGCAGCTGTGTGTATCTTCAGATTGAGGAGGAGATGCTGGCTCTTCAGAATGAGCGTTCGGAGAGGATCCGTAGCCTGCTGGAGCGCCAGGCCAGGGAGATCGAAGCGTTTGACTCGGAGAGCATGCGTCTAGGCTTCAACAACATGGTGCTGTCCAACCTCTCCCCAGAGGCCTTTAGCCACAGCTTCCCCGGGGCCCCAGGCAGCTGGGCCCACCCCCAGACACAGCACCACTCTGGGGGCTCCTCTCAAGGGCTACACTGGGGCAGTGGAGGGTCAGGGCACCAAGGCAGCCATCACCACTACCACTCTGGTCAGGGAGGGTCCCCCATGCAGCAAGCCTGGGGCCAAGGCATGCAGGGAGGCGGGTGTCCTCAGCCGTGGGGCCACCCCTCGGCAGGGCCCCTGGGGGCCAGAAGCAGTGGAGGAGTGCAAAACAGCCCCCAGGCACTGAGCAGGACAGCCTCAGGGGGGCGCAGTGAGCAGGCTATGAGCAGGAGCACCAGTGTCAACTCTCAGATATCCAATGGGTCGCACCTGTCCTACACATAGACTCCCAGCCCAGCACCAGAGTCAGAGTAGGGCGCTGCAGAGTGGGACAGCATGGGCTGAGCTCTGCTACACCTCCACCTCCCCTCTTTCCTATCCCTCGTTCCTCTCCTATCCTGTGTACAGATGTGGATGCGTGTGGAAATAAATGTTGCTCAGGTCAAAAGGGCTGAAAGAGGCACACCCCCTCTACACAGCAGTTTATTAGCACACATACAGATCAGTTCTTCTGTTTCTATTGAAACCATTCAGTGTCAACACTTAATACTTCCTCCGTTCTTTATTTTACAGTTCTCTCACTTAGAAATCACTTTCATGTACATATATGTGCCACTGCCCCCCTTCCACCACTGAGACCACTGTCAAAAAGCCTTTTGACATCTGCTAACTGCTTTTAATATTTTTTTTTATGTAGTGTCTATTAATCACAGCAAGCTAAGACAGCCCATGAAATTCCCCTGCTCCAAATTTGATAATACATTGGCCCATCTATCCAGTTACTTGATTTTTTAATATTTTTTATTCTCCTTATGCCAGCCTGTTTTTATGGTTATTTTAAATAGCTGAGATTGTTTCTCTTTCCAAATCAGAAGAATGTTTTGCATTCTAAAAGATTTTAACAGGGAGAGATTTAAAGAACTGCACAGATACCGTATAGAGCTCCTTGACAATACCTGAAACAAATTCAAGTTGGTTTGAAATTATCATTTAGGTTGGTTTGAAATTATCATTTAGGTTTGAGGATGTGAGGGACACTGGGACACAATGTTGTTGGCATGTATTATGGCCAGCTTCCATTAAACTAGGTTTTGTTGTTGTAGAAAAACCTATTTTAAGCCAGGCAGTTGTTATTAAACATCTCACAACTTAGTTACTATCAACCCCTGTTGCAGGAATGTGGTGAAATTTTGTGGATAGGATTGTTTTAGTTTTCACATACAAGGATCTAAGGGTTTTGTAGAATTAGTTAAATTATGTTGAACTGTTCTTATTTGTCTGTTTTTTTATATTAAAGAAAATATTTTGGGGGGGAATTGCAGCTGGTAAGAGCAAGATATGTTTTTTTTTAGCAGAGGTTATATCATTGAGGTAGGATTTTTGTTGTGAAATTCAGTTACACTTGCCATTTGAAAGCTCAGTGTTTACATTTAATATATTGGAGAAGCAGTAACAGACAGTGAACCTTTTTATATCAATGAGCATTTTGCCAGCATTTAGTGATGTGCATTTTATTTTACACCTCCCTGTGGGAGTTTAAGCTGCTAATCCATCCATTTGCCAATAAGAACACTAAAGCAGAATATGAATGTTTTATTTGTCTGTTTCGGATGCAACGTTAGGGGCCAGGCTGACCATAGCTTCAACTATGGCCATATTCAACTCAGTTCTGTACTACTGTACTGTGTGACGCCGGCCACTAGGCTGCAGTCTTCACTCATTGTCAACTGTTCCTTAGGCCATAATAGCCCACCTACAGTAGATCCAAATCGTCACTGTTTAGGGTTTCCAAGTGGGTGGGTGTCTCTCATAGCATTACTACATCAGCCAAAACCAGAGGGACATGGCAGAGCCATAATAAACAAAAGGCTTAGCTAACAGCTAAAAGTGTATATGTATGTTAATGCTCAGTAAGATGGTGCCTTTCTATGCCCTGATACTGATCAACCATTCTCAGTGTAAAACCTGCATGTTTTAGTTCAGCTCAGATTGATTCAATTATTACACTTCAAACTAGTTTCCATTTAGTTTGCATAGATGTTGGCATCGTTCAATGAAAATGATGTACCTCAGGATGAGAGGATCCCAACATCTGTCCTCATGTACCTCTGAAAAGGATGTCGATATCAGGAGGTTTGTGAAGTGATCAGTTGAACAGAAGTTCTGAAGGTGATAATATCATGCATACAGGTACTTGAGGGCTGGTTCTGGGTGTCTCTGCTGTGCGGAGGATGACAGATTGTGAGTTTCACCTTAGTTGGCTGAATGACCGAGAAGGAGGATCAGTATAATTCATGCTGGGCTACATGATTGTCAGATACAAGAGCAAAGACTCTGTAATGCCTTTAAGAACCCTGACATTTATCAGTTGATTTTATTTTAGTGCCTTTAAATACTGCTGCCTTGTCAAAGCACTTTATACAGTATAGAAAATGTATACAGTAAAACAGATGGTAGTTTGACTTTATTTTAAGCACAGCAACCCGAGGGATGCATATAGTGTGTTGGTATTATGTGGTTGAAGTGAGGAAGTTGAAAAGTCTAATAGTTGACCTTAAAGTCCGATACAGAGTCAGGATTTGAATGCCTGGAGTTAATTACAAGTGAGTTACCAGTATGTAGACACATTTCTATGGCTCTGTGGAGGATTCATGTTGGACAAGAACAAAACAGATTATAGGGTATGGTGACGGGGTTAGTTAAAGGACTTCTATTGTATGCTTGGTTGAAAAACACCTTTCGCACAACATTTCCAGGCCAGGTTTAACATGAAACAGTGGGCACAGTAGAGCAGAGCTTCCATAAGTAGAAAAAAAAGTAACATGGTTTCAGAATGTGTTTGAAAAGGAACGATCTAATCTCTATGTGAAGGCTCTTTTTGACCATAACAGCAGGCTTGGCAAGGAGTACATGTTTGTGGGAGCTGGTTAATGTAAGGCAGTCAGTGTTTAAAATGATAATGGTCCACAACTTGAGCAAAACTAAGAACTCAGCAATCAGGAAAAAAGAGCTCATCTCACCACCCTAAAAGTAACAATGGCAGGTGAATGAAGCTCATATACTTGTTACTGGTGTTCATCATGTAAACATAACACTCACACTAAATGATCATTCTACACGTATGTTGGTGAGTGGTTAAAAAGTGGTTAAAGCTGGAAACCTTAATGGTGACACTGCCATGTCCATTTGGGATATTACAACAAGAAAGAAGTTACTGCAAAAAAACTAACTCCTCCCCAGACATCATTGCACGTGCAATTATTTTTTTTCCACACTGCTCGGCGCGCCTCTCATTAGTTTTGTCCACAAAACAATAACAAAGGTGCTGGGGCGGGCAGTGGCACAGTTTCCCCTAATGCAGATTTCATCTTTAAAGGTGGCAAAGCACTTATGTAGTTATTTACTTGGACACCTACAGTGGGTTCTATCCATGAACATGTTCTCCACTTTTTGGTACTTTCCCCTAACTGTTTTTTTTTTCAGGGGTGAGTTTATGCCATTTTGGTTCCCCTATTTTCTCAACCTGCATTCCCTCACACACCAAGTCTGCATTTATTATGAGGGTAACTATCTCCATCTGGAAATCTAAAACACTTTCAAAACGTATATATATTGAAAAGGCCACGAGGCTTAAAAAGTCCTAGAGATGCAGATATCTTAGGGAATGTATCGTCTTTTCATTAAAGTGGGGTGGAATGTTCATATTGTGTGTATATATACAATTTAAGAGATTAAACATTTTAAAACTAAACTTGCATTGTGAAAAAGAAAATAACAAATAATCTGTAAGACTAACATTATTTAACTTGACAGACACTAACCAAATATTAAACAACGTTGAGATTGGTATGAGGGTCTGTAAAAGTAACTGATGAAAAGTGAGCGTGGTTGTGTGTACGCTGACTCTTACTGCTTCCTGTGCATGCATAGCCTACACTGTCATTTTCCTTTACTGTCACACACTTTGTTAGTCATTGCCCCCTCATGAAGCCTTTCATTGCAGTGAGTCTTGATACCTCTGGTATGTTTTCTCCTATTCCACCCTTTCTACATTCACATCCACCAGATTATTAACTATTCTGTTTGTTCTTGTTGAATGTGATCCAGCAATTGTGCAGCAAAAACATGTTTGATTTCAGGGGCACAAAGATGCTGGGAAGTTTTGTTTATTTTTTGAGATGTAGGAGAAGTTTGTTTTAAATGGTTGCAGACTCTAATCCCCCATTACAATTCTCCCATATCTGCCTCTGGATCATATCCAACTGTCCTTTCCAAAAAGCAAGCATGGGTCTCATTATGTTACAGTACATAGGGATGTGAGTGTGTCCCAATACTCTCCAAAACCTTCCACCTCTTGTTTCCTTTCATTTGTAACCACAGAGGTCAAAAGCCTCAATAGGTTAATTTACCAGTATAATGCTTATACCCAACAAGTCTTTTATGAATAGTGGCCAGGGGAGAAAAAGGAGCGGTATTTCTGATTATTGGGACCTAGCCCTTGTTCAGGTCAACAGCTTTTCGGGCCAATGATTCATGTCAGGCCAATGAAAGGTCCTTGCTATCTGTGATCCTTGGGACGTTCCTACCCCATTGAAGTTGATATTTTAAAACGGTAAAGGTTTGGGTAGGGACGTCCCAAGGATCCCGGAAAGCACTAAACGCCAATGAAACTTCATCTCATATGAGATTGATTGCCAACCCGTCACACCATTTTGTTAATAATCCCCCCCCCCCCCAAATTGTGAGACTACTTAGATACTTTTATTCATATTTGTTTTAATCATTTACAAGGCTTCTCCACCAACCTGAATAATGTTTTAAATTATCATTTAACATTGATGTTGTCAACTTTTGTCCTACTGACTGAAAGTATGGGATACTGAGTGAGAAACAAGCTAAAGAAAAATGGAGGTCCTCCCTCTGGTCAAACACTGTGCCATACCAGAGCTGCCAAGCCCAAACACCACTGCATTGTTTCATCTCAAGAGTTACCTAACATTACCCTTGGCTTGGGCTGATGGCATGAAATGTTTAGAAATCGCATGATTTGAGCCGTTCTGGTCAGATGGCCAATGTAGAGGCTTGAAAAGATGGTGACAGGCTACTTATGAAAACAGAGGGTCCATTTCTATGAGGATGTCAGTATTCTTCCTTGGCACAACATTACCACTACAACTCTTATATAACCTGTATTAAAATGTATAGATTGTGAAACATGTTATTGAATGTCTGAAAGATTATGAAGATTATAAATACATTTTCACCAACAAAAAATACAAAAAAGTGAGTGGAAATGTGTAAAAATATTCATAAAACAGAAGAATAAAAACTAGGATCAAATGTACTATTTTGTTTGTATTATAATTACTATTGTGCTGGCAGAGGAATATTGAACAGAAATCAGCTGTAATAAAGTAATTTTAGTATATAACTTGTGTCCTGTTTTGAATTTGGCGCATAATAAATATATATTTTTTTAAGTGTAGTTTTTACAGAATCAGAAACTTCTGGTGGTTTTTGAAGCCAATGTGGCATCTTGAATTTCTATTCTTCCTATGAATTTGTCTCTAGCATTTGAACCCTAGTATAACCCCATTCCTGAAAGCTACAACTCTGGAACATGAATGTGCCTTCTGTTCCCCTCTATGATGATCACAGGGTGTGTTAGGAGTGTAAAAAAAAAAAGCACTTTGGCCCCGATAAGAATATAGTTGAATAGCCCTGGCTGTCATAGCCCTTCTACGGACAGCCTTTCCACTCCCTATTTAATCTAGCTCTTGTGGCTAACTGGATTCAAACCAGGTCTCCTGCATGGCACAAGACTGTGTTAGCCCACTTAGCTAAAGCCTATAGAGATAAGTTCATGTAAAGGATGACACACTGCTTGCTTAACGAGTAGCGTTTCCCCCTGATTCAGCTCGTATGGAGACTCGAACTCAGGACCTTTGCCTCATAAACACGTGACTGCTCTTTTGAGGCATTTCAACCCATTGTGCTATTCAAAAAGGCCTTCAATTGTGCAAGGGGTTACACTTCAGGCTGAGGAGTGAGTTTCACAGATCACCATCTGCTACACTAATACAAGTCTTCAAGATCCAGCAAAGTTACTCATCAAAAGAGCGTAGTTTGGTGATCCATGCTTATCGGATGAGAACCTTGCCTTGTGCTGAGACCTGAAGACATGTTAGTTTGACGTGTTAGTTTGTTAGATGTTGTTAGCTTCATGTCTTTCAGCAAGGGTATTCATTATAAGGTTAACATGTGACTGACTGGATTAAGACTGTTAGCCTGTTGAGCCAAAGCCAAGATCATGTGATGAGTAACTCTGAGACCTGAAAAGTTGCATTGTCTGGTGCAGAGGAGATCTGGGTTAGAACCCCATCAGTCAAACCATAGACATTAAAACCAGAGTTAAACTAACACATAATGTTTCCAGATCTCAGGCTAGGTTGCTCATCACATGCATAGGTCTCCAACCCACCTCTGTTGCACTCTCATTAAATGGGGTGCACAGATCCTTCTGCTTCTGTTTGCCACATAAAGTGTTTTTGTTGTGCTGTAGGCCTGATTTCGAACCCAGTCAGTTATATGTAAGCAATAAGGCATGAGGGGTGTGGTATATGGCCAATATACCACGGCTAAGGGCTGTTCTTAAACACGACGCAGTGCAGATTGCCTGACACAGCCCTTAGCTGTGTTAAATTGGCCATATATCACAAACCCGCAAGGTGCCTTATTGCTAGTATAAACTGGTTATCAACGTAAACAGAGCAGTAAAAATAAATGTTTTGTCATACCCATGGTATACGGTCTAATATACCACGGCTGTCAGCCATTCAGCATTCAGGGCTCGAACCACCCACTTTATAATGGTGCCATAATCTCTGAATATGAGATCAAAGGGGTGTGAAATGTGACTGAGGTTGTTCGAAAACCACGCTCTATTAATGAGTAGGCTATCCTTGCTGGAGACTTTTTTTCAAATACAAGTTACATTTATGAATTCAAATATTCAATCTGTGCATTACAAATTCAAAAATATTAAATGAAAATGCAATACCCTAATACAAATACAAAATTATCAAATTAAAATACAATTTCTATTGGCACTGAAATCGCTAACGTTACACACATATGACACGGAGTGGCGAGGAGTGGAATGATAGTTTAAGACTGGTACCCAGACTAGTGCTTGTTGATCAAATTTTTGTTCCCCAAATTCTGTGCAGTAATTGCGGATTCTGACTCCCGGAAACTCAACTCACTGGTAACATTTGCAGGAGCATGCAGGCAAAACTGTCCTTGAACAACGAAAACATGCATGTTATCTGGCTAAATAGCTATACAATGTTATATTTGATCAAGTGAAACCATATTACAATCTCAAATTAGTTATTAAGCAAGCTAGCTAACTGTTCTAGCTAGCCAACCATACAAAACACTCCCAGTCAGCTGGTGCTATTGCTAGCTAGCTGTGGCATTGTGAATAGCTAGCTATAACAAACAAGTTTAGCTAAACAGCTTGCCTCCATGAATGTCACTGATATTCACGGACTTGGATACCGTTAAATCTGCTCCCATCACGATTAAAAGGTAAGATACTTTATTTCCAATATTTCTTGTTAGCTGGTTATGATACATGTCACCAAGATTGAGAGTTAGCGAGCAGCTAGTTACCCCCTCACTGAACACGGCTGATCAACTTTCATCCATACTTAGCTCGGGCTTCTGTTAGTTGGCAAAGACCAACAATCTGCTTGTTTGGTTTGGGCTTGAATACTAGTGTTGATAATCCCTGAAATGTCCTTGCTTTCAACCAAAAACCAAACACTGTTTGCAATAAATATCTAAAATGTATTTTGTTTAATATTGTTATCTTTCTTTAGGACTAGCTGTAGTCATGTTGCTCCTACCAATAACTTCTCTATTGGTCTGTAGAGGACTGTAGTGTTATGTTCCCCTATGGTTTAACTCCCCTCTCTCTGTTATTTCTCATTGTAGAAGCCCCAGGATGGTGTGTGAGCTGCTAGTCTCCTCACTATGGTTCCTTTTCGTAATCTTCTGGGTGGAGACCATAAGTGTGTGGCTGTTCCTATGCATCTTCTACCAGGACCAGGCATTTTATCACTGGGGAGATGGGTATGCGTACCTAATCATATTTTACACACAAGCAACTTGCTGATTCTTAATCGTCTTACAAATATCCAGATGAAGTATCAAACAGACCTTCCTTTCTCATTCTGTTACTACAGGGTATTTGCAGATGACCCCGGCCAAATGCTATACATGTTGAGCAGGTGAATCCTAATATTGATTTCTGTCTGTTCATGGGTGTGATCAGATGAAACACAGTACTATAACTTGTATCTGAAATGGAAAACTATACTGTTATTAATAGTTATTACCATGTAGCACTTTCATGAATAAAGTCTCCATTGTCCCCTTTCCACAGAGTGGATCCCTCTGGACAGATGCAGACCTGAGACAGCGAAAGCATATGAGGAACAGCACATAATGGATTGTTCTCTCCAGATATAAAAGGATGGGAGCTGTATGTTTGAGACGCTCCTATAAAATAATGAGAATCAGTAGTCTTTTTCTACCTCCCTGCTCCTGGTTCCCTCCTAGATTTACCGCATGGTCATTGTCAACATGAAGAAACTGCATTGAATGCAGTTGGATTGTTGTTGGGTATGGGTAGAGACACCCAGCTTGGCAAGAAGAACCAGGGAGGGGATCCTGCCGTAACTGTGGAATAGATGCATAGTGTGGCAGCTAAGTGTTCCCCACCAAAGCATGAACCATCATACATATGTTCTATTTCCATTGTCTGTGTTAATATGTGATATAGGTCAAACATTGTGGAAAAACACTTGGCAGATGCTTTGAAAAAATATTTTTACATGAGGTTTAGTCCATTGTCAATGTAATTTTTGTGGATTTTGGCAGACTTGCACATTATCATGGTTGTACACATTTTAGTTGATTTGTTTTCACATCTGTGTCTATACATAATCTGCTTCAGTCTGGGCACTTACATGACAGTGTCACTGGGTTGTTTTGCTATGTAAAACACTAACAACATTATTGACATGATACACATATTCAATTAAAAACTTTACTCTTGGAAATCTTCCAACATGACAATAATATAATATGCACTCATCAGTATTTTGTCATCTGCGCTCAAACTAAAATGTTGAATGTAGCTTTTTTGTAGCTTTTCTGTTTTTTTTGTTGCTGTTGTAAAGCTCACACCACACTAATAATGTCATGAATGCTCTTCTAGCAAATGTGGAAAATTATTACAAACCTTAGATGAATTCCACATTTTGACTTGTACCTGTTCATAACTTTTAAATTGTCTTCATTGAAGATCATCCTTCTGTAATGCCAGTCATAGCCTAACACAAGTCTTGTCTTTGTAATGTTGACTTCTTCTTGTTTATGAAAGTGGCATGTTGGGTTAAACTGGGCAGTGACACCAATGGTACATTTGGTTTTATTTTGTTTGCATCTGAAGACATTTTCCAAGCTTGTTGTACTACTATTTCAAACAGTTTCAGATTTGCTGCAGATTGATGGTCGGTATATACTTTCTCAATGTTATATTCCAATACAGTAGAGGGTAGTGATGTGTTATTTTAGTATCTTGCTTTCCAACGTAGAATCGTATAAATTGATACGGGCAGTTCATGGTACCGCCAAAGATTTTTATGAGTTAACCAAGATAGACCACAGCCCGTTGTTTCAAATGAGAACAAATTAGCCATAGTGGGCAGAAAAAGCAATAAGGTGGGCAGAGCCAAGAACGAGTTAGCGAGATCCTATTGGCGTATTCTAGCAAACATTTGCATATTCCTTTGGGGAACGTCTACTCTGAAGTGCGCGTGTGCACAAACAATTTGCCTTTGCACCCCTGCTAAACAAGGCCTTTTTTTAAAAACTTTGTCAAAGGGTGAAGTCTACCAAACTTAGTTCACTCTGTTTGTAACAAAAAACTGTATTGAGATGAAATGTTTCACTGATGAGTAAATGTTGGCCAAAATCCATCTCGTTCCATCTCCAACTACCGGCCACTGGTCTTCCAATTTCAATTTAAGGGCTGTATTGGCATGGGAAACATATGTTTACATTGTCAAAGCAAGTGAAAGAGATAATAAACAATAAATAAAAAATGACTGTAAACATTACACTTACAAAAGTTCCAAAATAATAAAGACATTTAAATGTTGTAATGATGTGCAAATAGTTAAAGTACAAAAATAAATAAACATAAGGTTATATTTACAACAGTGTTTGTTCTTCACTGGTTGTCCTTTTCTTGTGGCAACAGGTCACAAATGTTGCTGTTGTGATTGCACACTGTGGTATTTCACCCAATAGATATGGGAGTTTATCAAAATTGGATTTGTTTTCAAATTCTTTGTGGGTCTGTGTAATCTGAAGGAAACATGTGTCTCTAATATGGTCATACATTTTGCAGCTAACCGGATGCTTCATATTTATATATCTGGTGAAATGTCTGTCTCTTTGTTCTATCTGTGGTTCCACTGCCGGCCACAAATCCACACACGAGAGAGATATAGCAAAAACTGACCGTATATCTGCGACGTAATTATATTCAGGCAGCTCGGAAGCTACCCATGAAAATATCAGCGGTCCTACTAGTTGTAAGGAGCATCCAGCCAGGACAGAAAAGCAAAAAAAGCGAAAGCTCTGAGTACTTTGGAGTAAGTAGCTAGCTAAGTAATCAACGGAGTTTCTCTTTCTTTCAGGTAAAGTGTTTTAGTAAGGAGTGACTTGAACGGTTGTCTGAATTTCTAAGAAACTGTTCTTCCAATCGTGGTCATTCTTTTAATATCATGGCTCCAACTATCCAGACACAAGCACAGCGAGACTCAGACGGTCACAGGTAAATATCCTCTCCTATGTATTTTCTTTGCCGCAACTAGATAACGTTAGCTAACCTAGCTAATGACGACATGGATGGTTAGCAATCATCACAATTTACATATGTTTTGATTGTCCCGTGATAAGTTAACATAGGTCAAAATAGGGGGAGGGTGGGGGGCTGGCTATTTCCCATTTCTTCAATCTATCAGCTGAGTGTGTAGCTAACAACACTTGTTTTTCTCTCCACTTGACTAGGAGTTCATCACACAGAACTGTTCCAGAGAGGTATGCATGCAGTTTGTTTTCCATGTTAAAACAAAAGAGTGATTCAGTTACAGTTCAAGCTATTGTGTGTTTTAAATACAAAGGGTGTGGAGGGCTGGCGATATCATGGCCAGATCAAAACCCATATGACCATTAGTTATCAGTTTGGGTTCTGAGGCATCAATGGTTGATAGAACATGCTTTTGATGGCTACTTGTTCTTTGTACACTTTTGAAATGTGTGACTCCGTGTTTGTCCCAACCAATCTCCCAGGTCTGGAGTGGTCTGTCGGGTAAAGTACTGCAACAGCCTGCCTGACATCCCATTTGATCCCAAATTCATCACATATCCATTTGACCAGCACAGGTAAAAACCCTTGTTCCTTCTGCCATAAAGGTCAGTCAAGATGTTAATGTCTATTAAATGTATAGTTGTTGTAACCACAGTGTGCAGCTTTTATTTTCTAAGCTTTCTCCCATAAATACTGTACTGCCACTGTAGCTGACTCTGACGTTGCCCTGTCTGGTGTTGACAGGTTTGTGCAGTACAAGGCTACATCGTTAGAGAAGCAACACAAACATGAACTGCTTACTGAGCCTGACCTTGGCGTCACCATCGACCTCATTAACCCAGACACATACCGCGTCGACCCCAGCAGTATGTTTCTGAATGACACAAACACACGTTGTTATACCAAACAGTCAATATATTTTTGTGGTAGTTACTTGAAGCTTGTGTAGTATTGATTTAGAATCGTCCCATCCTTATTTTTCTAGTTCTTCTTGATCCAGCTGATGAGAAGTTATTGGAGGAAGACATCACAGCTCCATCCAGCTCGAAAAGGTTTGGATACAGACTGTGTACCAGTCAATACAGTGTCTTTGTGACAAAATTCAATGAAAATCTTAATGACTTGGGGTCTGTGCTATGAGCCTTGTGTTTGTCTTCCTGTAGATCTCAGCAGCACGCCAAGGTGGTCCCGTGGATGAGAAAGACTGAGTACATCTCTACAGAGTTCAACAGATATGGTGTCTCCAATGAGAAAGTGGAAGTCAAGTGAGTGTGACATAACAGGCTAGCTAACCACCACATTCAGCGTACACACTTCCCATCTTGTAGTGATTTCTGTTTGTCCCACCCCTTCTATGACCTATGTGTTCTGTCCTTAGGATCGGTGTGTCTGTCAAACAGCAGTTCACAGAGGAGGAGATATACAAGGATAGGGACAGCCAGATTGCTGCAATTGAAAAGACCTTTGAGGATGCACAGAAACCGGTGAGAGTGCCCCTCGTTTGGCTATGCACAATTTACTGGGCTATATTCAGTCCAAATAGATCTTACAGTAACCGTCAATGTCCAGCTACACAGAGATCACACCGTTCATTGTATGCTCCTTCTAATATGACGATTGCAATATCCTCTTTCATTCCATCAAAGTTATTGAACAGATGTTGGATCTTAATTGTACCTATATTGTTGCAGGCAAAATAATCCCGCAGCAACATCATTTTAATGTTTAGTACATAATGTTTCTTTATCGGTGGTTAGGCTATTAGCTGGTCAAAATGAGGTGACATGAAAAGTGGGATACTGTTAATATAACTGTTAGTGTGGTTTTTCAGTGGATTTAAGTAAATTGCGAAGCTCATCAGAATTTCCTGTGGTGAAGGAAAATTATCAGCAACAAAAGTGATCAAATTAAGATCCTACATCTGTACGTCACACGTGGTGTTCATCCTCTTCCCCCAGATTGCCCAGCACTACAGTAAACCCAGAGTCACTCCTGTGGAGGTGATGCCTGTGTTCCCTGACTTCAAGGTGAGCACCCATGATGCTCAACAGGACATACAGTACCATTGTATTGGTCTTGGCTTCCTATCTGAATTATTCTCATGGTCTTTGTTTCTGGGCAGTCATTGGTTCTTTTATCTGTTCCAATCTGGATGTGTTTAGCTGTTGTTGTCTAGCCCTATTGTGTTTTGGTAAAGAGTAAGAATTTGTGTGTTCTGTTCTCTGCTCCCCAGATGTGGATCAACCCGTGTGCTCAGGTAATCTTCGACTCTGATCCTGCTCCTAAAGACATGTCAGCACCCCAAGGTGTGGAGATGATGTCACAGGCCATGATTAGGTGAGGACAAAACAATGCCACATTGTGTGTGTGTGCCTATGATTTTAAAACAATATTTTTTTTTTGTGTGTGTGACTGTCCGGCACTATGACAATTTTACATTGTGTTTTGAATTGTTTGTTGTGCCCTGCAGAGGTATGATGGATGAGGAAGGAAACCAGTTTGTGGCCTACTTCCTGCCCAATGAGGAAACGATTCGCAAGCGCAAGAGAGACGTGGATGAGGAGCTGGACTACATGCCTGATGATCTGTGAGTAATCCAACAAGCATTTACACTAACCTTGAGTAGACAGGACACCAACCATTCTACTGATATGTTAACTATCCCTATCAATAATATTCAGGTTTCACATTGCCATTGTCTACTTCCTCATACCTACTTGGTTCACCTTGTCCAAGGACCGAACCATTAGGATTTTGGAATCTCTGAAGCACACTTACTGTAACATTGAACTAGGTGTGATGGTGTGTGTGTGTTCTAGGTATGACTATAAGATAGCCAGGGAGTACAACTGGAATGTGAAGAACAAAGCCAGCAAGGGCTACGAGGAGAACTACTTCTTTATCTTCAGAGATGGAGATGGAGTCTACTACAACGAGCTGGAGACCAGGTAACCACTGGCCCGGATGGGGGGGGTCTCATAGTGTGGTCTGTTGGGTTTACATTGGCAGGAGGTGACATGGGATTCTCTTTGAAGAGAGAGTCACATTATTCTGGTAGATTTGTATTTGCTA
This sequence comes from Oncorhynchus mykiss, assembly GCF_013265735.2. Classification (NCBI taxonomy): domain Eukaryota; kingdom Metazoa; phylum Chordata; class Actinopteri; order Salmoniformes; family Salmonidae; genus Oncorhynchus; species Oncorhynchus mykiss. The sequence continues at coordinate 19,585,115 of NC_048588.1, forward strand.
TGGTGGGTTAAGTTAGTTTGTTTTGGCCTGAGGACACCACCTGTGAAGGTTGTTGTTGGCCTGACTGTGTTGTCCTGGATTGCAGAGTACGGCTGAGTAAGAGGAGAGCTAAGGCTGGAGCCCAGTCTACTACAAACGCTGTGCTGGTGTGTAAGCACAGAGACATGAATGACAAGGAGCTGGAAGCACAGGTGAGACTGCTAATTAGGCCTATTTTCTACACTGAGCATTACTTTCAATCTGTGGAAACTACTGTGTTTACTTAATAAGTGGACCTCAACACTGATAGAGATGAGCAGGTAGTGCTGGACATAAGCAGAGAAGTATACATTTGCAGACATCTAAATAATCAGAGTAATCATGACATCCGTCTTTGTGTCCATTAGGATGCGCGTAAGGCTCAGCTGGAGAACCATGAACCAGAGGACGAAGAAGAGGACATGGACTTGGGTAAACTGCAGGACTCTGGTCAGTCTCTCCCCTCTGTCCTCCCCAATGTTTACCACTGTGTCTGAAGCTCTTTGTTTATCACTGCTTCTTAGGTCCATATGAATGAAATATATGTTTATTTCCACTCACAGGTGATGAGAAGGGCAGCGAGAGCGAGGGAGACAACTCTGACAGTGACTCTGACAGGGAGGATGAGGATGGAAAGCGGAGTGGAGCTGAGGATGATGAAGAGGGAGTGAAGCGGAGGAGGAAGGCCAGTGGTAGCGGCAGTGAGAGTGGCGAGGAGGAGGTCAAGCTGGCGGATGAGGTGGAAATCTTCGGTAGCGACGACGACAGTGATGACGACGACAACGAGCCCAAGAATGGAGCAGCCCGGAGCAGTGGGGAGGAGGGCAGTGGGAGCGAGGAGAAGGAGAGCCATAGGGAGAGGAGTAGGAGCGTGTCTCCGGCCCACAGTAGCGGTAGTGACCACTCAGAGGGTGGCCATGCCCAGAGTGGGAGTGGCAGTGAGCAGGCCTCAGACTCCAGCGATGGTAGTGACAGTGAATAAGAGCCTTCTTACTGTGACAACGCCAGCACACCATGCCTCACCCTCGAGCTCCAGCCAGCCCACGCTGACAAGCCCCACCCTCAGAACAGCCATGTTTTTACAGACTGAGTCCCAGGCTAGCAACTCATTCCTGTTGAATGTTAGTTTGCTACTTTTTTTAGGAGAGACACAACCTCTAAGGGACTTCTACAAGGCTTTTGGGTACCTGTAAATGTCACTTACTCAAATCTGTCAGACCTTTGTTCATAGATATAGCTGGAGCCACATCTTAGTCGCTGTGTACAGTACGTGCTTCATTGAACAAAATTAAACAGATTTATTTTGTTATTTTAAGCTGTTATTTTTAAGTCAGTTTGTCTTTATGGTTTGTACATTTCTCACTTTAATATGAGGTACTTAAAGTGTTGTGAAAGCAGAAACATTTTTTCTGTTTAATTTTCAGGTGTTAAACCTGTTAAATCTGTTTTTCTTTGTCCTTAGCATTTTGAGGATACAATGCATTATAAATGTAATAGGAACAGCCAATAAAATGTGGGAAAGTTGTTTTTTTTATGTTTTGAACTAAACTTTCAAAAGAACATTCTCTTTTTCTGCCAATTTCTTGTTTCCCTCCCAGAAACTGCTACTATTAACCTGTATAAATTCAGTTGTATGATGGAAACTTCTCTTAACATCTAGACATTGTAAATAAATGGTGGTAGCTGATTTTACAACATTTATGCCTGTATGTTTCTTATACTGGTAACAGTCACCCTCTCCAAAGTCCCCTCTTTATTGATGAACATGTATTCCTGGAAAAATGTTCCTTCCAAAGTGGTGGTAATGTAGCCTGGTCCCAGATCTGTTTGTGCTACCATGTCAACAAAAGGGAGCAGAAAGACTGGCAACCAGGCTGGTAATAATGGTTTCTGAGTACAACTAGGGAATAAGAATGCAATAACATAAGTGCCACTATAAGCAATTTATTGCAAACCAGTAATGAAGTTAATGTACTGGTATGTTCAATACATGCACTTTTGCTAATGTGAACACAAGTGTCTGTTCAGCGAAAGAAAGACAGTTTGTTTATCAGCCACTCTTCAGACAAATCATCTATGTTTCGCGTCTCAAAAACCTATTGAGGAAAAAGGGGTAGGATCAGGCTAAACATGCATATTTTCTGAACATTTTCTATTATACCTTCTCTATTTTGTGAGTTTAGGGTTGGACTTAAGCTCCGATCATAATTGTCAGTCAATACTTGAAACAGAAAATAGTCCTGACCTTTGTGAGCTCTGCTGCGGAGACCAGTTGGTTCTTGCTGCCTGCGTACATCATTTGCTGCTCAGGCTTGCACCCTGTCGAGATGAGGAGGGTGCATAAGCTACAGATGTCTGTCCACTGAACCTTTTTGATCTCCATATAAATATTGATTGAATCGCATTACTTTCAATTATCACTTACTACCTTCAATGTTATTTTGTGCAAATGGTTGTTGCAGTACAGTAATGCTAATCCTTCACTTAATTGGCTGTTCACTGAATTAGGATGAATTACTCACCCACTGGACTTGAGAATATGAAACACAGCGGGTAGGACACCCTGCCATCTGTATGGACGTATTTGTAGCTGTAAACAATGAATGTACACTATATTGTCAAGGAGATCCAATCACTGGTCAATGATATAACTCAACACTGGCAGTGCTGGTGAATATGATTATTCTGCTGTATCACTCTGACATGTTATAAAAGGATATCTTGGCTGCCGCTCTGGAAGTTCATTCCTCAGGTCATCCAGGGAGATGTCCTGAAATGTGAGTGCGTGTTTTGAGTTGAACTGGTATTGATACAGGTGTGGATGGATTTGAGTAATTACTAACTCAGTATGGGATATTCAACATCTCAGAAAGACAACGTGACTTGCCTCATACTCTTCCTCCAGGATCACAAGCTGTTTCTCCATGTCAATTTTCACTGAGGGAATAGGATCATTATTCTATATTGAGTCCTAGACACAGTATGTTTCTCTGTTTCTAGGTTTATTAAGTTTTTGTTTTTTAATTAGGTGAAACAGGTGACAGTTGGGCTACTGAGGAACATGGTTTCAATGAAGTCTTACTCACTCAGGATGGCTGCATTGTTGGTCTCTTTTCGAAATCTAAACTTCTTCAGTTTTTCTTTCAGACTCTCATCCACCTCGCACACAACCAAAGAGCTTGACTAGAATGTAAAAGTGAAACAAGTTCATCAACCGTGGGAAGTTCTGACACATTGTAATTGTATATGTTGGTTATATTGCTACTGTCAGGCTACATCTTTAAAAATTCCCTTAGAGGTAGGGAGAGAGACCGAGAGAGAGAGAGTGGAGGGCAGACTGGGGGGAGAGAGAGACCGAGAGAGTGGAGGGCAAACTGGGGGGAGAGAGAGAGACCGAGAGAGAGAGTGGAGGGCAGACTGGGGGCAGAGAGAGAGAGAGAGAGAGAGTGGAGGACAGTCTGGGGGGAGAGAGAAAGGGAGGGATACAGAAAAGTAGGTTTTAGAGCAACTTGTTTTGATTTCTGAAGTTCAAGTTTCCATGAACGCATAGCTCATAACAAAATCTGAAAGTGATATATTGAGGCCAGGAAGTGCTTTTGTTGCATCATGGGACAAAAAAACTTCCTGTGTCAAAAGGGTGTGGGGTGATGGGAGGGGAGTAGCAAAAATAAATGTACGCCTGCCTAAAAATCTTTACAACATAAACTAGGACATCACCATCCATGCAGAAATACATTTTGTTGGTAAAGTGCAATATCGTATAAATAAACGGTCTCCCATACCATTCTAGAAGAGGTTTTGTTTTGGGTTCTTGTTTGCAAAGATACTGTCTTATTGTAAAGGTAGTTCCTCCTCGGCCAACTGCTTGTGACAGGATGCTGTCTGACTCTCAAGATCCTCCTTTTATGTTGTAGCACATACAGTAGGGAAGGGCAGGCATTAACAAATACTAGAGCATCCACCAGTACCCCCTTTCGCACTGTGCCAGATCTAGCATTATTGAGACTGACTAATGTTAGGGATGTCGTCAGTGGCGGTATGGGGGGGGGGGGGGGGGGGTATCGCAAATCATGCCTTTTTAATAATACAATGTTTTATACCCAAAATAATTAGTGTTGCAACAAGATAAAATAACAAAGTGATATTCTCTTTTCACATTTGTTTGATGGGTGCAGTCAGAGAAAGCTGAGCATTCTTTGATAATCTGTTTAATTCTACATAAGTGTTTTTAGCCTTTATTTCAAGAGAAAGTAATCTTCATTCTATCTTCATTCCTCAAACGTTAATCTAACTGATCAAATGCAATCAAGCCAAATATGTTTGTTTGAGGCCAAAGAGTTGAATTTGAATTAACAGTGCTTGGTTTGACAGCGGCTATCCATCATATCAGAGAGGAAAAGGCGAATGAGAGGGATAACTGCGCCCAAAATCTGTCTTCTCCCGCAGGTGGCGTTTTTTCGCTCACCAAGCTAAGATATTTTGCATGGTTTATTTGATCGAATATAAATTTCGTAATCCTTAGGATGTTAAGAGTGTACTGATATAAGTAGGATACGTGACATCACGGCAATTTTGGAGAAAAAAAACAGTTATATTGGAGTTGTGCCTCTTATTCACACGCGTATCTGCCCTCTCATTGGCTAGAATGGTCCCACCTGATCTTGCCGACTGCCTTCCTTTTTATAAGAAAAGTATTTCCATTGTTTTAGCGGCCACTTTAGTATCTGCTCAATATAATGGATAATCTGTGATCATATCCATCAATTTCAACCCAGGAGTGGTGTGTGCGTTTCATCCGCTAGGTGGGGCACTTTTCTCTTTGTTTACCCCGCCCAAAAGCCATTACGTTAGTTTCCGACGTTGCTTCAAGTCTGAATCGAAGTAGGCTAGCTAGATATCGCCAAGCGTACTTTCCATATTTCTCAATGTTCAAATACACATTCTGTACATAGATAGTCTTGTAAATGTGTTTTTTTTTTTATAATCCGAAAATAATTTTCAAAGCAATCAACGACAACTGTTGGATCGAAATCTTCGCCTCATCCAGCGTTTATAGATGAAGCAAATAACGTTAGCTACTTGCTAGCGATTTAGCGGCTACGTTAGCTATCTAATCGGTTAGGGAGCTAACAAGTGACAATTCACAAAGGTAAACAAACCAACCGCTAGAAGTTGAAGGGTGGGATGTGGATATCATTTATGTAACATGCCGTGTTTTTTTTTGTTGCAAAATGGACCATGGAGGACCTTTGCAACGCGACGACTGTAATATCGTTTAACGAGATGAGAAATGCAGCGACATTCCAATAGCAACGTCGCTACTGAAAAACAACACCAATCCTGAAACCATCGTCCATTTACATGGTGAAAGCCATCCGTAGAGGCCTGGTGTTTTTAAGCTAGCTAACTGCCCCAGACCATCAAATCAACCCGTGTGCAGTAGATTGCAACAGCCGTGCCCTGGAAACGTCACCTTTGTCACAGGTTTGTTTTTATGTTTTCTGACCAACTATCTTGGCTAACTACGTTAGCTAACTACATGTATGGCCTGGTCAAACGTACGTTAGCTAACTTACCACAGGTAAGGCTGCGAGTTAACGTTATCTAGCTGTGATAGCTAACGTTAAATGTACAAATGTTTTATTCCCTCTTTTGTTTGATCGTGAGTTGACATAGCTACCAACGTTAGCTAGCTAGATAACTATCTATACCAACAAACTAGCTAGATGATTAGCTCTGTAGGTACTTGGTAGTGGACTGGTGGTAACGTTAGCCTAGTTAGAATAACCACCCCTCGTACTTGTTAGCTAGGTAACGTTACTACTAATACAGCCCCTCCTAGCCAGAGCTTGGCGACTAACGTAACGTTCTGCTTTTGTGATCAAATCAAGTTGGACAAATATCTCTAGTTAGCTAGCTGGGCTGGTTTGAGTATTTCGTATTATTCTGTACGTAAATCAGAGACAAACCATTTAGTGTATGTCACGTTTCGTATGGTATGTATTAATTTGTGGATGTCCAACATGATATGTTACGAATTCTGGCTAGGTGGCTAACGATACCTAGCTTACTAACATTAGCTCGGCTATGGGTTAGAGTTAAGAATTCAGTTTAGGAGTTAGGTTAAAGGGTTAATTAAGGTTAGGGGATGAGTATGCTAAGTAGTTAAAAAGTAGTAATTAGTTGAAAAGTTGCGAAATATTTAAAGTTGTTGTTGATGAGATTTTAAGTCTCAACCTTTGGGTTGCTAGACGTTCTCGTTATACGGCCAGCCCACCCACCGCGATCAAACCGCTTGACTTTTGTTTTTTCCTTGACCATCTGTCTTATTTCACCATACCAAGCGTAACATATTATAACTAATTTGAACGCTTCGGATTTACATTGACTATGTTACGTCTAGTCTATGAGACCAGTCTGGTTTTATTTATATAAACCTAGCTACATAACAACTAGGCATTGCAAGTTACAGTATATACCCACCATTCAGGTGGTCATTGCAATACTGGGAGGGTTGGATGACAGCTGTCTTTACTTTACCCTGTAACAAGCTGTATTGCAAGTCATCACATATTATGTATTGTGCTAAGAATATACATGACAGATTGCATGGAGATGATGTAGTCTTTTTTGTTGTTGTTGCTTCAAGTCAAATAGACTCATGGATTGACCGGGCAGCTAGGCCTAGATGTTGGCTTTATCAAACTTACACAGATGTTGGCTGAATGGTCAGGATAAATGTGCATGCATACTGCATGGAAGTTCTTTACCGTAACCTGTGTTGATGATGCTGGTAATAATAATGTGCTCTACTTTCACTTCACCATGAAGCTGATTATCTTGCATTATGATTAGCTGGCCTAAATAAAGAATATGCATTAGTGCGTTGTACAGAGACCATCTTTACACTGTCTATACAATGTAGAAGGGCAATTCCACGGTCGAGTGATACTAGCTAGGTTTCTATCCAATTTGGGACAGTTTCATATGAATATTCAAAAATTAGCATTAAAACAATATTCACATTTTAACACCAGAGATGTTTCCATCAAATTGACTTGTTGGAGATAAAAGGCTGTACATGAGGTAGTGCACATAAAAATACCCTTTGCAGTTATGTATGGAATAAAAAATTACAATGAGTTTCTATTGTATTTTTAACTCTAATGATTTGTTTTCTCACCAAAAATGTTTGCGTTGTATAACGAGTGTGCACTCCCTGGTATTGGCACGTGCCCTCTAGATAATAGAGCTATCTGCATGCTATTGGCGAGAGCACTTGTATAGCCTACATCAGGAATGGGCGACCCTGTTTGTAGGCCCTTGACCAAAAAAATCATTTTTTTGTTACTCAGTCTAGGTCTCAACTTACTGTTGACAATTAATAAAAGAATACTACACAAGGTGACATTTTGAAATTTGGTTGTGCATCAGCATCCACTCATTTAGCCCATGTCAGCAAAATGTTTTTAGACCGGTAAATTAGCCTAGGGGACGGCCATCTAAACTTGTAGTAAGCATGGTTGAAATACCAAATAGGGTGGGGCCCATTGATCATTAGTTATCATATTAAAAACTGCTAACATTTGCCTCCACCCTATGGCAAAATGACTAGAATTGCATGAACTTAGTTATGGAATTGCGTAGAATTGCAGCAAACTTGCTTTAAACGGCAACATTATTTCTATGCCCCATGGCAAAATGTGCAGAATTGCAGGACATTAACTTTAAAATGTATTAAAAAAAAACCTTCGCTGTCACGAGGTGGGCCAGTAAAATGTTTTAGGATGTGTGTACGCAGAGCCACTAGGGAAAGGCAAAGGGGGGTACCTAGTCAGTTGTCCAACTGAAATGTGTCTTCTGCATTTAACCTGACCCTTTTGAATCAGAGAGGTGCGGGGGGGCAGAACGACAGAATTTTACCTTGACAACCTTCCGGTTACTGGCCCAACTCTCTAACCATTAGGCTACCTGCTGCCCCTCTGCGGCCCATTATGAGTTCTGTTTTTGGGGGGCGGGAGGAGGGCGCCATCAAAGTTGCCCATCCCTGGCCTACATGATGAGATTAATATTATGGACAAAAGAGTGAGATTTTTTTTGTCAAACGTGGACTTTAATGCAGGGAAACTTAAATGAATTTAATCAAATTTTTACCAGCATGTCAAATGTGCAACCAGAGGAAAAAAACTCTAGACTACCTTTACTTCACACACAGAGATGCATGCAAAGCTCTCCCCCGCCCTCCCATTTGCAAATATGACCACAATTCTATCCTCCTGATAACTGCTTACAAGCAAAAACTAAAGCAGGAAGTACCAGTGACTCGCTCAATACGGAAGTTGTCAGATGACGCAGATGCTACGCTACAGGACTTTTGCTAGCACAGACTGGAATATGTTTCGGGAATCATCCAATGGCATTAAGGAGTATACCACCTCAGTCATCGGTTTCATCAATAAGTGCATCGACGACGTCGTCCCCACAGTGACCGTACGTACATATCCCAACCAGAAGCCATGGATTACAGGCAACATCCACATTGAGCCAAAGGCTAGAGCTGCCGCTTTCAAGGAGCGGGACACTAATCCAGACGCTTATAAGAAATCCCGCTATGCCCTCAGACGAACCATCAATACAAGATTAAGATTGAATCCTACTACACCGGCTCTGACGCTCGTTGGATGTGGCAGGGCTTGAAAACTTTTACGGACTACAAAGGGAAACCCAGATGCAAAGGGAAACCCTTTCCCACCTGGACAAATGGAACACCTGTGTGAGAGTGCTGGTCACTGACTACAGCTCAGCGTGCTACACCATAGTGCCCTCAAAGCTCATCACTAAGCTAAGGTCCCTGGGACTAAACACCTTCCTCTGCAACTGGATCCTGGACTTCCAAATGGGCTGCCCTCCAGGTGGTAAGGGTAGGCAACAACATGTCTGCCACGCTGATCCTCAACACTGGGGCCCCTCATGGGTGTGTACGTAGTCCCCTCCTGTACTCCCTGTTCACCCAGGACTGCGTTGGCAAACACTACTCCAACACCATTTGCTGATGGCACAACAGTTTTAGGCCTAATCACCACCAACGATGAGACTATAGGGAGGAGGTCAGAGAACTGGCACTGTGGTGCCAGGACAACAACCTCTCCCTCAATGTGAGTAAGACAGAGGAGCTGATCGTAGACTACAGAAAAAGGCGGGTGGAACAGTTCCCCATTAACATCGACGGGGCTGTAATTGAGCGGGTTGAGTGTGTTCAAGTTCCTTGGCGTCCACATCACCAATTAACTATCATGGTCCATACACACCCAGACAGTCGTGAAGATGGCACGACAAAACTTTTTCCCCCTCAGGAGACTGAAAAGATTTGGCATGGGTCCCCAGATCCTCAAAGTTCTACAGTTGCACCATTGAGAGCGTCCTGACTGTTTGCATCACTGCCTGGTATGGCAACTGCTCGGCATCTGACCATAAGGTGCTACAGAGGGTAGTGCGTACGGCCCAAGTACATCACTGGGGCCAAGCTTCCTGTCATCCAGGACCTATATAATAGGCGGTGTCAGAGTAAAGCCCATTAAATTGTCGGGAGACTCCAGTCACCCAAGTCATAGACTGTTTTCTCTGCTACCGCACACACGGCAAACGGTACCGGAGCGCCAAGTCTAGGACCAAAAGGCTCCTTAACAGCTTCTACCCCCAAGACATAAGACTGCTGAACAATTAGTCAAATGGCCACCGGGCTATTTACATTGATCCCCTCCATTTGTTTTGTACACTGCTGCTACTCGCTGTTTATTATCTATGCATCGTCACTTCACCCCTACCAACAGGTACAAATTACCTTAACTAACCTGTACCCCCGCACACTGATTCGGTACCGGTACTCAATGTATATAGCCTCTTTATTCTTATGTTATTGTTACTTTTTATTATTTTTGTATTTAATTTTTTACTTTAGTTTATTTGGTAAATATTTTCTTACTCTTGAACTGCATTGTTGGTTAAGGGCTTGTAAGTAAGCATTTCACGGTAATGTCTACATTTGTTGTATTCGCTGCATGTGGCAGTTTGATTTCAACTGCACATTTTAGTGGCCTTTTATTGTCCCCAGCACAAGGTGCACCTGTGTAATGACCAGCTTTTTGATATGCCTCACCTATGAGCTGGATGGATTATCTTGGTGATGGAGAAATGCTCACTAAGGGGGATGTTTAAAAAAAATTGCACAATTTGAGAGCAATAAGCTTTTTGTGTGTATGGAATATTTCTGGTATCTTTTATTTCAGCTCATGACATAGGACCAACACTGTTCATGTTGTGTTTATATATTTTTTTCAGTGTACCTTATGTACTTTTCCCTGTTGATTTGTTAGGATTTGGATGATGCTGACACTGATGCACCTGAGAGAGAACCCTCCTTCTGTCTGACACAACCAGCTGGATTTAACACGCCCCCCCTCAGTACCCCCATCTCCTGCACCTGAACCATGTGAGGGCCCCTCGCTCTACTTTGAGGGGATCCCAGGACTGTTGTGTAAAAGCAGCCGCTGAGCGGGGCCAGAGTGAACCTGTGTGTGAGCAAGCAGTCTTCCCCCTAACCCCCCACCCACATATTCCCACCCACCTTCCCGTTGGGATAGCGCCATGATGTTCCGAGACCAGGTGGGCATCCTGACGGACTGGTTCAAGGGCTGGAACGAGTGTGAGCAGACGGTGGCGCTTCTTTCCTTGCTGAAGAGAGCGTCTCGTACCCAGGCCCGCTTCCTGCACATCTGCCTGGAGCACTGGCTGGCAGACTGCACTGAGATCCACATCCTGGAGGCTGAGGCCAACAATGCAGGTAGTTAATGACTGCAGATTTCTGGAGGATACATTTGAAACCCTATTGGATTAGCCATGTGTCATTACCGGTACACCTTTTCTTAAAGTGTAAAAACCTTGTAACAGATAGACCTACAACCTGTGAAAATATATTTGTACATGTAATTAACTGCCCCTCTGTCCCTCCCCTCTCTAGACATTGTGAGCCAGTGGCACCAGGAGCCCATGGAGAAGGCGGTGTCCCTGCTGTTGTCCCACCTACCCCTGCTGCAGCCCCGCAACAGCGAGGCCAAGTGTGAGTACATGAAGCTGCTGCAGAAGGTGCTGAGCTATACCATCGAGAGCAGCCTGTTTGTGGAGGAGAGCAGACAGCTGCTGTCCTACGCCCTCATCCACCCGGCCACCACCCTGGACGACCGCACCTCGCTGGCCATGTGGCTCAACCACTTGGAGGAGCACCTCTCCAGCGGCTACCCAGGGCCCTCCTCCCGGCCCCCCTCCGGCCCCTACCACCCCCGTCAGGGTTCAGATGATTGGCCGGGCTCCGCGGAGGGCCTGGACCCTGGCCACGGCTGGCTGGACAAGCCCCCCTCCTCCAGCTCCTCCCCTGCAGGGCAGAATGGACACATGTCTTTCCAGGGCGGGATGTCCTCGCCCATCAACAGCAACAATGCAGGTCAGTGGCTCACATCTCCTACTAAACATACAATATAACTTGTTGTCGTTATCTCAGTTATGTAATCATGCTCAACTATTTCGTTTGTGATCTTTGTCATGATTGTCACGTCTTTATAAATATTCTCTCTGTATAGGCCTAGCCTTCATTAATGGGATGGTTTATTGCGATTATCTATAACATCCTGCCCCTCCTGTGTGCCCTGCCAGGCATGGGTCAGATGGGCCAGCCCAGTCCTCTGAAGAGGTCCTTGTCCCTGATCCCCTCCAGTCCCCAGGTCTGTGGCGCAGATTGGCTGAGCCAGGATGACCTGGGGGGGCGACAGGCCTTTGACCACGCCCCCCTGTCCCCCCAGAGTAGTGTGGCATCCTCAGGCAGCGAGCAGACTGAGGACCAGGGCTCCAGAAACACCTTCCAGGAGGACGGCAGTGGCATGAAAGGTCAGGAGGTCAACCATAACATGCCAAGGGTTCAAAGCGGTTACATTGTTGGTATTTTCTCTGGGAAAAGTCATGACATGCCAACGGCTACTTGGCAATGGTGGATTTGCCTTTTCAGTGGGATGCTATAGAGTTTAAGTTTGTTTGTTTGTGCTCCAGATGTCCATGAAAATATGTAGGACAGCGTTCTCCAACAAATAGATCTGAGGTGTTTATTTTGACATGCACTGCACAGATGCGTCAAGCATTCCACAATAGTGTCTATTATTTGGTAGTTCTTTCCTTCTCATTGTTCTTGGACTAGAGTTACAAGGACTCAACAGGAGAAGAATAACAACTTATGAGCATGTTGTTATTCTACTTTCTGTTTCAGATGTGCCCATGTGGCTGAAGAGCCTTCGTCTTCATAAGTACGCAGCACTTTTCTCCCAGATGACTTATGAGGAGATGATGATTCTGACAGAGCACCACCTGGAGTCACAGGTTTGTCATCGTTTGTCACAGGTTGGTCAGCTTCTCTTGTTAGTCCTCTCTTTTCCCTGCCTTCCTCATCAGGGCTGAATAGATATGGCCTGTGTATTGTCCTCCAGCATAGTCATACCTCAGCACTCAATGAGCCATGAAATGAGGCATCAGCTGCACTCTACAGTTATACACAGCCTCCCCGCGCAGATAAACGATGCCGTCTTGGCTCTGCTCCATAGCTTTAATGAAACCGATGGTGATCAGGAGTGTTATTTAGTAACTGGATATCTGGATGTCTGTGTTGCTGTGAGCAGTGATTTCTCCTTTTAACTCTTCGTCCAGAATGTGACCAAAGGTGCGCGGCACAAGATAGCCCTGAGTGTCCAGAAGCTACGGGAGAGGCCAAGCGTTCTCAAGTCTTTAGAGAAGGTAAACCACATGCTCTCACCGCTATTATTTTTAAAGCATTTCAGATGCATTTTTATCTGGTAATGTTGTTCTCAACAACTTAACTGTTAGTTCCCATTTGGATCCCTGTGCCCTAGACGGAAAAAAAAAAATGAAATGTAAATGACCATATCCACTATAATAATCACAAATAGTGTAGATATGCTACCACTCACATTTTCTTCAAATGAGAAGTTGAGCAGCGAGTTCCATGACAATTTCCTGTCACACCTCAAGACAGCTTTGCTAATAAGATAATGCTATGATTGATCCAACAGGATATATTGGAGGGGGGCAACCTGCGTAACGCCCTACAGGAGCTACAGCAGATTATCATCACCCCCATCAAGGTCTACAGCTACAGCCCTCCCAGTGTTTCCCACAGAGATATGGAGGGGACTGGATCCCCCTCAGACCACTCCAACCCTGGGGAGGACAAGGACCTGGCCCAGGAGGGCTTCCAGCCACACAACCCCCCTCCCTGCGACGGGGAGTCCTCAGCCACACCCATCTCAGACCGCGACATTGCTGGCCAGTTCACACGTGTCATGGGTAAAGGTAAAAAAGGATAAGGCTTTTACATGGCTGAGTACATGTGTATTGTGCATTTGGACAATTGTTGAGCTTGTTTGTTGTTGATGTGTGATGTGCTGGTGTGTTTTGTTTGGAATGAGTGTTGGAGGGGGTGGGTGTTATGTAACATTGTGTGAACCTCCTGTCCATGTGTTGCAGTGTGCACTCAACTACTGGTGTCCAGGCCGGACGAGGAGAATATCAGCTGTTACCTGCAGCTCATTGAGAAATGTCTGACACATGAGGTGAGACAGCACAGAATCACATCTAGAAAATAAACATTTCAACCTTTTCACATACAGCTAGCTGGTGGTTTAGGCTGCAAATGATGTGTAACAACACCTACTGCTCCTCTCAATGGTATGTTACAAATGATGTGTAACAACACCTACTGCTCCTCTCAATGGTATGTTACAAATGATGTTGTAACAACACCTATTGCTCCTCTCAATGGTATGTTACAAATGATGTGTAACAACACCTACTGCTCCTCTCAATGGTATGTTACAAATGATGTTGTAACAACACCTACTGCTCCTCTCAATGGTATGTTACAAATGATGTGTAACAACACCTACTGCTCCTCTCAATGGTATGTTACAAATGATGTTGTAACAACACCTATTGCTCCTCTCAATGGTATGTTACAAATGATGTGTAACAACACCTACTGCTCCTCTCAATGGTATGTTACAAATGATGTTGTAACAACACCTACTGCTCCTCTCAATGGTATGTTACAAATGATGTGTAACAACACCTACTGCTCCTCTCAATGGTATGTTACAAATGATGTTGTAACAACACCTATTGCTCCTCTCAATGGTATGTTACAAATGATGTGTAACAACACCTACTGCTCCTCTCAATGGTATGTTACAAATTATGTGTAACACCACCTACTGCTCCTCTCAATGGTATGTTACATATGATGTTGTAACAACACCTACTGCTCCTCTCAATGGTATGTTACAAATGATGTAACAACACCTACTGCTCCTCTCAATGGTATGTTACAAATGATGTGTAACAACACCTACTGCTCCTCTCAATGGTATGTTACAAATGATGTGTAACAACACCTACTGCTCCTCTCAATGGTATGTTACAAATGATGTTGTAACAACACCTATTGCTCCTCTCAATGGTATGTTACAAATGATGTGTAACAACACCTACTGCTCCTCTCAATGGTATGTTACAAATTATGTGTAACACCACCTACTGCTCCTCTCAATGGTATGTTACATATGATGTTGTAACAACACCTACTGCTCCTCTCAATGGTATGTTACAAATGATGTAACAACACCTACTGCTCCTCTCAATGGTATGTTACAAATGATGTGTAACAACACCTACTGCTCCTCTCAATGGTATGTTACAAATGATGTGTAACACCTACTGCTCCTCTCAATGGTATGTTACAAATGATGTAACAACACCTACTGCTCCTCTCAATGGTATGTTACAAATGATGTGTAACAACACCTACTGCTCCTCTCAATGGTATGTTACAAATGATGTGTAACAACACCTACTGCTCCTCTCAATGGTACGTTACAAATGATGTGTAACACCTACTGCTCCTCTCAATGGTATGTTACAAATGATGTAACAACACCTACTGCTCCTCTCAATGGTATGTTACAAATGATGTAACAACACCTACTGCTCCTCTCAATGGTATGTTACAAATGATGTTGTAACAACACCTACTGCTCCTCTCAATGGTATGTTACAAATGATGTAACAACACCTACTGCTCCTCTCAATGGTATGTTACAAATGATGTGTAACAACACCTACTGCTCCTCTCAATGGTATGTTACAAATGATGTGTAACACCTACTGCTCCTCTCAATGGTATGTTACAAATGATGTAACAACACCTACTGCTCCTCTCAATGGTATGTTACAAATGATGTGTAACAACACCTACTGCTCCTCTCAATGGTATGTTACAAATGATGTGTAACAACACCTACTGCTCCTCTCAATGGTACGTTACAAATGATGTGTAACACCTACTGCTCCTCTCAATGGTATGTTACAAATGATGTAACAACACCTACTGCTCCTCTCAATGGTATGTTACAAATGATGTAACAACACCTACTGCTCCTCTCAATGGTATGTTACAAATGATGTGTAACAACACCTACTGCTCCTCTCAATGGTACGTTACAAATGATGTGTAACACCTACTGCTCCTCTCAATGGTATGTTACAAATGATGTAACAACACCTACTGCTCCTCTCAATGGTATGTTACAAATGATGTAACAACACCTACTGCTCCTCTCAATGGTATGTTACAAATGATGTGTAACAACACCTACTGCTCCTCTCAATGGTATGTTACAAATGATGTGTAACAACACCTACTGCTCCTCTCAATGGTACGTTACAAATGATGTGTAACACCTACTGCTCCTCTCAATGGTATGTTACAAATGATGTAACAACACCTACTGCTCCTCTCAATGGTATGTTACAAATGATGTAACAACACCTACTGCTCCTCTCAATGGTATGTTACAAATGATGTTGTAACAACACCTACTGCTCCTCTCAATGGTACGTTACAAATGATGTGTAACACCTACTGCTCCTCTCAATGGTATGTTACAAATGATGTAACAACACCTACTGCTCCTCTCAATGGTATGTTACAAATGATGTTGTAACAACACCTACTGCTCCTCTCAATGGTATGTTACAAATTATGTTGTAACAACACCTACTGCTCCTCTCAATGGTATGTTACATATGATGTTGTAACAACACCTGCTGCTCCTCTCAATGGTATGTTACATATGATGTGTAACAACACCTACTGCTCCTCTCAATGGTATGTTACATATGATGTGTAACAACACCTACTGCTCCTCTCAATTGTATGTTACAAATGATGTGTAACAACACCTACTGCTCCTCTCAATGGTATGTTACATATGTTGTAACAACACCTACTGCTCCTCTCAATGATATGTTACAAATGATGTTGTAACAACACCTACTGCTCCTCTCAATGGTATGTTACATATGATGTGTAACAACACCTACTGCTCCTCTCAATGGTATGTTACAAATGATGTTGTAACAACACCTACTGCTCCTCTCAATGGTATGTTACAAATGATGTTGTAACAACACCTACTGCTCCTCTCAATGGTATGTTACATATGATGTTGTAACAACACCTATTGCTCCTCTCAATGGTATGTTACATATGATGTGTAACAACACCTACTGCTCCTCTCAATGGTATGTTACATATGATGTGTAACAACACCTACTGCTCCTCTCAATGGTATGTTACAAATGATGTGTAACAACACCTACTGCTCCTCTCAATGGTATGTTACAAATGATGTGTAACAACACCTACTGCTCCTCTCAATGGTATTTTACATATGATGTGTAACAACACCTACTGCTCCTCTCAATGGTGTGGTACATATGATGTGTAACAACACCTACTGCTCCTCTCAATGGTATGTTACATATGTTGTAACAACACCTACTGCTCCTCTCAATGGTATGTTACATATGTTGTAACAACACCTACTGCTCCTCTCAATGGTATGGTACATATGATGTGTAACAACACCTACTGCTCCTCTCAATGGTATGTTACATATGTTGTAACAACACCTACTGCTCCTCTCAATGGTGTGGTACATATGATGTGTAACAACACCTACTGCTCCTCTCAATGGTATGTTACATATGTTGTAACAACACCTACTGCTCCTCTCAATGGTATGTTACATATGTTGTAACAACACCTACTGCTCCTCTCAATGGTATGGTACATATGATGTGTAACAACACCTACTGCTCCTCTCAATGGTATGTTACATATGTTGTAACAACACCTACTGCTCCTCTCAATGGTATGTTACAAATGATGTGTAACAACACCTACTGCTCCTCTCAATGGTATGTTACATATGATGTGTAACAACACCTACTGCTCCTCTCAATGGTATGTTACAAAGAACTTTCACTGCACTAAGAAAGAAGTGATAAGGTTTATTTTTTTGCTGCTATGTTTCAACCATTACCAGGAGTTCAAACACCTGTCTCTTGCTCGCTGTCTTTCTCACTCGCCAATTAAAATATGTATCTCAACTGGGGTGAAGTATTTGATGTCTCTAGCTAGCTGTTTGAAATCATCAGGAGCAGGGTTTCACTCTCTCTCCTCTCTCTCTCTGTTACCTCTCAATTTCTCTCTCTTACATCTCTTACCTCATCTCTTTCATTCTCTCTCTATTTCAGGCTTTCACAGAGACTCAGAGGAAGAGACTGGTCTCCTGGAAGCAGCAGGTTCTCAAACTGCTCCGCCTGTTCCCAAGAAAAGCCATGCTGGACATGCCTGTGTACCGACAGAAAGGGTAAGATAACTGGACTTCTCTTCTCCTTTTAATCTATCACTCTTCTGCCATGGCAGCTAAGAGTCTCTCTCTATCCATATGGATGTCCCCCAGGGCTCTGTTTGATAACGGTTCTCTCTGTCTCCTCTAGCTGAATGTCCTACAGGGCTCTGTCTGATAACTGTTCTCTCTGTCTCCTCTAGCTGAATGTCCTACAGGGCTCTGTTTGATAACTGTTCTCTCTGTCTCCTCTAGCTGAATGTCCTACAGGGCTCTGTCTGATAACTGTTCTCTCTGTCTCCTCTAGCTGAATGTCCTACAGGGCTCTGTCTGATAACTGTTCTCTCTGTCTCCTCTAGCTGAATGTCCTACAGGGCTCTGTTTGATAACTGTTCTCTCTGTCTCCTCTAGCTGAATGTCCTACAGGGCTCTGTCTGATAACTGTTCTCTCTGTCTCCTCTAGCTGAATGTCCTACAGGGCTCTGTCTGATAACTGTTCTCTCTGTCTCCTCTAGCTGAATGTCCCCCAGGGCTCTGTTTGATAACTGTTCTCTCTGTCTCCTCTAGCTGAATGTCCTACAGGGCTCTGTCTGATAACTGTTCTCTCTGTCTCCTCTAGCTGAATGTCCTACAGGGCTCTGTCTGATAACTGTTCTCTCTGTCTCCTCTAGCTGAATGTCCTACAGGGCTCTGTCTGATAACTGTTATCTCTGTCTCCTCTAGCTGGGCATATGGTTCCAACTCCCTCCCCACAGCAGGCTCTGTGAGTGCTGGGGGTCTGGCACGTAGGGGGCAGAGGTCATTCCAGTTGCCCCCTCGTGGCCTCACTGCCGGGCGCATGGGTCTCCTGAGTCCAGGTGGTATCGGGGTTGCCTCCCCTCGCCACACCCTCACCAGCCCTACACTGCCAGGCCAGGGCAGACAGGTTAGTCATAGGATGGGATGTCATATAGTCTGGGGGCATTGAATACAGCCACTGAAGTTTACATATAGAAAAGTCAGAATCATTCACAAGATAATACATTTTCTAAGAAGTCTTTGTCATTGAGGGTTGCAGCTAGTTAGCCAACATTAGATTTGACATTAGATTATATTGATCTACATGTTATTATACCCACATAGTGATGAACTATCCTTAGACAGCATTTGTTTTGACAGATTAACAAGTGCAACCACAAGTGTTGACAGGTTAATCAATGCAATACCCAGGGCAACACGTGGGTTAGGCACTGCATTTTGATATGCATTGGTTCATTATCATAGCTGGAAGAGTCTCTCTGTAATCATCGTGCTGGGAAGACTCACACAGTGTACAACATGTTTGATGAGAGTTGATGTTCTGTTGTCTCTGTAGAACCTGTGGTTTGCCAACCCTGGGGGCAGCAACAGCATGCCGAGCCAGAGTCGCAGCTCTGTGCAACGGACCCACTCACTCCCTGTCCACACCTCCCCGCAAACCATGCTCCTGTTCCAGCAGCAAGGTAGGATCCTAGCACCCCCTTCCCCCAAATATTACCCCAATCACTTCTAAATCAGATGTTTTTATATAGCCCTTCTTACATCAGCTGATATCTCAAAGTGCTGTACAGAAACCCAGCCTAAAACCCCAAACAGCAAGCAATGCAGGTGTAGAAGCATGGTGGCTAGGAAAAACTCCCTAGGAAGAAACCTAGAGAGGAACCAGGCTATGAGGGGTGGCCAGTCCTCTTCTGGCTGTGCTGGGTGGAGATTATAACAGAACATGGCCAAGATATTCAAATGTTCATAAATGACCAGCATGGTCAAATAATAATAATCACAGTAGTTGTCGAGGGTGCAACAGGTCAGCACCTCAGGAGTAAATGTCAGTTGGCTTTTCATTGCCAATCATTCAGAGGTATCTCTACCGCTCCTGCTGTCTCCAGAGAGTTGAAAACAGCAGGTCTAGGACAGGTAGCACGTCCGGTGAACAGGTCAGGGTTCCATAGCCGCAGGCAGAACAGTTGAAACTGGAGCAGCAGCACGGCCAGGTGGACTGGGGACAGCAAGGAGTCATCATGCCAGGTAGTCCTGAGGCATGGTCCTAGGGCTCAGGTCCTCCGAGAGAGAAAGAAAGAGAATTAGAGTTCTAAACATCATCTTACACATACAGTGCCTTGCGAAAGTATTCGGCCCCCTTGAACTTTGCGACCTTTTGCCACATTTCAGGCTTCAAATATAAAGATATAAAACTGTATTTTTTTGTGAAGAATCAACAACAAGTGGGACACAATCATGAAGTGGAACGACATTTATTGGATATTTCAAACTTTTTTAACAAATCAAAAACTGAAAAATTGGG
The DNA here is from genome assembly GCF_013265735.2 of Oncorhynchus mykiss. Classification (NCBI taxonomy): domain Eukaryota; kingdom Metazoa; phylum Chordata; class Actinopteri; order Salmoniformes; family Salmonidae; genus Oncorhynchus; species Oncorhynchus mykiss. The sequence continues at coordinate 19,605,257 of NC_048588.1, forward strand.
CGTGCAAAATTATTCAGCCCCTTTACTTTCAGTGCAGCAAACTCTCTCCAGAAGTTCAGTGAGGATCTCTGAATGATCCAATGTTGACCTAAATGACTAATGATGATAAATACAATCCACCTGTGTGTAATCAAGTCTCCGTATAAATGCACCTGCACTGTGATAGTCTCAGAGGTCCGTTAAAAGCGCAGAGAGCATCATGAAGAACAAGGAACACACCAGGCAGGTCCGAGATACTGTTGTGAAGAAGTTTAAAGCCGGATTTGGATACAAAAAGATTTCCCAAGCTTTAGACATCCCAAGGAGCACTGTGCAAGCGATAATATTGAAATGAAAGGAGTATCAGACCACTGCAAATCTACCAAGACCTGGCCGTCCCTCTAAACTTTCAGCTCATACAAGGAGAAGACTGATCAGCGATGCAGCCAAGATGCCCATGATCACTCTGGATGAACTGCAGAGATCTACAGCTGAGGTGGGAGACTGTCCATAGGACAACAATCAGTCGTATATTGCACAAATCTGGCCTTTATGGAAGAATGGCAAGAAGAAAGCCATTTCTTAAAGATATCCATAAAAAGTGTCTTTTAAAGTTCGCCACAAGCCACCTGGGAGACACACCAAACATGTGGAAGAAGGTGCTCTGGTCAGATGAAACCAAAATTGAACTTTTTGGCAACAATGCAAAACATTATGTTTGGCGTAAAAGCAACACAGCTGAACACACCATCCCCACTGTCAAACATGGTGGTGGCAGCATCATGGTTTGAGCTTGCTTTTCTTCAGCAGGGACAGGGAAGATGGTTAAAATTGATGGGAAGATGGATGGAGCCAAATACAGGACCATTCTGGAAAAAAACCTGATGGAGTCTGCAAAAGACCTGAGACTTGTCTTCCAACAAGACAATGATCCAAAACATAAAGCAAAATCTACAATGGAATGGTTCAAAAATAAACATATCCAGGTGTTAGAATGGCCAAGTCAAAGTCCAGACCTGAATCCTGCTGTTCACAAATGCTGTTCACAAATGCTCTCCATCCAACCTCACTGAGCTCGAGCTGTTTTGCAAGGAGGAATGGGAAAAAATGTCAGTCTCTCGATGTGCAAAACTGATAGAGACATACCCCAAGCGACTTACAGCTGTAATCGCAGCAAAAGGTGGTGCTACAAAGTATTAACTTAAGGGGGCTGAATAATTTTGCACGCCCAATTTTTCAGTTTTTGATTTGTTAAAAAAGTTTGAAATATCCAATAAATGTCGTTCCACTTCATGATTGTGTCCCACTTGTTGTTGATTCTTCACAAAAAAATACAGTTTTATATCTTTATGTTTGAAGCCTGAAATGTGGCAAAAGGTCGCAAAGTTCAAGGGGGCCAAATACTTTCGCAAGGCACTGTACCTTGCTCCAATGTCTATTCCCACTGTCTTTTTACACATACCCTCCATTCACATTTCCTTTAATATCCCAGCGACATCTCCTTCCAAACCCAATCATACACTGTCTTTATACATCTCACCCACAGCCTTTAAACCCAATTTTACACTGGCTTACGCATTCCACCCACATCTCCATACACACTGCATTCACACGGCTCCATATTTAATGCATCTGTCAGTTTGTAACGTGTGACCTGTCTCTCCTCTCCCAGAATGCCAAGTTCCAGGTGCAGACCTGGAGATCAACCCCACCCTGGAGTCACTGTGCCTCAGTATGACAGAGCATGCCTTAGGGGGTGAGTGAAAACACATGCCTTACACTCCCACATGCAACTTCTTGGAAGTATGACACTGATATTTTAAACCACATTTAGGTTTCCTGGAATTTTCTGATGTTATTGAAAGGTATCACTTGGAGTAGGCAGAGTGTAATAACGTTACGATTTGAAATCAAAATACATGTTTATTTTTTTCATCAATTTTTTTCCCAATCCTCCTTCCTGTAGATGGAATGGACCGAACATCAACAATATGAAATTAAAAGCAGTGAAAGGAAGAAACCAAACTGACACTTCACTTCAACTGAGGCCTGTTCAGTTCCTCTTGCCCAGCACAAAAATATATGCTTAAAAAGGAAAGCGAAATGGTCACTACAAAACGACAACTAACAGTGTATATGTTCTCTGATATTTTTCTACTTTATTATACTTAACTGAGTTTATTATAAATGGAATACAGATGACTATTATATTACAGGAGGGAGAAGAGGTTACTTGTGCAACCTGCTCCATGTCTTCTGCAGGACTGTGACATTAAAAGGAGCAGATTGATGCTCTGACTGTTGAGCTTTGAGAGGAACATGGAGGATTGGTGCTGTCTTAAGGGGGTTCTAACTTAAATGTTTCTCCCCTTTTCCTCCCAGAAAAAAATCCACGCAGAGCCACGCCTCACACCCCCAGATACTTTAACTGTATGGTCAGGCACTTGGCCTCCCAATTGGGCACTAGAACAGAAATTACTCACACGCATGACCAGCCTGTAGCATGGCTCTGATCCTTGAACACAACTACAGCTGTCTAAACAACTACCCTGCTACAGCCAGAGCTAGTTAGGCCCTGACAGTGGACACACCAACACCCTGGCTCATTCCCCTCACGTACCCAACATGGGTATTACTGGCTCTGACACCTCCTCACCTCTACTAGGCCAAAGAGAAGCGCTCTGTGTGAATACCTATGTTAGACTGATGTTTGGAGTGGCCAATGTGACTTTAGACATGGTAATTGTTAAAACAATGGCGGTTTGAACGTAGCATGCCAGCTGCAACTTGTCCGCATTGATATTTTTGCCCTACTACAGAAATGATGATGAATCTCCTTTGCAAGTTAAGGGCAGAGGGAAAATCCCACATGGTTGAATAAGGACTGATGAGGTTTCTTCTGTGGGGGCTGTGAGAACTTGCATTGGTAAAGAAAATGAAAAAAAAATCTGAGGGGAGCTGTTGGTGCATGTGTGTTCAAGTAGTTACCTCCCTATGTTATACTGGGTGAGGAAGCTTAATGAATTCACCTTCTACCCTGAGGCCCCATTATGACTGGTTCTGAAAAATGCAAAGGAAGCACTGTCTCTGCCACTCAGAATGAACCAGTACCCACCTCCTCACCCTGCCCTCTCCTCAACATAGCCTGTGTGGAGATCTGCGGAATACTTTTTAAGTAGCCAGAATAGATTCCCACCCTGCTCTTACTTACAGGTGCACTGGGGTTGGACAGCCTTCCTGTTTAGATTAAGCCACCGCGGAGCCGGCGTGAGATAAGGTTCAGAAAATTTACCTCAATCCAGAGGTGAGAAATGTAAACTGCCGTTTTCATCGTCCTGCTATTGGGGTACGTTTTCATATCTCACGCCGGCTCCGCGGTGGCTTAATCTAAACAGGAAGGCTGTCCAACCCCAGTGCACCTGTAAGAAAGCGTAGCGTGGGAATCTATTCTGTCTTATATTTTAAGGTGCTTGAAATATGTCCTGTTTGGGTCTCTTTATGTGTTCCAGTTGTAAAACCCTAACACTTATTTTGTAGTGTCAGTGTTGAATCAGAAACTCCTATACAACCTGTCTTTGATTGTGGCAGAGCGGAGGTGCATGTATGTATATGGTCTTAACGTTTGGATCACCTTTGGTTGCATCAAGAGGCAGGGATATCCATTAGCATTTTATTTCTGCAGAGCCATAGCTGGTCTATTTGTTTAGTAAACATGGTTATTTACCAGCATGACTTCTATTACTTTTTTTTTTTACTACTCCCTTCATTTTAAGAACTTATCTGTTTTTTTTCTAGAATTGCATGTTTTCTCCCACACTAATTGAACGATTGTTGTAGATATTGAGAGAGGGCAGTGTGTCACAGTCAAGGTAGTGCTTAATGTCTACAAATCCTCCAGAGAGCAGATATGATGGGACTGGAGTTCAATGTCCATTCTTCCTAATAGCACTGTTTACCTCCCTCTGGGAGTGCCCATTTCATGTTCTGTGATGTGTAATGATGGGTCTGAAAATAAGACTGTTGGCACTTCAGTGCTCGTAAATATGCTGTCTCTTCAGTATGTAAGGCCTAAAGCACGTAGCTAAGCCTTCTACCACATGAGGGCTGGGTAGAGAATGACAGATGCTTTCTACCCCCTCAGTTCAGCTGCTTATCTACTCGCTGTAATCATGATTCTCACTAGACTAGATAGTGTCTAGTGAGTGAGACCTGTATGAGGGTATGTTGTGTACCCTTGGCAAGTGAAGACTGATATTGCCTGGCCTTGTGGGTTTGAACTGTCAGATGCCGCAGGCTGATTAACAGTTGATGTCACCTGAAATGCACTGCGACAGCTTCCTCTCTCTCTGATTTGGCTATTGAGCCTGTGTAGTGTCCTAGTCATGGTTATCCTCTGAGCTGGCTCTTGGATAGATATGACTTTATGAATACATTAGATTCATTCCCACAAAGAGAGTAGAATGGTTAAAAAAATGTTTGTGAATTTCAGGTTTAGATAGGCAACCAATGATCTCAATCTAAGCTATTAAATTGATACTAGCATGACATGTAATATGGCTCAGGTTGTCATTTCCTTTCCCTGTCTCAGTACATACAATGGCACCTGAAGTAATTCCTCCACGTAAGGGGTAGCCAGTCCTGTTGTAGAAAAGTCTTAGTTCTTTAGGCGAAGCTAAATTGACTTTGCACATGCCATTGGTTTAGGATGCAGAGGGGGATGAAATAGCCAATCTGAGTCATAATAGTATATGTGCAAGTCTAGCCCAACACTAACAACGGGCCAAGGAATATGTTTACCCCCGTGTTTACATTTCAGTGAAGCGTGAAATTGGTTAGAAAATGCACTTCATGATTCTGGCTTTATTTTCACATGCCAAGCAGAATTATGAGGTACATAGCCAGCCTGTCATACATGAGACCCCTTCTCCCAAGTGGCCTGTCAGTTGTGGTCAATGTCCCTGCCTGGCATAATAAATAAGCAGTATGTTGTAGGCTTTTGTTTTGCATCTCTGTCTTGTACAATTTATATTTAATTCTAATGACTCCCCAAACATTTTTCTAATGTTTTATGAATGAACAGTTTGCACCCCATGCTTACACACGCTACTTTTTTACTGTCACACATTGTTTGAATGATCTGAACTACAGTATTGATCAGATGGACAGTCCAAATAAAAGTTACATTTTTTTTGCTACGTGACTCATGTTTGTGGTATCAGTGTTTCCTTTTATTCTCAATTTTGAATATATTATTTAAGACACTTTGCAACAGTTAGTTACAGCCGTATCATAGGTAATTTATTTATCATACCTATGAGTATGGGTTACAAGTGTGTATGACGTTTGGAATGTGATGGTGCCGTCAGTACATTCCATTGCAGTACACTACATGCAAAGCTAGTCAACATCAGGAGACCCACTCATTCAAAATGTACATGCTACAACATATCAACTGCCTGTGCATTCATCCATTTTCAATACGTTTGATTTAAAATGTCCTGTTTTATGGATTACATTAACCTCTTGTTACTATGTGGGCTTTTATTTTGAAAAGGATTTGTGCTTCCGGGTTGTGAACTTTTCAGTTTCCTGGTTTTAACATTACTAACTAGCTATCTTTTGGAGAGCAGCAAGGAATACTGTTTTTTTTAAGGTAAGTAAATTGATCTAATCAAAATTATAACACATTTGCATTACAGTATAACAATACGGGCAAATAAGGAGAGACTTCACAAACATTCTTCTCGAATATTTGAGAGTGACAACCTTTTTTTCCTCTGGATTTTGCCTTCTCCGTTAGCTCAACAAGCAAACTTGTTTCCGTTATCATGAACTATTTGTTAGTTGTACCACATTTTAGTTGGTCTTTGTGACATCCTCAAAACGTTTTTGTTATGAAACAAATGTTCGATATTGTTTTCTTCTGAGGTTAGAGTAAGCTAACGCGTCTTGCTAAGGGAAAGAGTGATGCCTGAAATGTTTCAGATAGATGCTAGGCTAATGCTACAAAGTCGTTAAGCTAGCTGGCTAGCCAGGGGCACCGCTTCAATCGCATCCAGCTATAAAAGGAACGCGTATATCTCCGTTAACTCCCTTCCTTGATATCTGCTATAGGGGTTCTCAAACTTTCTGGAGCCCGGGACCCCTATTGTGATAGGTACTTTTTCCACCACTATGAATTACCTAATTGTCATACTTGAGTAAAAGTAAAGATTACCTTAATAGAAAATTACTCAAATGAAAGTCACCTAGTAAAATACTACTTGAGTATAAGTCTAAAAGTATTTGGTTTTAAATATACTTAAGTATCAAAAGTGTAATTTCTCAAATATACTAAAGTATCAGAAGGAAAAGTATAAATAATTGCACTTTTTTAAATATTAAGCAAACCAGACATCACCGTTTTATTTTGTATTTTATATACCGGCTAGCCAGGGGGGAACACCAACAGTCAGACATTTACAAATTACGAATATATATTTAGTGAGTCTGCCAGATCAGAGGCAGTAGGGATGACGAGGGACTTCATCTTTAAGTGCATGAATTGGACCATTTCGCTGTCCTGCTAAGCATTCAAAATGTAGTTTTTTTGGGGGATGTCAGCGAAAATGTAAAAAGTATATATATTTTTTAGGAATGTAGTGAAGTTTAAAGTTGTCAAGAATACAAATAGTAAAGTACAGATACCCCCCAAAACTACTTAAGTTGTAGTTTAAAAGTATTTTTACTTAAGTACTTTATACCACTGCAAAATCATCAGGAACCCTCTCATAATCAGAACACAATTTGAGTGAGAAAGTATAGGATACAAGGACTTTTATTATGACTTTGGCAGTGCATGGCCGGACGAACCAAGTCTCGGCCCCTAGGAAGGAAATGTTTTTGCAAAATTTTTGATTATTACATTTTTCCCAGTTTCAAGCTCATTTTCTGCAATTCTACAACAACAAAAAATCATGAGGCAGAGAGCCTTTTTGTTGTGCCAGCTTTTAAACCTCATCCTGCAATTCTACAAAGTCTCATGGCAGTTACAAAGCTTGAATTACAGTGCATCTATGTTGAGAAACATTTTAAGGGTAATACAAGAAGTGTTGAGTTGAACAATGTATAAATGGTGGACTTCTGTGGATAATCCCTGCGAGCCTCCCATGCCCATGTTGCCCAGAGTTAAGAAAATGAATTATAGATTAAAGGAGCTATATGTATATCTACAGTACTAGTAATGATGGTGTTAAACCATTAATTTTTTATTGGTCACACAAAATAGCATTCTTATGACGGACTATCTCTTATTAAATTGACTGGAGCCAGCAAATCTCTTGTCAAATTGACTGGGGCTGAGTTTGACACCTACCTTTTGCTGGCCCCAGTCAGTTTGACAAGATACCATCTGTCTTTTGTTCACCAGTAAAATGGCTGCACCATTAGAATCCATTTTTTATTTTGAGATCTGGCTGTGGATCCCCTGCTGGACCCCACTTTGAGAACCCCTGATCTACAAGATGGGTTATTGACAATGACTGTAGTTTATTGACTGTACCAACTGTCTTTGCTGTCAGGGTGCAGCAAAAAAAAAATATTATAAAAAGGTTTACATTGTTTATTCATTTTTATTAATAAACAATATTGCTTATAGGCCAGGTCTTTTTTAATGTGTATATAATTGTTTGCTCCTAATTGCTGCAGCTAAGAGAAACTCTTTTTTTGTTTATCTTGTAGCCTCAAGTGACTGACAGTGATGCATGGGACATGTTATTGACAGCCGTTGGAAAGATTCTGAATGGGAGGGCTTGCTTCTGAGAACTGACTGCAGCCACAAATCACCAGTCACATTTTCCCTGCAGCTGACCCGACTGCAACTACCATTATTCCAGCCCGTAATTAACCTGACATGTCTCAACCGAAGGAGTCAGGCGATCGTGGGAAAGACAGGGAGCGGGGCGCCCGTCCCAAGGTGAGACAGAGCCGGTCTGAGGAGAGAAGAGATGCCGGTGGAAGAGGAAAGAAAAAAGGCCATACGTCCCGTGAGCAGCAAGCTGCGGAGCGGCCTGTCAGCGATGGGTTTGAGTATGGGGATCTGCTGACTGGTCTAGAGCCCAGGGACCGCTGCTCCTCCTCTCCCCTGAAAGAGGGCAGGAGATGGCAGGGCCAGGAGGGGGTCACTTCTCTCAGCCAGGACAGGGGGACAGCCAGGCTGGCACTGGGGTCACTTGAGCCACCAGCCAGTGAGGCTGAGGGCAGGGGGGCAGGTGGCAGTCGCACACTCCGCCAAAAGATTCAGGATGCCATGGGGCAGTGTTTCCCCATAAAGACCAACACTCCATCATCGTCCAGTTCCACTCAGCAGGTCTTCATGCCACAAGCTGCAGCTGCTGCCTCCTCGCGCCGCAAGATCCACCTTAGTGAACTCATGTTGGACGACTGTCCCTTCGCTGCAGGCACCGAGCTGGCTCAGAAGTGGTACCTCATCAAGCAGCACACAGCCCCCATCTCCACACCTCCTATAGTGGACACCTTGGTGGTCAGCACTAGTGCCTCTGCCTCAAACATGGCCGCCGTGGTGGAGGATGTGGATGACCGGTTACGAGAGCGCAGGCGCATCAGCATTGAACAAGGCGTAGAGCCACCTCCCAACGCAGAGATCCACACGTTTGAGGTGACGGCCCAGATCAACCCGCTGTACAAGCTGGGGCCCAAACTGGCCCATGGTATGAATGAGCTTGCAGGGGACGACAGGGCTACCATTCACCAGCAACAGCAGCTGCTTCTCCAGAGGCAGCAGCAGCACCAGCTCCTGCTGCAGAGCTGTCTGGACACTCTGGATGAGGCAGTGGCTGTGGCTGCCACCTCTTCTGCCTCAGCGTCTGCCTTGGTCCCTGTCTGTGAGGCTGCTTCTGTCCCTGACCCCGTGGATGACCCTCAGGTCACAGCCAGGGTCCAGCCAACCAGAGCTGCCGTCCCCCAGGCTGAGGGTCCCCCTACTCAGGACGGCTATCGCATCCACACCCAGATCGACTACATCCACTGTCTGGTGCCTGACCTGTTGCAGATCACTAACCTACCCTGCTACTGGGGTGTGATGGACCGCTATGAGGCCGAGACTCTGCTGGAAGGCAAACCAGAGGGCACCTTCCTCCTCCGCGACTCAGCCCAGGAAGACTACCTCTTCTCCGTCAGCTTCCGCCGCTATGGCCGCTCGCTGCACGCCCGCATCGAGCAGTGGAACCACAACTTCAGCTTCGACGTGCACGACCCAAGTGTGTTCCACGCGCCCACCGTCACAGGGCTGCTGGAGCACTACAAGGACCCCAACTCCTGCATGTTCTTTGAGCCTCTGCTGTCCAACCCCATCCACCGCACCCTGCCCTTCAGCCTGCAGCACGTGTGCAGGGCGGTGATCAGCAGCCGCACCACCTATGACGGCATCAACGTGCTGCCCATCCCCAACACCCTGAAGAAACACCTGAAGGAGTACCATTACAAGCAGAGGGTGAGGGTACGGAAGATGGACACCTGGTGGGAATAACAAAGACCTTCTGGTGGAAGTGAACCACAACTAGGCTACTAACTAAACACTCAATGGAGGCGGGCCTCGCTCAGTGGACAACCAGTTGACTCACTCCATTTAAAAAAATAATAACATATACTTACCTACTGCATTCACTGTATACCTAGATACCTGTTTTATTTATTATTTGTCGTATATGACGTCTTACACTTGTCTCAAACTCTGGATATAATGTTAATTCAATTACGATGCACATACACATTTTTCTTTACTCACAAACTTCAGAAGTATGGTAATGATGCACCATGTGTGAGGGGATGTATCAATTATTTGGGTTGATGTGAACAGAATCCAGGCTGGTTTGGTGGATGAGTTATGGAGCACATACAGGTTTAATAATGGGTCAGTTAATTACCATTGCCAAATGTAGGCTACTGGAAACTAACAGATGTGACTGTATATGAATGGAAAACTGCTGAGGACCTGACTGGTGGTATAAACCATTTGCAAATACATTTTTACAAATATTTTGTGTCATTCCTTTTGTAGGCAAAAGAAAGGTACTTAAATTAATTTGACTCGCCCTAATAACCTTGAATAATCCAATACTTTTCTATATAGCCTATAGTTTTCAGACAAACTAAAACTATGGGGTGTAAGGCAGGTAAATGTCTTGAGTTTCTATCCATGTGAGATGATGTTACTACCTTGAACATTGAAGCCAACATTGAAGCCATACCTTGAACATTGAACATTGAAGCCATTGCTGAATGCTCAACACAAAATTAATCAAATTGAATAAGAGTTTCAACCATTTCTCAGTGTTAGAGAAAACAGTGATAATAGAACAGTGTTGTGTTAGTGCTGAGAACAACATGAAGCAGCACCTGCTGAGAATAGCTCCCTCTCCTCTGTGAAGTTTGGAAGTAGATCTGTCTAGCTTTGGTCTATTGATCTTCTTAGCCTACCACTGAGCCTGTGTTGGAATCAGAGGAATGATGATGGACGCACATATAAGCTACCTTTACGTTTTGATCATTGAGTCATTGTGCCTTGTGCTTGGAGGCTGTTGTTGTAGCCTGGTCCAATATAGACATTCCAGCATGATGGTGATTTTAGGATGGCCTCCATTTTGTATATCGATGTGATCTCAATATCATGTTACAGTACTGGCTATATCAAAACGGAGGATTGTATAAACAATGAGCTTTTAAAAAATAAATCAGACTTTTTAGTACCATGTCCTCACATGACATGAACATTTATCAAGCTGTTGAATTTATGCCATCTCTCTGTTGATGATATTTGGGCCTGGAAGGCTGATGAAATTATACAGATATTAGCACATTTACACATACCTCCGGCTGGGACTAAAAGCCGATCTGGAAGAATTCAGATAAGCAGACCTTTAAAGTGACAGACAGGAAATTGTATTTGCATTCGGGAAAGTATTCAGACCCCTTGCCCTTTTCCACATTTTGTTATGTTACAGCCTTATTCTAAAATGTATTAAAATAAGGAGTACCATTTCTACTCATCAATCTACACACAATACCCCACAATGGCAAAGCGAAAACAAGTTTTTAGACATTTTTGAAAATTTATTAAAAATAGAAATACCTTGTTTACATAATTATTCAGACCCTTTGCTATGAGACTCAAAATTGAGCTCAGGTGCATCCTGTTTACATTGATCATCCTTGAGATTTTGTTTTACAACTTGGAGTCCACCTGTGGTAACTTCAATTGATTGGACATGATTTGGAAAGGCACACACCTGTCTATATAAGGTCCCACAGTTGACAGTGCATTTCAGAGCATAAACCAAGACATGAGGTCGAAGGAATTGTCTGTAGAGCCCTTGAGACTGGATTGTGTCGAGGCACAGATCTGGGGAAGGGTACCAAAAAGTGTCTGCAGCATTGAAGGTCCCCAAGAATACAGTGGCCTCCATCCTTCTTAAATGTAAGAAGTTTGTAACCACCAAGACTCTACCTAGAGCCGGCCGCCCGGCCAAACTGAGAAATCGGGGGAGAAGGGCCTTGGTCAGGAGATGACCAAGAACCTGATGGTCACTCTGACAGAGCTCCAGAGTTCCTCTGTGGAAATGGGAGAACCTTCCAGAAGGACAAGCATGTTTACACCCCTCCACCAATCAGGTCTTTATGGTAGAGCGGCCAGACGGAAGACACTCCTTAGTAAAAGGCACATGGCAGACCACTTTGAGTTTGCCAAAAGGCACCAAAAAGACTCTCAGACCATGAGAAACAAGATTCTCTGGTCTGATGAAACCAAGATTGAACTCTTTGGCCTAAATGTCAAGCATCACGTCTGGAGGAAACTCGGCACTGCTCATCACCTGGCCAATACCATCCCTCCGGTGAAGCATGGTGGTGGCAGCATCATGCTGTGGGGATGTTTTTCAGGGGCAGAGAATGGGAGACTAGTCAGGATCGAGGGAAAGATGAACAGCGCAAAGTACAGAGAGCTACAGAGAGATATCGTTGATGAAAACCTTCTCCAGGGTGCTCAGGACCTCAGACTGGGGTGAAGGTTCAGCTTCCAACAGGACAAAGACCCTAAGCACACAGCCAAGACAACGTAGGAATGGCTTCGGAACAAATCTCTGAATGTCCTTGAGTGGCCCAGACAGAGTCCGGACTTGAACCCGATCGAACATCTCTGGAGAGAACTGAAAATAACTGTGCAGCGATGCTCCTCATCCGACCTGACAGCTTGAGAGGATCTGCAGAGAAGAATGGGAGAAACTCCCCAAATACAGGTTTGCCAAGCCTGTAGCGTCATACCCAAGAAGACTCGAGTCTGTAATCACTGCCAAAGGTGCTTTAGCAAAGTACTGAGTAAAGGGCCTGAATACTTATGTAAATGTGATATTTCATTTATATATATATATATATATATATACACACACACACACACACACAGTGGGGCAAAAAAGTATTTAGTCAGCCACCAATTGCAAGTTCTCCCACTTAAAAAGATGAGAGGCCTGTAATATTCATCATAGGTACACTTCAACTATGACAGACAAAATGAGAAAAAAAATCCAGAAAATCGCATTGTAGGATTTTTTATGAATTTATTTGCAAATTATGGTGGAAAATAAGTATTTGGTCAATAACAAAAGTTTATCTCAATACTTTGTTATATACCCTTTGTTGGCAATGACAGAGGTCAAACGTTTTCTGTAAGTCTTCACAAGGTTTTCACACACTGTTGCTGGTATTTTGGCCCATTCCTCCATGCAGATCTCCTCTAGAGCAGTGATGTTTTGGGGCTGTTGCTGGGTTGGATGCAACTCAGCATTCTTTGTCCTCCAAACATGACAAGTTGAGTTTTTACCAAAAAGTTATATTTTGGTTTCATCTGACCATATGACATTCTCCCAATCTTCTTCTGGATCATCCAAATGCTCTCTCGCAAACTTCAGACGGGCCTGGACACGTCTGGCACTGCAGGATTTGAGTCCCTGGCGGTGTAGTGTGTAGGCTTTGTTACTTTGGTCCCAGCTCTCTGCAGGTCATTCACTAGGTCCCCCCGTGTGGTTCTGGGATTTTTGCTCACTGTTCTTGTGATCATTTTGACCCCACAGGGTGAGATCTTGCGTGGAGCCCCAGATCGAGGGAGATTATCAGTGGTCTTCTATGTGTGACTGTTTGAGGTTGTGGACAGGTGTCTTTTATACTGATAACAAGTTCAAACAGGTGCCATTAATACAGGTAACGAGTGGAGGACAGAGGAGCCTCTTAAAGAAGAAGTTACAGGTCTGTGAGAGCCAGAGATCTTGCTTGTTTATAGGTGACCAAATACTTATTTTCCACCATAATTTGCAAATAAATTCATAAAAAATCGTACAATGTGGATTTTTTTTCTCATTTTGTCTGTCATAGTTGAAGTGTACCTATGATGAAAATTACAGCCCTCATCTTTTTAAATGGGAGAACTTGCACAATTGGTGGCTGACTAAATACTTTTTTTGCCCCACTGTATGTATGTATGTATGTGTGTGTGTGTGTGTGTGTGTGTGTGTGTGTGTGTGTGTGTGTGTGTGTATGTATATATATATATATATATATATATACTGCTCAAAAAAATAAAGGGAACACTTAAACAACACAATGTATCTCCAAGTCAATCACACTTCTGTGAAATCAAACTGTCCACTTAGGAAGCAACACTGATTGACAATACATTTCACATGCTGTTGTGCAAATGGAATAGACAACAGTTGGAAATTATAGGCAATTAGCAAGACACCCCCAATAAAGGAGTGGTTCTGCTGGTGGGGACCACAGACCACTTCTCAGTTCCTATGCTTCCTGGCTGATGTTTTGGTCACTCTAGTGGTAGCATGAGATGGAGTCTACAACCCACACAAGTGGCTCAGGTAGTGCAGCTCATCCAGGATGGCACATCAATGCGAGCTGTGGCAAGAAGGTTTGCTGTGTCTGTCAGCGTAGTGTCCAGAACATGGAGGCGCTACCAGGAGTCAGGCCAGTACATCAGGAGACGTGGAGGAGGCCGTAGGAGGGCAACAACCCAGCAGCAGGACCGCTACCTCCGCCTTTGTGCAAGGAGGAGCACTGCCAGAGCAGTGCTCGCCAGAGGTAGCCTGACTGCCATTAGGTACCGAGATGAGATCCTCAGACCCCTTGTGAGCCCATATGCTGGTGCGGTTGGCCCTGGGTTCCTCCTAATGCAAGACAATGCTAGACCTCATGTGGCTGGAGTGTGTCAGCAGTTCCTGCAAGAGGAAGGCATTGATGCTATGGACTGGCCCACCCGTTCCCCAGACCTGAATCCAATTGAGCACATCTGGGACATCATGTCTCGCTCCATCCACCAACGCCACGTTGCACCACAGACTGTCCAGAAGTTGGAAGATGCTTTAGTCCAGGTCTGGGAGGACATCCCTCAGGAGACCATCCACCACCTCATCAGGAGCATGCCCAGGCGTTGTAGGGAGGTCATACAGGCACGTGGAGGCCACACACTACTGAGCCTAATTTTGACTTGTTTTAAGGACATTACATCAAAGTTGGATCAGCCTGTAGTGTGGTTTTCCACTTTAATTTTGAGTGTGACTCCAAATCCAGACCTCCATGGGTTGATAAATTTGATTTCCATTGATAATTTTTGTGTGATTTTGTTGTCAGCACATTCAACTATGCAAAGAAAAAGGTATTCATTAAGAATATTTCATTCATTCAGATCTAGGATGTGTTATTTTAGTGTTCCCTTCAAATTTTTGAGCAGTGTGTGTGTGTGTATATATATACACATATGCATATATATACACACACACATTTATTCAAAAATATATATATATATATATTAAAAAGTTTTTTGCTTTGTGACTATGGGTTATTATGTGTACATTGATGAGGGGGAAAAAACTATTTAATTTTAGAATAAGGCTGTAACGTTACAAAATATGGAAAAAGTCAAGGGGTCGGAATACTTTCCGAATGCGCTGTATGTAAATAAGAACAATCCCTTTAGTAAATTAAAGAAATTAATTCCTTCGTAAATGTTCCCAATCAAGACTTAGAGGGCAAACAACATTTCATGCAAAGACTTTCATTTGACTGGATATCGGGGACCCATTCAAGGATTAATTGCATAATTTACCGATGCAGTGGAGTGATTGACTGCTTTGTGTGAACAGCATTTCATATTCATGGCAACACACAAAGAGAGGCCTCTTTGCTAATTTATGTGTGCAGTGTGCAATAATCACAGTGGACAGCCGTCCTAATATTAATGAGTGAGCATGGAGAATGGATCAGTACTGTCTGCAGTCATCTTAGGAATCTTCACCGTGGAATGTCTTACGATGGTTGAATCGATTCACTGGAGAGTATTTATTTTATTATGCTATTGTTTGTATTTAACCTTTTATCCACCAAGGAGGATGTCACCATTGTTACGAACTGGCTCGTAGCCCGTAACAAAGAGGAAGACAACGCAGAGATAAAGAAATAACAAACATATTAAATAAAGTAAACTATATACAAGTAATGGGGTGTATAGTCAGTAGTGTAAGTGAGTGGATGTGTGAATAGATGGTGATAATGAGGGGTGTTGAGAGGTGCCAAAATAAACTAAACAGAAAGAAGCCCCAAAATGCGACAACCAAAAACAACAGTGTCTGTGTGGAGTGTCTTTAATGTATGGGGAAAGATGTATTTATCCCCTGGACACACCTGAGCCCAGGTGTGTCTTATTTTGCTGATTGCTTATTCTGCCCACCGACATCCTATTAAGGAAAACAAGAGCCAGGACAAAGAATTCATCAGACAGAGTGGGAGGGTCATCACACCATACTATAAGAGCAGTTCCATGGCAGCACTCAAACTGCACAGTATCAGCGAGCCATCCCACTGGGCACAAACGTTGCCAGGCTAGAGATTCCCCCAGCTTCATATGCATACATTAAACTCATTCAACTTTCAATTTTTTTATTGAGTTCTCCCTGTAGCTCTCCTCTTTAGAATTGATCATGGTTGGCTCTAGGGGGGTGCGGGGTTAGGCATTGCCCACCCAAAATGTCATGTTGCCCACCCAATGGATTATGCCTGAGTTATGTTAAACATTTAAAATTGCAGTAAGCAAGCTTTGAACAGCCCAAATATTTCTGACTGCCCACCAAGGCATAATCTTAGAACTGGCCCAGGAGTTAATGTCTAAGTCCTGTATCTCTTACTATCCTGGCCCTGCCTCTGACTTGTTCAATTTTCCACCAACTGCTTTTATGATATGTGATTGATACAATCGGTTTGCACAGTGGGAACTACACTAACACATGTTATTAGGGAGGGATGATTGAATACTGTGCTGCTGGGAAGAAGAGCACAGCTTTCCATTGGCAAAACTATCTTGTTTGGCAGATTACCAACTATGTTTGTGTATAGTAAAAACATTTTTTAAATTCAGATATCTGTCCAAACAACCTTAATTGGATTTAGAGTGCTGTACAAAGAGTGCTGTTCTGGCTGATTAGGTTTAGGTGTTGTTGTGGGAAACTGGGAATACTTTTATTGAGTGTCCCTTTATCAGCAAGCCTTTCAGACCCAAAATTCACTGGACGTGGACTCAATGGTTTCAAATGAGTGAGGAAAGTAACACTGTTTTTGAATAATGACTGGGTCTAAAATTAGTCACCATACTATGTTTAGCTTCAGTCTAATTAGAATCATCCCATCTGCCATCAACACCTACGATTGCAATCTCTCATGTTTTCTTTCCCTTTTACACATCATTCTCAGTAAAACCTACAGAGCAGAGGAGCAGTATTAATGCTGCTGTACAGCCAGGAATGCAGTAGGTGGCTCTAAAGAGCTTCAGCAGACTGTGTGCAGTAGACGGAGGGTGGTTGGGGGTGGGGGGAGTGTGACTGCTGCCAGCTCCCTGGCTCTCATCATGCAGGCATTACAGGCGGCGGGGGAGAGGGAGGACTTTACTGTGCCTGGATCAACTTGCCCAGAGGGACACCAGGCACAAGCAAGGCAGAAAGCTGATTGGCCACACATACTTAGTTTGTTTGTATCTGTTGGGTCCTCTTCTTCCTTTGAGGGAGAATATTTTTCCTCTGAGCCTAATATGTAGAATAAAAAATCAGGGGTGTGGAGAATAAGCTTGGAATGTTCACAACACCTGAAGACAATACGTTCCCAAATAATCTGTGGTTTATAATCCTAAAGAACAGTGAAATGGCTCAACTTTGGGGAAACCGACATCTCTTTTGAGTGGGAGATGTAGACGGGTGGGGAATCAGTCTCGCAGGGGTGGTAATGATGTCTGTGTCTGTATGTATTGAGTACTGAGCAGGAATATAATCATGAGAATCATCCACTCTGTATCTAGGATATGAATTCAGAGGAGGGTGTATCCAATTGATTCCAGATTCATGCAGGATGGATAAGGCTTCACAAGATAGATTCCTCTGGTCCAACCAGGGAGAAGGAAACCATTTCACAGAGCAAGCAGGAGTTGTGCTGGCAGAGGAAATTCTGCAGCTGACATGT
This sequence comes from Oncorhynchus mykiss, assembly GCF_013265735.2. NCBI lineage: Eukaryota > Metazoa > Chordata > Actinopteri > Salmoniformes > Salmonidae > Oncorhynchus > Oncorhynchus mykiss. The sequence goes on from NC_048588.1 coordinate 19,622,792, forward strand.
TCTTTCACTAATGTTGCTAAATTAGTGAGACAGGAGGCTGGTGGCACCTTAATTGGGGAGGACGGGGTCATAGTAATGCCTGGAATGGAATCAATGGTATGTTATTTAACACGTCAAAAACTTAGTTTCCATATGTTTGAAACCATTCCATTCCAGACATTATTATGAGCCATCCTCCCCTCAGCAGCCTCCTGTGAGTGAATCCCACTGAAGTTCAGCCTTGAGCATGGATTGCATTATGAATCAAAGCTACAGAACTGTTTCATCAATTTTTTTCCTTTCACCAAATTAACACATTTGCGTCATTATAGCAGTACTTCTCATAACAGTCTTGAAATATTGCCGATTTGGGTAACTTTTATTCCCTGCAAACAACATTTGGTGAACATATTGAATATCACTATCAGTGATAAACTTGCAGTAGCCTACTGTAGATAATCCGCTATATTCAATAACGTAGTATTTGAGCACAGATTATATTTTGTGATCCAATATATTCTTGTTTGCTAAGGGCTTTTTGTACAGTGCCTTCGGAAGTATTCAGACCCCTTGACTTTTTCCACATTTTGTTACGTTACAGCCTTATTCTAAAATGGATTAAATAAAAAAATATCCTCATCAATCTACACATAATACCCCAGAATGACAACAAGTTTTTTTTTTTTTTTTTTTTTTACAAATGTATTAAAAACGAAAAACAGAAATATAAGTATTCAGACCCTTTGCTATGAGATTTGAAATAGAGCTCAGGTGCATCCTGTTTCCATTGATCAACCTTGAGATGTTTCTACAACTTGATTGGAGTCCACCCGTGGTAACTTCAATTGATTGGACTTGATATAGAAAGACTCACACCTGTCTATATATGGTCCCATAGTTGACAGTGCATGTCAGAGCAACAACCATGAGGTTGAAGGAATTGTACGTAGAGCTCCGAGACAGGATTGTGTCGAGGCACAGATCTGGGGAAAGGTACCAACAAATGTCTGCAGCATTAAAAGGTCCCCAAGAACACAGTGGCCTCCATTATTCTTAAATGTAAGAAGTTGGGAACCACCAAAACTCTTCCTAGAGCTGGCTGCCCGGCCAAACTGAGCAATCGGGGGAGAAGGGCCTTGTTCAGGGAGGTGACCAAGAACCCGATGGTCACTCTGACAGAGCTCTAGAGTTAACCTGTGGAGATGGGAGAACCTTCCAGAAGGACAACCATCTCTGTAGCACTCCACAAAACAGGCCTTTATAGTAGAGTGGCCAGATGGAAATCACGCCTCAGTAAAAGGCACTTGACAGCCCGCTTTGGAGTTTGCCAAAAGGCACCAAAAGTACTCTGACCACAAAAAACAAGATTATCTGGTCTGATGAAACCAAGATCGAACTCTTTGGCCTGAATGCAAAGCATCACGTCTGGAGGAACCTGGGACCATCCCTACACTGAAGCACGGTGGTGGCAGCATCATGCTGTGGGGATTTCTTTCAGGGACTGGGAGACTAGTCAGAATCGAAAGATGCAAAGATGAACGGAGCAAAGTACAGAAAGATACTTGATGAAAACCTGCTCCAGAGCGTTAAAGACCTCAGATTGGGGCGAAGGTTCACCTTCCAACAGGACAACAACGCTAAGCACACAGCCAAGACATATCAAATCAAATTTCAAATCAAATGTATTTATATAGCCCTTCTTACATCAGCTGATATATCAAAGTGCTGTACAGAAACCCAGCCTAAAACCCCAAACAGCAAGCAATGCAGGTGTCGGAGCACGGAGTGGCTTCAGGACAGGTCTCTGAAGGTCCTTGAGTGGCTTGACTTGAACCCGATCGAACATCTCTGGAGACTGAAAATAGCTGTGCAGCGACGCTCCCCTTCCAACCTGACAGAGCTTGAGAGGATCTGCAGAGAAGAATGGGAGAAACTTGATGGAAAGGCATAGCAAAGAAGGCCAGACACAGCCCAGAAATGCATTTGCCACGAAGGAAATGTGTTGTGAGAGCCGAGGACTCCTAGCAGTGTTATTATATTTCTTTGACTGTTGTGTTTTTTGTAGGGATTTATCAATTCATATTTGTATGTTAAATGTTATGTAATATAACATCTAACATGTAATGTGTGGATTATTACAGTATATTGAGGAAGTAATTTCAATGTACTAATTAATAATGTTGTGATATGGTACTTAAAAAAAGTGCAGCTCAATCTCCAGAACTAATTAGGAAGCGCCAACTATACTGAACATAAATATCAATGGAACATGCAACAATTTCTAAGATTTTACTGAGTTACAGTTCATATAAGAAAATCAATTAATTTAAATAAATTCATTAGGCCCCAATCTATGGATTTCACATGACTGGGCAGGGGCCCAGCCAAGGGTGGGCCTGGGAGGGCATAGGCCCACCAACTTGGGAGCCAGGCCGACCAACTGGTGACAGACAGAAATACTCCTCCGCACCTTGCCCCCCAATCCCGCAGGTGAAGAAGCCGGATGTTGAGGTCCTGGGCTGCGGTTGTGAGGCTGGTTGGACATACTGCCAAATTCTCTAAAATGACGTTGGAGGCGGCTTATTGCAGAGAAATTAACATTCAATTATCTGGCAACAGCTGTAGTGGACGTTCCTGCAGTCAGCATGCCAATTGCACACTCCCTCAAAACCTAACACATCTGTGGCATTGTGTTGTGTGATAAAACTGCATATTTTAGAGTGGCGTTTTATTGTCCCCAGCACAAGGTGCACCTGTGTAATGATCATGCTTCTTGATATTCCACACCTGTCAGGTGGATGGAGTATCTTGACAAAGGATAAAATGCTCACTAACAGGAATATAAACAAATTTGTGCACAAAATATGAGAGAAATAGGCTTTTTGTGAGTATGGACAATTTTCTACAGTCTTTAATTTCAGCTCATGAAATATGGCAACAACACTTTACATATATTTTTGTTCAGTGTACATGGCTCTTCTTGATGAATAGGTCAAAAATCAACTATGTAGAACTACAAAAGCTCTTTGATTCACCTGGATATAAAGAACACATTTTGTTTGTTTTATTCTATTCTAAAAGTGAAAAGTATGAGCCACATAAACGTGATCAATCTTCCACAATCTTCTTTCTTCTACATTCTTCCCTCTTCTACAATCTTCTTTCTTCTACAATCTTCCCTCTTATAACAAATCAAAATATCTATATGGTCCAACTTACTGTTGACCCATTATTTGTGGGTCAATAGTTCAAAATGCATCTACAGTATCCCCACACTACAGTACTGTACACTGAGCTTACAAAACATAAGGAACACCTGCTCTTTCCATGACATAGACTGACCAGGTGAAAGCTATGATCCCTTATTGATGTCACCAGTTAAATCCACTTCAAATCAGTGTAGATGAATGAGAGGAGACTAGTTACAGAAGGATTTGTAAGCCTTAAGACAATTATGACAGATTGTATGTGTGCCATTCAGATGAATGGGCAAGACAAAATATTTAAGTGCCTTTGAACAGGGTATGGTAGTAGGTGTCAGGTGCACCGGATTGAGTGTGTCAAGAATTGCAACGCTGCTGGGTTTTCACGCTCAACAATTTCCTGTGTGTATCAAGAATGGTCCACAACCAAAAGGACATCCAGCCAACTTGACACAACTGTGGGAAGCATTGGAGTCAACATGGGCCAGCATCCCTGTGGAACGCTTTCGACACCGATTAGAGTCCATGCCCCGACGAACTGAGGCTATTCTGAGGACCAAATGGGGTGTAACTCAATATTAGGAGGGTGTTCCTAATGTTTTGTACACTCAATGTATATCAGACACTTGGTGTCATTAAACTATAGCTTTAATTAATGATCTTGTCTCCATACAAATGTCATGATGATGTGAGTCACAGAGCAATTCATACACATTTGCACTGACAATATGCCATTACACTGTCCGCTGACTGACTTGTGACATGATGTAGGAATTAAGGTACAATTTAATTTAGATGGAAAGGGAGAGGGTCTGTCAACTGGACATGTTGAACTTTGAATCTGTGTTCAACAGTGGAAGCCAGTGTCTCCACAGAAACACAGATGAGGGGCTTGTAGCTTTGGTCACTTTCAGTATTATTAATGATTTGGTTGTCGGTGCAGCACCAAGCAGCTGCAATCAGGAGCACTGCTCTCTCACGCTCTTGCTCAATAATTAGAAACAGGGTGGATGGAGGGAAGAGGATGCATTTAACCTTCATGTCTCCTTGTTTTCTTAGTGAATTTCCACCTCTTCCAATTGTCCTGCTCAGTCACTGTCAGCATCCTGTTTTTGGTGCAAACTACTGTACTAATATATATATATATATACACACACAAAATCGAGCACACAGCCATGCAATCTCCATTGACAAACATTGGCAGTAGAATGGCCTTACTGAAGAGCTCAGTGACTTTCAACGTGGCAATGTCATAGGATGCCACTTTTCCAACAAGTCAGTTCGTAAAATTTCTGCCCTGCTAGAGCTGCCCCGGTCAACTGTAAGTGCTGTTTTTGTGAAGTGAAAACGTCTAGGTAGGCCACACAAGCTCACAGAATGTGACTGCCGACTGCTGAAGCACATAGCGTGTACAAATCGTCTGTCCTTGGTTGAAACACTCACTACCGAGTTCCAAACTGCCGCACACAAGCCTAAGATCACCATGCGCAATGGTGTAAAGCTGGCCACCATTGGACTCAGAATCAGTGGAAATGCGTTTTCTGGCAGTCCAACGGACGAATCTGGGTTTGGCGGATGCCAGGAAAACGCTACCTACCTCAATGCATAGTGCCAACTGTAGAGTTTGGTGGAGGAGGAATAATGGTCTGGGTTCTGACTAGGCCCCTTAGTTCCAGTGAAGGGAAATCTTAACGCTACAGCACACAATGACATTCTATGCGATTATGTGATTCCAACTTTGTGGCAATAGTTTGGGGAAGGCCCTTTCCGCTTTCAGCATGACAATGGCCCCTTACACAAAGCGAGGCCCATACATAAATGGTTTGTTGAGATCGGTGTGGAAGAACTTAACTGGCCTGCACAGGGCCCTGACCTCAACCCCATCGAACACCTTTGGGATGAATTGGAACACCGACTGTAAGACAGGCCTAATCGCCCAACATCAGTGTCCGACCTCACTAATGCTCTAGTGGCAGAATGGAAGCAAATCCCCGCAGAAATGTTCTAACATCTAGCGGGAAGCCGTCCCAGAAGAGTGGAGGCAGTTATAGCAGCAAAGGGGAAACCAACTCCATATTAATATTCAAATGAGATGTTTAACGAGCAGTTGTCCACATACCTTTGGTCATGTAGTGTATTTGTTGCCCTTTTCTGTTGTCACTTGTGTTTCAAATGACCAGTGCAGTAAATGTTGTAACTGCTATGGTTTTTATTTAATTGGAAAAGTATAGTGATATAAACGTTGGCTCTGATTGTGACATTTCAGTGCTCCTTCTCTTGGCATTTAATGCACAGACACCTTGGAATTCTGCAGGCAAGCTATTTTTACTTTTTGTAAATTGTTCTCTGCTTAGGAAGGTAGAATGATAAATATTTCACAGGTAGGGATTTGGGGACTTATTTCTCAAAAAGGTGCTTTTCCATGCTTATCAACAAAATAGACAGAATCCTGAAATGGTGAGTGTAGGATTAGGAGTTGTGAGGACATGCTTTGCTCTGCATCCATAGCTCATTTTGCATTCCAACCAGGATGCTTGGCTTTTCAACTGCCAGACTAGAAGGATCCCAAATTCCTGTCAGAAAAGCACAGGAAGCTGTGACCTCCTTTGAAAAGGCTATGAATCAACCTGTTATCTTCAGCACTTCACCAAGAGAAACTCTAATTTGTACATCAGAGTCCAGTCATGACTGGGTAAATTAACTGTGCAGGGGATTATTCACACCACAATGATAGTCAGCCCACAGTTTGAATCTGGGAATCAAATTGGTATGGCTTTTGGTTGGTGCGTTACACCATTTCTGTAATGCAACAACACAACATTTAAAAATGGTTACTTTTGTAGAGTGAGAGTGAGTAAGAAATACAGTGTGAGAGAGAGAGATCTATTGAATTATATTCCTTCAGCACTGCAAGAGCAGACTTAGGTAATGAAGCAGGCACAGCCATTAGCATGCCCTGTGCGTGTCTATTCAAATGAACTCTTGGCCTTGCAACTGCGACTCAAAACAACCAGCCCTTCAAGTCCACTGATTAAATGCAGCGCATCCCAACACTGGCTGATTTCCCTCTTATTACCAGTGAAAGCTCAGGAAACCCAAGACAAGTTCCTGGTCTAAAATGCAGTCTTAGGTTGCCCATTCAAAGTGTACAATATATCCTATTAGCAGCATTTGTTCATAAATTATTTTCAATTAAATGGGAAATATTGGAAGGCCATTGCAAATTAAATGTGCTCACTGCAGTTTTCAGGGCAGGAAGGGGAAGTGATTCCCTATATTCAATGTTTATAGTTTCGAGCAAACTGGTAAAAATATCACTGTGGAACTAAAACCTTCATTGTTCACTTTTGCAAGAAACTTACAGTTGAAGTCGGAAGTTTACATACACTTCGGTTGGAGTAATTAAAACTCGTTTCTCAACCACTCCACAAATGTCTTGTTAAACTATCGTTTTGGCAAGTCGGTTAGGACATCTACTTTGTGCATGACACAAGTCATTTTCCCAACAATTGTTTACAGACAGATTATTTTACTCACAATTCACTGTATCACAATTCCAGTGGGTCAGAAGTTTACATACACTAAGTTGACTGTGCCTTTAAACAGCTTGGAAAATTGATGTCATGGCTTTAGAAGCTTCTGTTAGGCTAATTGCCATCGTTTGAGTCAATTGGAGGTGTACCTGTGGATGTATTTCAAGGCCGACCTTCAAACTCAGTGCCTCTTTGCTTGACATCATGGGAAAATCTAAAGAAAATCAGCCAAGACCTCAGAAGAAAAACTGTAGACCTCCACAAGACTGGTTCATCCGTGGGAGCGATTTCCAAACGCATGAAGTGTCATGTCCTGATCATAGAAAGCCTGTATTTTCTATGGTAAAGTACGTCAGGGCGTGACTAGGGGTTTTAGTCTAGTTTATTATTTCCAATTAGAGCCAGCTGGTAATCGTTGTCTCTAAAGAGACGCATTCTGTCTCCTAGAGATTAACGTACTTTGGTGCGAAAAGTGCAAATCAATCCCAGAACAGCAAAGGACCTTGTGAAGATGCTGGAGGATACAGGTACAAAAGTATCTATATCCATAGTAAAGCGAGTCCTATATCGACCTAACCTGAAAGGCCACTGAGCAAGGAAGAAGCCACTGCTCCAAAACCTCAATAAAAAAGCCAGACTACGGTTTGCAACTACACATGTCATGACTTCCGCTGAAGTCAGTCCCTCTCCTTGTTCGGGCGGTGTTCGGCGGTCAAAGTTACCGGTCTTCTAGCCATCGCCGCTCCACCTTTAATTTTCCATTTGTTTTGTCTCGTTTTCCCACACACCTGGTTCACATTTCCTCATCAGACTAAATGTATATTACCCTCTGTTTCCCCCATGTCTGTGTGTGGAATTGTTCTTTGTGTAGGGTGTTACTCTACAGGCTGGCTTGCACTAGGTTTGTTTGTTTTGCTTAATCCGTTTCATGTTGCCGTGGTTGTACTTTGTGCTGCCTCGCCTGTGCCTTTGGGCCAGGGTGTATATTAAAGTTCTCCTGTTATCACCCATCTCTGCTCTCCTGCACCTGACTTCCCAGCAACATGGGGACAAAGATCATACTTTTTGGAGAAATGTCCTCTGGTCTGATGAAACAAAATAGAACTGTTTGGCCATAATGACCATCGTTATGTTTGGAGGAAAAAGGTGGAGGCTTCCAAGCCGAAGAACACCATCCCAACCATGAAGCACGGGGATGGCAGCATCATGTTGTGGGGGTACTTTGCTGCATGAGGGACTGGCGCACTTCACAAAAAGATGGCATCATGAGGCGGGAAAATGATGTGAATATATTGAAGCAAAATCTCAAGACATCAGTTAGAAGTTAAAGCTTGTTCGCAAATGGGTCTTCCAAATGGACAATGACCCCAAGCATACTTCCAAAGTTGTAGCAAAATGGCTTAAGGACAACAAAGTCAAGGTATTGGAGTGGCCATCAGAAAGCCCTGAACTCAATCCTATAGAAAATTTGTGGGCAGAACCGAAAAAGCGTGTGCGAGCACTGAGGCCTACAAACCTGACTCAGTTACACCAGCTCTGTCAGGAGGTACGTATTGTGGGAAGCTTGTGGAAGGCTACCCGAAACGTTTGACCCAAGTTAAACAATTTAAAGTCAATGCTACCAAATACTAATTGAGTGTATGTAAACTTCTGACCCACTAGGAATGTGATGAAATAAATCAAATCTGAACTAAATCAGTCTACTATTATTCTGACATTTCACATTCTTAAAATTAAGTGGTGATCCTAACTGACCTAAGACAGGGAATTTTTACTTGGATTAAATGTCAGGAATTGTGAAAAACTGAGTTTAAATGTATTTGGCTAAGGTGTATGTAAACTTCTGACTTCAACTGTATGCTTAGCTTTGTCCATTTCGTCATGCACATTAGATTCAGCTGTTTGAATCCAATGGTCATTTGTTCACTGGACAGCTCTTTAACTTCAAATGCATTTATTGCAGTTAATGTTTTAGATAGATAATAGAATGTGCTTTTAGGATTATAATGTGATGAACTTTTTAGATCAGTTATTGAAGGCTTATGAATATGAATGTTTAGGGCAGATCATTGTGCTATTGTGCTGCTGGGGATGGAGCGGTTACATTAGTGAAGACCTAGATGGATTTATTGGTATTGCATTGTGGCATTAATCCCCTAGTCCCATTATGCAGCTCAGAGAGTATGAGAGAGAGAGAGCTTTCATTAATACAAAGGATTTACTCTATAAGTTGATAAGAGATGGACTCCTGTTCGTTCCGCTGTGGCTTGGCAGAGCTTGCCAGAGTATAGCACACTGTAGACAACATTGTGTTTGTAAGGATCACTACTTCCCCCACACACAGATGTGATGATGGACACGTTGTCCAATCATCATCATGTGTCTCCTGGGAGCTTGGAGACCACATCGGAGTCCGTCGCACCACTCCCTGGTTTCACATACATTAGCTGTGACGTTGTAATCCTGATAATAGTTGCCCTCTGACGATTTGAGAGATGCGTAGTCGTGGCAGGGGGAATTAGAGAACAGTGGGGAACGTCACTGATGGTTGAATGTATCACCAGGGGAGAGTGAATGCTGCTCGGTTCTTATTTGCCTGTCTTACAATAGCTCTAAATTAAATAAACAATCACCATTAGAGCACAATTTCATGCTCACGGGCAGAAATGTAACCAATGAGCTCCATTTGCAGGTGTAAATGAGGACAGGATATAGCCAATCAATAGCCATGTTCACAACTGACCAAATTGAATTATTCAGTGTAAATACAGTGCCGTCAGAAAAAGTGTTCACACTCCTTGACTTTTTCCATCTGAATTTAAAGTGGATTGAATTGGCCTACGCACAATATCCCATGATGTCGAAGTGGAATGATGTTTTTCAAAATGTTTACTAATTAATTTAAAATGAAAAGCTGAAATGTCTTGAGTCAATAAGTATTCAACCCCTTTGCTATGGCAAGCTTAAATAAGTTCAGCAGTAGAAATGTGCTTAACAAGTCACATAAGTTGCATGGACTTACTCTGTGAGCAATAATTGTGTCTAAAAGTATTTTTAATACAACACATTACTGAGTACCACTCTCCATGTCTTCAAGCATAGTGCTAGCTGCATCATGTTATGGGTATGCTTGTAATTGTTAAGGACTGAGGAGTTTTTCTGGATAAAAAAGAAACGTAATGGAGCTATAGATATTTTTGGTTCCTACCATAGTGTCTTTGTGAGACGCAGAGTAGGTGAACGGATGATCTCCGCATGTGTGATTCCCACCCTGAAACATGAAGGATGAGGTGTGATGGTGTGGGGGTGCTTTGCTGTTGACAGTGTTTGTGATTTATTTAGAATGCAAGGCACACTTAACCAGCATGGCTACCACAGCATTCTGCAGCGATACGCCATCCCATCTGGTTTGAGCTTAATGGGACTATCATTGGGTTTCCAACAGGACAATGACCCAACACACCTCCAGGCTGTGTAAGGGCTATTTGACCAAGAAGGAGAGTGATGGAGTGCTGCATCAGATGACCTGGCCTCCACAATCACCCAACCTCAACCCAATGAGATGGTTTGGAATGATTTGGACCGCAGAGTGAAGGAAAAGCAGCCAACAAGTTCTCAGCATGTGTGGGAACTCCTTCAAGACTGATGGAAAAGCATTCCAGGTGAAGCTGGTTGAGAGAATGCCAAGATTGTGCAAAGCTGTCGTCAAGGCAAAGGGTGGCTAATTTGAAGAATCTAAAATAAAATATATTTAGATTTGTTTAACACTTTTTTGGTTACTACATGATTCCATAAGTGTTCTCTCATAGTTTTGATGTCTTTATTATCATTCGACAATGTAGAAAATAGTAAAATAAAGAAAAACCCTTGAATGAGTAGGTGTGTCCAAACTTTTGACTGGTACTGTATTTTGTGTAAAGATGGCTAATAATCACTATTACACATAACCCCCAAACTCCTAGTCTATCAGTTAGCTAAGTGAATGTTTTTGAGCTGTAGAATCTGTAATGACCTCTCATTGTGCAGGTCAGGTCATTTAAATCCAGGTTAGGAATGCTTTTAAAGTTTAAATGCCTGTGGCATTTCTAAATGTCTAGTTAAATAAGGCACAGGGGCTGCTAGCCCCAGAGAGCCCCATAGAGGGAGACAGCAGGACCCCGGGTGGGCAGGCAGAGGCCAGGGGCCCAAGAGGTGGAAAGAAGGATAACCTTTTAAAATAAAATGAGATTAGGTCATTCATCCTTGTCTCAGTGTTTTCACTGTTTCCTCCAGAGAGAAACCGTATAGCCACGCTGGTACAATCTGAGAGCTTCACATACAGCCAGGGCAATCGAAAAGCATTCCATTGTCCATCCTTGTGTCTCCTGGAAATGTCACCCACGAGTGCTGGAATAATAGCACAGTTGGCTAAATATAGTACTTTATAGTCCGTTCAATGGAATTCATATTTAATGTGTGGGATAAGACTGTTATAACTGATATGAGTTATTAGACTACAGCCATTCATTTTCACAGGCACAATTACACAAGTTCACTGTTTGTTAGTTTCACTTAGAAAGACATGAGCTTTGGGGTACATTTGGTTTACTTTGGGGTACATTTTGGAGATTTAATGGCTGGTCCAATGCATTACATTGGAATTGTCTGTTATAGAGGCATTATAAAGGCTTAATAAGTAGTAAAGGAACAACCATTAATTCATCTTGGTAATTATTTATCTCATTAAGAATTATCTAATTAACTAGAGAGAAGCACCTGAGTGTTTGACCCTTGAACTGTCTGCTCTTATGATATAATAAATAAAGCTAGTCTAATATTTATTTTTGGGTGATCTTTTTTTGCAGATTATTTTTTGTCAGTTGATAATTGCTTCAGGGTTGTTGAGACTAAGAAGGCTGTAGGATCAGTCCAACTATTGTTTAATTATGATTTATATAGATTTTCATAGAAGCTTTTACAATTTTAATTAATCACTTTGTAATCAGCAAAAACAGATCACCCAAAAATAAATGAATTTGCTATTTATTGCTACTTCTGTCAATCTTATCAGATGTATGATTTAGGTCGTCTGCTAAAGTGATACTTCCTGTCTGGATTTGATTTAATATGAATTATATCTAAAAACAGCAGATTTGTCCCTGGTGGGATATACAATTAAATCAATGTGTACTTTTCCCCATGTAAGGTACAATTCAAAATGTGAAAACGTCTTTCTTGTTATGTATGCTGGGATGAAAGGGAAAAGGGTGTATTTTTAATGATCAGGATGCCGACACCTCTGCTGTTGCTACAATAGGTGGCAGCCTACAGTTGAAGTCGGAAGTTTACATATACTTAGGTTTGAGTCATTAAAACTTGTTTCTCAACCACTCCACAAATTTCTTGTTAACAAACTATAGTTTCAGAAAATCAGTTAGGACATCTACTTTGTGCATGACACAAGTCCTTTTTCCAACAATTGTTTACAGACAGATTATTTCACTTATAATTCACTGTATCACAATTCCAATGGGTCAGAAGTTTACATACACAAAATTGTCTGTAGCTTCTGTTAGGGTAATTGACATTGTTTGAGACAATTTGAGGTGTACCTGTGGATGTATTTCAAGGCCTACCTTCGAACTCAGTGCCTCTTTGCTTGACATCATGGGAAAATCTAAAGAAATCAGCCAAGACCTCAGAAAAAAATTGTAGACCTCCACAAGTCTGGTTCATCCGTGGGAGCAATTTCCAAACGCCTGAAGGTACCATGTTCATCTATATAAACAATAGTACGCAAGTATAAACACCATGGGACCACGCAGCTGTCATACCGCTCAGGAAGGAGACGCGTTCGGTCTCCTAGAGATGAACGTACTTTGGTGCGAAAAGTGCAAATCAATCCCAGAACAACAGCAAAGGATCTTGTGAAGATGCTGGAGGAAACAGGTACAAAAGTATCTATATCCACAGTAAAACAAGTCCTATATCGACCTAACCTGAAAGGCTGCTCAGCAAGGAAGAAGCCACTGCTCCAAAACCTCCATAAAAAAGCCAGACTATGGTTTGCAACTGCACATGGGGACAAAGATCATACTTTTTGGAGAAATGTCCTCTGGTCTGATGAAACAAAAATAGAACTGTTTGGCCATAATGCCCATCGTTATGTTTGGAGGAAAACTGGGGAGGCTTGCAAACCGAAGAATACCCTCCCAACCGTGAAGCACGGGGGTGGCAGCATTATGTTGTGAGGGTGCTTTGCTGCAGGAGGGACTGGTGCACTTCACAAAAAAAGATGGCATCATGACGAGGGAATAGTATGTGGATATTGACGCAACATCTCAAGACATCAATTAGGAAGTTAAAGCTGGGTTGAAAATGGGTCTTCCAAATGGACCATGACCCCAAGCATACTTCCAAAGTTGTGGCAAAACAGCTTAAGGTCAACAAAGTCAAGGTATTGGAGTGGCCATCACAAAGCCCTGACCTCAATCCTATAGAAATTTGTGGACAGAACTGAAAAAGCGTGTGCGAGCAAGGAGGCTTACAAACCTAACTCAGCTACACCAGCTCTGTCAGGAGGAATGGGCCAAAATTCACCCAACTTGTTGTGGGAAGCTTGAGGAAGGCTACCTCAAACGTTTGACCCAAGTTAAACAATTTAAAGTCAATGCTACCAAATACTAATTGAGTGTATGTAAACTTCTGACCCACTGGGAATGTGATGAATGAAATAAAAGCTGAAATATATAATTCTCTACTATTATTCTGACATTTCACATTCTTCAAATAAAGTGGTGATCCTAACTGACCTAAGACAGGGACTTTTTACTTGGATTAAATGTCAGGAATAGTGAAAAACTGAGTTTAAATGTATTTGGCAAAGGTGTATGTAAACTTAAGACTTCAACTGTAGCTCCTCTTTAAATTTGACATTCCTCCTTTTTTGAAATGTAACTCTTGCAGGAAACCACATCTGCTGACAGTCTCTTTAAGTGTTCATGAATCATGAATCACCCCATCATGGAGCCGTGCACATTCCATGTAATATGTTTGAATTTGTTGGTCTTGTATACAACCAAAGTTAACCTTCTCTGTTTCGTCTATCATTGAAGAACCAGATAAAACATTTTGATTGTGATGGGCATTCCATGGAATGGGAGAGTCATAGTAAGAACACATAGTTATTGTATACATTTAGGGTTGCACATTTTGGGGAATATTCAGAGGTGGAAACTTTCCGTTGGAATTAACGGGAATATGTGGGAATTAACGGAAATATATGCAAATTAATATTAATACCATTTAATGTTTTTGCATTGGATATATTTACCATATCATTTGGAGACAGAAACATAAACCTTTTACCTTATCATAACTAGACATAATTGCAAATGATTAAATCCTTACAATATAAATAAAAAAAAGCAATTTAGTTACGAATTGAACTTTAATTAAATGAGTTGACTCTTCACATGGGATGATTTCACTGAACAACAAAAAGGAATATTGAATGATCCCCAATGAACCATTGCATCTCCCAAAAACATTTTTCAACACACATCTGTAAAATGAGTCCAGAAACTAAAGCTTTGGTTGTCTTCCTCTTAGGCTTCCATGTCTTCTCCCTGGACATCCTCATATCCACCTTTTGAACATCAGACTCTGAGGCCTCATCTTTACTGTCATTTTCCAACCTGGTTGAGGACTGAATACATGACCGAATACAGTGTAGCTATTCCCTCCGCAAGGCAATCAAACAAGCTTCGCACCAGTATAAAGACAAAGTAGAGACGCAATTCAACGGCTCAGACACGAGACGTATGTGGAAGGGTCTACAGTCAATCACGGATTACAAAAAGAGAACCAGCCCCGTCTCGGACACCGACATCTTGCTCCCAGACAAACTAAACAACTTCTTTGCTCGCTTTGAAGACAATACAGTGCCACTGACACGGCCCACTACCAAAACCTGCAGGCTCTTCTTCACCACAGCCAATGTGAGTAAAACGTTTAAACGTGTTAACCCTCGCAAGGTTGCCGGCCAAGACGGCATCCCTAGCTGCGTCCTCAGAGCATGTACAAACCAGCTGGCTGACATATTCAATCAATCCCTATCCCAGTCTGCTGTTCCCACATGCTTCAAGAGGGCCACCATTGTTCCTGTTCCCAAAAAAGCTAAGGTAACTGAGCTAAATGACTATCACTCACTTCTGTCATCATGAAGTACTTTGAGAGACTAGTCAAGGATCATATCACCTCCACCCTACCTAACACCCTAGACCCACTCCAATTTGCTTACCGCCCCAATAGGTCCACAGACGATGCAATCGCAATCACACTGCCCTAACCCATCTGGACAAGAGGAATACCTATATAAGAATGCTGTTCATCGATTACAGCTCAGCATTTAACACCATAGTACCCTCCAAACTCATCATTAAGCACGAGACACCCTGCCCTGTGCAACTGGGTCCTGGACTTTCTGACGAGTCGCCTTCATGTGGTGAAGGTAGGAAACAACATCTCCACCCCACTGATCGATCCTCAACACTGGGGCCCCACAAGGGTGCATTCTCATCCCCCTCCTGTACTTCCTGTTCACCCAC
Organism: Oncorhynchus mykiss; assembly: GCF_013265735.2. Taxonomy (NCBI): domain Eukaryota; kingdom Metazoa; phylum Chordata; class Actinopteri; order Salmoniformes; family Salmonidae; genus Oncorhynchus; species Oncorhynchus mykiss. The sequence continues at coordinate 19,638,095 of NC_048588.1, forward strand.
GACTGCGTGGCCATGCACGCCTCCAACTCTATCATCAAGTTTGTAGACGACACTACAGTGGTAGGCTTGATTACCAACAACGACGAGACGGCCTACAGGGAGGAGGTGAGGGCCCTCGGAGTGTGGTGTCAGGAAAATAACCTCACACTCAACGTCAACAAAACAAAAGGAGATGATCGTGGACTTCAGGAAACACCAGAGGGAGCACCCCCTTATCCACATAGACGGGACAGTTGTGGAGAAGATGGAAAGTTTTAAGTTCCTCAGTGTACACATCACGGACAAACTGAAATGGCCCACTCACACAGACAGCGAGGTGAAGAAGGCGCAACAGCACCTTGGTTGCACAGATGCACAATCGAGAGCATCCTGTCGGGCTGTATCAGTGCCTGGTATGGCAACTGCTCCGCCCACAACCGTAATTCTCTCCAGAGGGTAGTGAGGTCTGCACAACGCATCACCGGGGGCAAACTACCTGCCCTCCAGGACACCTACACCACCCATTGTCACAGGAAGGCCAAAAGGATCATCAAGGACAACAACCACCCGAGCCACTGCCTGTTCACCCCGCTATCATCCAGAAGGCGAGGTCAGTACAGGTGCATCAAAGCTGGGACTGAGAGACTGAAAAACCGGTTATATCTCAAGGCCATCAGACTGTTAAACAGCCATCATTAACATTGTTGGCAGTAGCCAACATTCTGACTTAAATCTCTAGCCACTTTAATAATTAAAAATTGGATGTAATAATTGTATCACTAGTCACTTTAAACAATGCCAGTTTATATAATGTTTACATACCCTACATTACTCATCTCATATGTATATACTGTACTCTATGCCATCTACTCCATCTTGCCTATGCTTTCGGCCATCGCTCATCCATATATTTATATGTACATATTCTTATTCCTTCCTTTACACTTGTGTGTATAATGTAGTTGTTGTGAAATTGTTAGATTACTTGTTAGATATTACTACACGGTCAGAACTAGAAGAACAAGCATTTCCCTACACTGGCATTAACATCTGCTAACCATGTGTATGTGATCAACATTTTTTGATTTGATGGCTCGTTGTCAGGCTCAAAAAAAGCCTAAAATTTGCCTGAATGGCCACCAATTTTTCAACCCTTGTACTGGTCAGCCTGTTGTGTGCATTGGTGTGTGTGTGTTCCCAAACAAGAACCAGTAGTGGCTGAAGTTGGTGGGATTTGAGGAGGATGGAGGCAACAGGGGAAAGAGCCTCAGATCCACAAAGTCCCTTCCACCAGGTGGCTAATGAGATATGTTGGCACGACTGCCATATTGCATCTCCATATCAAAACCCTTGCTTGGAAGTGTACATCGCTAAACTGCCAAAAACCTTGCCCTCATCCAGGCCAAGGTGGCGAGACACGGTAGTGATGACACCATAGGCCTTGTTGATCTCTGCACCAGACAGGATGCACTTGCCAGCATACTTGGGTTCCAACACGTACGCTGCGGCGTGTATGGGCTTCAGGCAGAAGTCTTCACGCTTTTTGATGCATTTCAGAACTGCACTTTCCTCTGCTTGGAGCAACAGTGAAGTGGGCAGGGCAGTACGGATTTGTTATCTAACATCTGCAAACAGAGTCTGAAAATCAGACAGGGTGGCATTGTCTCCCTCCATCCGTGCAATGGCTACTGCTATAGGTTTCAGCAGTTTTGGGCTGTTTACCACTCTCTCCCAAAATACATCATCCAAGAGAATCCTCTGTCATATGGCCATAATTTTGCACGCCCAATTTTTCAGTTTTTGATTTGTTAAAAAAGTTTGAAATATCCAATAAATGTCATTCCACTTCATGATTGTGTCCCACTTGTTGTTGATTCTTCACAAAAAAATACAGTTCTATATCTTTATGTTTGAAGCCTGAAATGTGGCAAAAGGTCGCAAAGTTCAAGGGGGCCGAATACTTTCGCAAGGCACTGTATAGAGTGTGTGAACATGTTGGCTGAGTAGACATTTAACAGTGAACACACAAGAAACATAAAGCAAAGTACTTCTTTGTAGTTTGAGGAGCTATGCTTTTTTAATGGCTTTTAAGCTCCAACTCCTCTCCTAAACTATCAAAAGTCTGTGGATTATGTCATTGTACGAACATTGGAGAAAGACTACCACTGTGGTCAGTTAAGTATAGTGGCTGGTGGGGGTCTACTTGGGGAGAGTGGGTCACCGAGAGACTGAAGTGAGATGAGTTTAGGCCCCCCTGATGCCTTCCCAATCCCTCGGAGAGAGCCCCTCTCCACTCTCACCAAAAACCAACATTGAATCTAAGCTATAATGACAAATAAGGAATAATAATGATTAAACTTCCTCTCCTAATCTGTTTGCAAGTCACAAATAAATAAAATTACATTGTTATATAGTTAAATCCTCTCTCTCCAAAGCCAAACCCATCCTTCTCCATCTCACCCTCCCAGTTCTCTCCCCTTTACCCCACCCAAGTCAAGCTTGTCCCAACCTCCCCTCCTTAGCCATCCTTGCCCACCCAAGCCAAGCTTGTCCCATCCTCTCATCCTTGCCCACCCTTGTATTTGTATTTATTATGGATCCCCATTACCTGCTGACACTCTTCCTGGGGTCCAGCAAAATTAAGGCAGTTTATACAATTTTCAAAACATTACAATACATTCACATATTTCACAACTGTGTGCCCTCAGGCCCCTACTCAATCACTAACACATATCTACAGTACTAAATCCATGTGTATAGTACCTATGTTAGTGTGTGTGTGTGTGTGTGTCTATGTTTGTGTTGCTTCGCAGTCCCCACTGTTCCATAAGGTGTTTTTTAATTTATTTTTTAAATCTAATTTTACTGGTTGCATCACTTACTGGATGTAAAATAGAGTTCCATGTATTCATGGCTCTATGTAGTACTGTGTGCCGCCCATAGTCTGTTCTGGACTCTGGGACTGTGAAGAGACCTCTTGTGGCATGTCTTGTGGGGTATGCATGGGTGTCCAAGCTGTGTGCCAGTAGTTTAGACAGACAGCTCAGTGCATTCAACATGTCAATACCTCTCAAAAATACAAGTAGTGATGAAGTCAATCTCTCCTCCACTTTGAGCCAGGAGAGATTGACATGCATATTATTATTAGCTCTCTATGTACATCCAAGGACCAGCCGTGCTGCCCTGTTCTGGGTCAGTTGTAATTTTCCTATATCCTTTTTTGTGGCACCAGACCACACAACTGAACAGTAGTCAAGGTGCGACAAAACGAGGGCATTTAGGACCTGCCTTGTTGAAAGTGTTGTTAAGAAGGCAGATCAGCACTTTATTATGGACATACCTCTCCCCATCTTAGCTACTATTGTATCAATATGTTTTGACCATGACAGTCCAGGGTTACTCCAAGCAGTTTAGTCATCTCAACTTGCTCAATTTACACATTATTTATTACATGATTTAGTTGAGGTTTGGGTTTAGTGAATGTTTGGTTCCAAATACATTGCTTTTAGTTTTAGAAATATGTATGGCTAACTTATTCCTTGCCACCCGCTCTGAAACTAACTGCAACTCTTTGTTAAGTGTAGCTGACGTGTATAGTGTTGAGTCATCATGGCTTTACTCAAAGTGAGTAGCATGTCATTAGTAAAAATTGAAAAAAGCAAGGGGCCTAAACAGCTACCTTGGGGAATTCCTGATTCTACCTGGATTATGTTTGAGAAGCTTCCATTAAAGAACACCCTCTGTGTTCTGTTAGACAAGTAACTCTTTATCCACATTATAGCAGGGGGTGTAAAGCCATAACACATACGTTTTTCCAGCAGCAGACTATGATCGATAGTGTCAAAAGCTGCACTGGAGTCTAGCAAGACAGCCCCCACAATCATTTTATCACCAATTTCTCTCAGCCAATCATCAGTCATTTGTGTAAGTGTTGTGCTTGTTGAGTGTCCTTCCCTATAAGCTTGCAGAAAGTCTGTTGTCGATTTGTTTACTGTCAAATAGCATTGCATCTGGTCAAACACAATTTTTCCAGAATTTTATTAAAGGTTGGTAACAAGCTGATTGATCGGCTATTTGAGCCCACCCAAGCTAAGCTTCTCCCTACCTCCCATCCTTGCCCACCCAAGCAAAGCTTGTCCCAACCTCCCATCCTTTCCCATTCTTACCCACCCAAGCAAAGCTTGTCCCAATCGCCAATCTTTTCCCACTCTCCCCATCTCTCAGATACACTTACATCCATCCATCAATCGATTTACTCTTCTATTTTCATTTATTCTCATTCACTTACATACAGTTGAAGTCGGAAGTTTACATACACCTTAGCCAAATACATTTAAACTTAGTCTCAGAATTCTTGACATTTAATCCAAGTAAAAATTCCCTGTCTTAGGTCAGTTAGGATCACCACTTTATTTGAGGAATGTGAAATGTCAGAATAATAGTAGAGAGAATTATGTATTTCAGGTTTTATTTATTTCATCACATTCCCAGAACTTTACATGCACTCAATTAGTATTTTGTAGTTTCAGATAGCCTTCCATAAGCTTCCCACAACAGGTTGGGTGAATTTTGGCCCATTCTCCTGACAGAGCTGGTGTAACTGATTCAGATATGCAGGCCTCCTTGCTCGCACACGCTTTTTCAGTTCTGCCCACAAATTTTCTACAAGATTGTTTATACTTGCGAACTGTTGTTTGTACAGATGAACGTGGTACCTTCAGGCGTTTGGAAATTGCTACCAAGAATGAACCAGACTTGTGGAGGTCGACAATTTTTTTCTGAGGTCTTGGCTGTTTTCTTTTGATTTTCCCATGATGTCAAGCAAAGTTTGAAGGTAGGCCTTGAAATACATCCACAGGTACACCTCCAATTGACTCAAATGATGTCAATTAGCCTATCAGAAGCTTCTAAAGCCATGACATCATTTTCTGGAATTTTGTTTAAAGGCACAGTCAACTTAGTGTATGTAAACTTCTGACCCACTGGAATTGTAATACAGTGAATTATAAGTGAAATAATCTGTCTGTAAACAATTGTTGGAAAAATTACTTGTGTCATGGACAAAGTAGATGTCCTAACCGACTTGCCAAAACTATAGTTTGTTAACAAGAAATGTGTGGAGTGGTTGAGAAATGAGTTTTAATGACTCCAACCTAAGTGTATGTAAACTTCAGACTTCAATTGTATATTCATATTCACCATCCCTCACACTCCTATTCATATACACAAACTCACATACACCTACAGACCTACACTTCCACACACACACACACACACCTACAAATATATTGTTTTACAGCTGCCTTAAAATTGATGAAATATGTTTTTTGTCACTGGCCTACACACAATTCCGCATAATGTCAAAGTGGAACTTTGTTTTTCAAAAGGTTTACAAATTGAAAATAAAACGTTGAAATGTCTCGAGCCTGTAAGTATTCAAACCTTTTGTTACGGCAACCCAAAATAAGTTCAGGAGTAACAATTTGTTTAAAAGGTCACATAATAAGTTGCATCGACTGACTCTGTGTGCAATAATTGTGTTAAAAAAAATGTGCCTACGTCATCTTTGTCCCCCACACATACAGACAATTGTAAGGTCCTTCAGTCGAGCAGTGAATTTCAAACACAGATTCAACCGCAAAGACCAGGGAGGTTTCCAATGCCTCGCTAAAAATACACCTATTTGTAGATGGGTAAAAAAAGCAGACATTGAATATCCTTTTGAGCTTGGTGAAGTTCTGATTACACTTTGGATGGTGTATCAATACATCTAGTCACTACAAAGATACAGGTGACCTTCCTAACTCAATGCCAGACAGGAGGGAAATGGCTCAGGGATTTCACCATGAGGCCAATGGTGACTTTAACAGTTATAGTGTTTTATGGCTGTGATTGGAGATAACTGCGGATGGATCAACAACATTGTAGTTACTCCACAATTCTAACATAATTGACAGAGTTAAAAGGAGGAAGCCTGTACAGAATAAAAACATATTCCAAAACATGCATCCTGTTTGCAACAATGCACTATAGTAATACTGCAAAAAATGTGGCAAAGCAAGTCAATTTTGGTCCTGAATATAAAGTGTTATGTTTGGGGCAAATCCAATACAACACATTACTGAGTACCACTCTCCATATTTTCAAGTATAGTGTTGGCTGCATCATGCTATGGATTATCTTGTATTCGTTATAGACTGGAGAGTTTTTCAGGGGAAAAAATAACTAAATGGAGCTAAGCACAGGCAAAATCCTAGAGGAAAACCTAGTTCAGACTGCTTTCTACTAGAAACTGGGAGATGAATTCCCCTTTCAGCAGGACAACAACCTAAAACACAACGCCAAATCTACACTGGAGGTGCTTACCAAGAACACAGTGAACTTAGCTCATTTTTCAGTATTTATTTTTCAATACATTTGCACAAATTTATAAAAACATGTTTTCACCTTGTCATGATGGGTTATTGTGTGTAGATAGGTGATACAAATAATAATATTTTAATACATTTTTCAATTCAGACTGTAACACACAATTTTTAATAAGTCAAGGGGTATAAATATTTTCTAAAGGCACTTTATGCCATATTTTCCCCTTTCAATTGTCTTTTCAGTTGGCTACATCTTTTGTTACTTCATAGAGAAAAACATTTACTTGGGGAGAGTATAGATTGTATTGGGTGGAGGGAGAAAGGATAGTGTCTCAACTTGCAATAAGCTCATCATAGGCATCGCTGTATGTAGCCTATTGCGCTCATCATTTTTTCCTACTTCTTCCTCTTCTCAGAACAGGGAGCTTCCCTTCTTCAACTGGAAATGTTTCTTGTAGCTTGATTAGGGCTCCATCAGCACTTGTGCATTCCATCCTTTGCGTTCCCTTCCATGCAAGAGCACTGCTGGGAAGCGAAGCTGAGACTTGATCCCCTTTTCCTCTAATATGCGAGAAGACTTGGGCAGTATTTCTGTTACATGTATTCAAAATATGTTTCAATTACTTTTGAATATTTTTTATATTTTGTAAATGACTACGGGGCGTAGCACTCACTTCTGTCATCATGAAGTGCTCTGAGAAACTAGTCAAGGATCTGTCATGACGTTGGCCTGTTGGTGAGGTTTATGACCCCCATAAATACCTTTCCACCATTCCTCTCTCTCTCTACAGAGTGACTCTTGGAAAGCCCTTTGTTAACATAGAGAGTCTGAAAACATCAAAAGGGTGGGGACCAGAACTATATTTCGGTAATCCAACCAGTTGAAATTATGCGTTGGTACTTAAAGATTATGATTCAAGATCAGTTGTCATCTGAGACATTATTACCGACAATAGGATGACAAACTGTATCTTGGAAAGTCTACACATTATAGTTATCAGATTCACATGGAATTGTTGTGCAATTTAAATGTTTAAATATGAAACTTTTTGTGAACAGATGAAATGTAATTTTAGCTTCTAAATGAGAGAATTGGTTTTCATAAGTGAACTAGGCTCAACTCCGTGGCCCCGCCCAAGTGAACAGACATTGGTTGTAAACTATGAAATACGCCCTGCTCTCCCCACTACATAAGCCCCTGTTAATGAATTTAACATTTGTGTTCCCGAGGACATGAGGATGACGGTCCATACGTTAAAAGGGCTAATATCGAACTACAGAACTAAGTCAACTTCAGTGTGAGCTTAAAGTATGGCAACTTGGTATGAACTTTGAACTCTTATTCACTAAAGAAGTGATACCTCCTAGCCGTTTAGTGAGCAGCAGCTGTAAACGTGGGCTAGGAAAGGACGGACAAAGTATCTCTTCTAACAAACACACGACGGTACGACAATGTATCCGTTCTACCACAAGACATATTCTTCAAAGGACAAGGGAGATCTCTGTTGGGCAACACGGCCTTCCATCTACGACCAACCTATTGAAGCACCGCTCAGAGTAAATATTTCTTGCATTTTCCTTTTCCAAGTGGGCAGTTATTTAGAATGCATAAGATTCTGTATTTACGATAACAAAGCTTTACAAGGTCCGATCAGAGACCAAATGTATTTGTTCCTCAGTCTTCCCACGCTTTCATTCAAAACCCAACCCCCTTTCTTTGTGTAACCAGCCGTCATATCGGTTCCATCTGCTTGAGACGTTTTCTTTTATGAAATAATTAGTAATCAATGTATGACCCATCCTGTGTATGTGTAATTTGGTGTGATTGTTTAGGTATTTAGTAAATAAATAATTAAACCAAATTTTGCATTGCTGATTCAACTTGTTAGTCAGGGTTCGTGGAGATAACCAAGAATTCTACGACTTCGGATGAGACTGAATAAGGTGCCGATTAAGAATTGACAGCCATTGATGTAAAAGATAACCAGGTCTTTAAGAGTTTATTCAGAAGGTAACAGCTCTATAAACATCCTTTCGTGGTGCCCTGACGTTCTAGTTAATTACATTTACATGATTAGTTTTATCAGGTAATATTAATTACAGAGAAATTATTTTATAGAATAGCATGTCATATCACTTAATCCGGCATAGCAAAGACACAACAGATCATATCCCCTCCACCTTACCTGCCACCCTAGACCCACTTCAGTTTGCATACCGCCACAACAGGTCCACAAACAACGCAATCGCCATCACACTGCACACTGCTCTAACCCATCTGGACAAGAGGGATACCTATGTAAGAATGCTGTTCATTGACTACAGCTCAGCTTCAACACCATAGTACCCTCCAAGCTCATCATCAAGCTGGAGGCCCTGGGTCTCAACCCCACCCTGTGCAACTGGGTCCTGGACTTTCTGACGGGCTGCCCCCAGGTGGTGAAGGTAGGAAAACATCTCCACTTCGCTGACCGTCAACACTGGGGCCCCACAAGGGTGCATGCTCAGCCTCCTCCTGTACTCCCTGTTATCCCACAACTGTGTGGCCATGCATGCCTCCAACTCAATCATCAAGTTTGCAGACGACACAACAGTAGTAGACAGCCTACAGGGAGGATGTGAGGGCACTCTGAGTGTGGTGTCAGGAAAACAACCTCTCACTCAATATCAACAAAACAAAGGAGATGATCGTGGACTTCAGGAAACAGCTCCCTATCTTCCTATCCACATCGAAGGGACAGCAGTGGAGAAGGTGGAAAGTTTTAAAGTTCCTCGGCGTACACATCACAGACAAACTGAAATGGTCCACCCACACAGACAATGTGGTGAAGAAGGCGCAACAGCGCCTTCTTCAGTTAGAGTGTTGGACTTGTAACCGAAAGGTTGCAAGATTGAATCCCCAGCTGACAAGGTAAAAATCTGTTGTTCTGCCCCTGAACAAGGCAGTTAGCCCACTGTTCCTAGGCCATCATTGAAAATAAGAATTTGTTCTTAAAATAAAGGTAAAAAATAAATATATGTACATATTCTCATTCACCCCTTTAGATTTGTGTGTATTAGGTAGTTGTTGGTAAATTGTTAGATTACTTGTTAGATATTACTGCACTGTCGGAACTAGAAGCACAGGCATTTCGCTACACTCATTAACATCTGCTAACCATGTGTATGTGACCAATAACATTTTATTTGATTTCTATTACTCTGGCCTGAACTACACTACGATGTATTTTGTAACAAAATACTTTCGAGAGCTTAAATTAGCATTTTCAAAATACAAAATACTTTTCTATTCAATTGTTTATAGCGGTTAACAATTATGTGACCCCTTTTCACCCTGCATTGGTATCAGGAGTCTGATGGCACTACGGTGTGAAAAGAGCGTCTGCTAAATGAGCTAAATATAAATGTACATGTAAAAATTAACAATTGCAAAGCATGCTTAGTATTATTCTAATTAGCTCTGCCCAGAATGAAGGCCAATAATAATACCCAGTGTGCTTTGCATTTAGTTTTTGGTATGTTAATTTTCACATTTACAGTGCATTTACATTTTGGGTCAGTTAGCAGACACTAATCCAGAGTGATTTACAGTCATTGCATTCACCTAAGGTAGATAAACAACAACATATCACAGTCATAGCAAGTAAAACATTTCTGTAACCGTTACTGAGAATGCTGTTGCTGTTTGGGCCAGCAACTTGCAAATCTATTTCTGTATTTTAAAATACCAAATACATGTATTTTAATGAAATATATTTAAAAATCCAAGTATTTTGTAGTTTATTTTCATATATTGATCTTTATGGTATTTTGTCATTTTTGAAGATCCCTGGCTACAGGGAGTCGGAGCCCTTTACTGCCAACATCCACTGGTTTGCATTGGTGAGTCAGAGGCAACACTCAGCCCCGCAGCTCCAGACCTCTTGTCACTCCTCCTTAATACTTTCATTAAAGTGATTACACACAGCCCTTTTGTTTTAGCTCTTGTCATTGTTGTGGCAAATATAACTTACTGCACCAAGGGAATTAATTGGCTGGCGTTGACCTGTGGGGTGACAAAGACAAAGACAAATCCTCTGACTCAGGGGATACTTAGTCAGCGTGCCCTAAAAGCCCCTCATCATCATACTGAAATAGAAGGAAACATCCAAGCGGTCTTGAGTGCTACTAAAATAGTCTATATTTTTAGTATGTGGTACTTCAGGCCTTTCCTCTTTATTGTGCTCTCTCACACAGCATGGCCTGCTGCTAGTGCTGAAGGCTCCGGCTGAATGATCAAAAGCACCAGCCTGATTTAGTTAGTGGAGAACTTCCTGACAACATTCCTTTAAACTGGAAAATGTCACATTTTTCCTCTGTGGCTTCCTCTAGGAGACAACGACAGTGTACATGCAGTCCAAGAATGACAATAGGGATTGTGGTGGTAACATCCTGCCTTGCACACACTGTTTCTTCTTTAATGGTAGCAAACACAAATTGGTGGCATCAATGTAGAATGAGACATGACACTTCATCTTTCAAATCTGAAATGATCAAGGGTTTTATGAAGTTAGCTACACTGGTATGGCCTAATTTTTATCCCTGTTCTAAAATTATATTACCTTGTTCTAGCTTTGTATTGAACTAGTTATATTACCTTGTTCTAGCTTTGTATGACACTAGTTATATTACCTTGTTCTAGCTTTGTATGACACTAGTTATATTACCTTGTTCTAGCTTTGTATTGAACTAGTTATATTACCTTGTTCTAGCTTTGTATTGAACTAGTTATATTACCTTGTTCTAGCTTTGTATGACACTAGTTATATTACCTTGTTCTAGCTTTGTATTGAACTAGTTATATTACCTTGTTCTATCTTTGTATGACACTAGTTATATTACCTTGTTCTATCTTTGTATTGAACTAGTTATATTACCTTGATCTAGCTTTGTATGACACTAGTTATATTACCTTGTTCTAGCTTTGTATGACACTAGTTATATTACCTTGTTCTATCTTTGTATGACTCTAGTTATATTACCTTGTTCTAGCTTTGTATGACACTAGTTATATTACCTTGTTCTATCTTTGTATTGAACTAGTTATATTACCTTGATCTAGCTTTGTATGACACTAGTTATATTACCTTGTTCTATCTTTGTATGACCCTAGTTATATTACCTTGATCTAGCTTTGTACGACACTAGTTATATTACCTTGTTGTATCTTTGTATGACACTAGTTATATTACCGTGTTCTATCTTTGTATGACACTAGTTATATTACCTTGTTCTATCTTTGTATTGAACTAGTTATATTACCTTGTTCTAGCTTTGTATTGAACTAGTTATATTACCTTGTTCTATCTTTGTATGACACTAGTTATATTACCTTGTTCTATCTTTGTATGACACTAGTTATATTACCGTGTTCTATCTTTGTATGACACTAGTTATATTACCTTGTTCTAGCTTTGTATGACACTAGTTATATTACCTTGTTCTATCTTTGTATGACTCTAGTTATATTACCTTGTTCTAGCTTTGTATGACACTAGTTATATTACCTTGTTCTAGCTTTGTATGACACTAGTTATATTACCTTGTTCTAGCTTTGTATGACTCTAGTTATATTACCTTGTTCTAGCTTTGTATGACACTAGTTATATTACCTTGTTCTAGCTTTGTATGACACTAGTTATATTACCTTGTTCTATCTTTGTATGACTCTAGTTATATTACCTTGTTCTAGCTTTGTAGGACCCTAGTTATATTACCTTGTTCTATCTTTGTATTGAACTAGTTATATTACCTTGTTCTATCTTTGTATGACACTAGTTATATTACCTTGTTCTAGCTTTGTATTGAACTAGTTATAGTACCGTGTTCTATCTTTGTATGTCACTAGTTATATTACCTTGTTCTATCTTTGTATGACACTAGTTATATTACCTTGTTCTATCTTTGTATGACTCTAGTTATATTACCTTGTTCTAGCTTTGTATGACACTAGTTATATTACCTTGTTCTATCTTTGTATTGAACTAGTTATAGTACCGTGTTCTATCTTTGTATGTCACTAGTTATATTACCTTGTTCTATCTTTGTATGTCACTAGTTATATTACCTTGTTCTAGCTTTGTATGACTCTAGTTATATTACCTTGTTCTAGCTTTGTATGACACTAGTTATATTACCTTGTTCTATCTTTGTATGACACTAGTTATAGTACCTTGTTCTATCTTTGTATGACACTAGTTATATTACCTTGTTCTATCTTTGTATGTCACTAGTTATATTACCTTGTTCTATCTTTGTATGACACTAGTTATATTACCTTGTTCTATCTTTGTATGACTCTAGTTATATTACCTTGTTCTAGCTTTGTATGACACTAGTTATATTACCTTGTTCTAGCTTTGTATTGAACTAGTTATATTACCTTGTTCTAGCTTTGTATTGAACTAGTTATATTACCTTGTTCTAGCTTTGTATGACACTAGTTATATTACCTTGTTCTAGCTTTGTATGACACTAGTTATATTACCTTGTTCTAGCTTTGTATGACACTAGTTATATTACCTTGTTCTATCTTTGTATTGAACTAGTTATATTACCTTGATCTAGCTTTGTATGACACTAGTTATATTACCTTGTTCTATCTTTGTATGACACTAGTTATATTACCTTGTTCTAGCTTTGTATTGAACTAGTTATATTACCTTGTTCTATCTTTGTATGACACTAGTTATATTACCGTGTTCTATCTTTGTATGACACTAGTTATATTACCTTGTTCTAGCTTTGTATGACACTAGTTATATTACCTTGTTCTAGCTTTGTGTGACACTAGTTATATTACCTTGTTCTAGCTTTGTGTGACACTAGTTATATTACCTTGTTCTATCTTTGTATTGAACTAGTTATATTACCTTGATCTAGCTTTGTATTGAACTAGTTATATTACCTTGTTCTAGCTTTGTATTGAACTAGTTATATTACCTTGTTCTAGCTTTGTATTGAACTAGTTATATTACCTTGTTCTAGCTTTGTATTGAACTAGTTATATTACCTTGTTCTATCTTTGTATGACACTAGTTATATTACCTTGTTCTAGCTTTGTATTGAACTAGTTATATTACCTTGTTCTATCTTTGTATTGAACTAGTTATATTACCTTGTTCTAGCTTTGTATTGAACTAGTTATATTACCTTGTTCTATCTTTGTATGACCCTAGTTATATTACCTTGTTCTATCTTTGTATGACACTAGTTATATTACCTTGTTCTAGCTTTGTATGACACTAGTTATATTACCTTGTTCTAGCTTTGTATGACACTAGTTATATTACCTTGTTCTATCTTTGTATGACACTAGTTATATTACCTTGTTCTAGCTTTGTATGACACTAGTTATATTACCTTGTTCTATCTTTGTATTGAACTATTGAACTAACTATTACCTTGTTCTAGCTTTGTATTGAACTAGTTATATTACCTTGTTCTATCTTTGTATGACACTAGTTATATTACCTTGTTCTAGCTTTGTATTGAACTAGTTATATTACCTTGTTCTAGCTTTGTATGACACTAGTTATATTACCTTGTTCTAGCTTTGTATTGAACTAGTTATATTACCTTGTTGTATCTTTGTATGACGCTAGTTATATTACCTTGTTCTAGCTTTGTATGACACTAGTTATATTACCTTGTTCTAGCTTTGTATTGAACTAGTTATATTACCTTGTTGTATCTTTGTATGACACTTGTTATATTACCTTGTTCTAGCTTTGTATGACACTAGTTATATTACCTTGATCTAGCTTTGTATGACACTAGTTATGTTACCTTGTTCTATCTTTGTATGACACTAGTTATATTACCTTGTTCTATCTTTGTATTGAACTAGTTATATTACCTTGTTGTATCTTTGTATGACGCTAGTTATATTACCTTGTTCTAGCTTTGTAGGACCCTAGTTATATTACCTTGTTCTAGCTTTGTATTGAACTAGTTATATTACCTTGTTCTATCTTTGTATGACACTAGTTATATTACCTTGTTCTATCTTTGTATGACACTAGTTATATTACCTTGTTCTAGCTTTGTATTGAACTAGTTATATTACCTTGTTCTAGCTTTGTATTGAACTAGTTATATTACCTTGTTCTAGCTTTGTATGACACTAGTTATGTTACCTTGTTCTATCTTTGTATTGAACTAGTTATATTACCTTGTTCTAGCTTTGTATTGAACTAGTTATATTACCTTGTTCTAGCTTTGTATTGAACTAGTTATATTACCTTGTTCTAGCTTTGTATGACACTAGTTATGTTACCTTGTTCTATCTTTGTATTGAACTAGTTATATTACCTTGTTCTAGCTTTGTGTTGAACTAGTTATATTACCTTGGCAGTGGAACTTATTTATGTGTTATGGGAATATTGTGTGTTTTCACTATTGATGCCCTAAATGGAGATTCAGCCAACATCATTTATAATTCATCAGCACATCTATAGTTTGGGTCTTTCTTTTTTACAATGGGGGTTTCCATTAGCAATGGGACTCATTAAAGTGTCCTGATTACAGCAGGCATTATTTATATTTCTACACTTTGTTCCAAATGAATCCAAATTCCTTTGGACAATAAGCTTGAAGCCATGAATCTGGGGAGGTTCCAGAGGAGGATCCCTGAGAGGATGAGATCAATAATTTGGTTAGAAATATCGGGGCTGTGCTGGTGGCTCCTCTCTGCCGCTGAGATTACTGTGTACTTCAAATCAGACATGTGCATCACCAAATGAAACATCTCAAGTGACTCTTTACTGTCTGTCAAAGGTATCTTTCCTCACTGTTTTGATGTCAATCACAGCTAAACAGGTGGCAGCTGTTGCAATGTCTGTCCTACAGGTATTACTTTCAAGCAGATTTAAAGCCACTAATTAAAAGCTTAATTCCCTCTGTGGTGCATCATTTAGAGAAACGAAGAGACCATTTAAAAAGCAAGCAGACAACACGATGGCAAAGTGCAAAGAAAAGGGTGTCTGGCTGGAAGATAATGGAAGATAATTACATTCATGATAAAGAATATTATTTTGCTCCAATCAACAAATATAATTTGATGCATCAACGTTGTCATTTGAATAATAAATGTAAACACTTTTAATGTCCTTTGTATCCACTGGCCTTGAAAATGTGCAACAGCAACTATTATCAATTATTCTGTATAAACACAATGAGTGGCTCATTACTGAACTGAAATGTTGACCTCACATTGTTGTAAGTATAAATAAAAGTAATTATCATCACTACTAATAAATTATTTACAAGGCAGGTATAAATAAAAAATTATACACATTAATTAGCTGTTCAGTAACTTGCAATTAGACCATTTGGACAGCCAATTGACCAAATGATTTAGCAAAATCCATACAATGGAGGGGTTCTTAGCTTACAGGGACTTTGGTGGTCTGCTTAAAACATGTTGGTATTAAAAATGGAATTGATCAGAAAATTGATCAGTGTAGACATTGTTAATGTTGTAAATGACTATTGTAGCTGGAAACGGCTGACTTTTAATGGAATATCTACGTAGGTGTACAGAAGCCCATTATCAAAAACCATCACTCCTGTGTTCCAATGGCACGTTGTGATAGTTAATCAAAGTTTGTTTTTTTAAAAGGCAAATTTATCATTAGAAAACCCTTTTGCTATTATGTTAGCACACCTGAAAACTGTAGTGCTGATTAAAGAAGCATTCCAACTGGCCTTCTTTAGACTAGTTGAGTATCTGGAGCATCAGCATTTGTGGGTTCGATTAGACTCCGGAAGACTGTGTGATCATGATCTCCGCAGCCAATGTGAGTAAGACCTTTAAACAGGTCAACATTCAGAAGGCCGCGGGGCCAGACGGATTACCAGGAAGTGTACTCTGAGCATGCGCTGACCAACTGGCAAGTGTCTTCACTGACATTTTCAACCTCTCCCTGTCTGAGTCTGTAAAACCAACATGTTTTAAGCAGACCACCAAAGTCCCTGTGCCCAAGAACACCAAGGTAACCTGCCTAAATGACTACCGACCTGTAGCACTCACGTCTGTAGCCGTTGAGTTGAGTAACCCTAGACCCACTCCAATTTGCATGCCACCCCAACAAATCCACAGAGGATGCAATCTCTATTGCACTCCACACTGCCCTTTCCCTCCTGGACAAAAGGACACCTATGTTAGAATGCTATTCATTAACTACAGCTCAGTGTTCAACACCATAGTGCCCTCAAAGCTCATCACTAAGCTAAGGACCCTGGGGCTAAACACCTCCCTCTGCAACTGGACACTGGACTTCCTGATGGGCCGCCCCCAGGTGGTAAGGGTAGGTAATAACACATCCGCCACGCTGATCCTCAACACAGGGGCCCCTCAAGGGTGCGTGCTCAGTCCCCTCGTGTACTCCCTGTTCACTCATGACTGCACGGCCAGGTACGACTCCAACACCATCATTAAGTTTGCCGATGACACAACAGTGATAGGCCTGATCACCAACAACGATGAGACAGCGTATAGGGAGGAGGTCAGAGACCTGGCCGTGTGGTGCCAGGATAACAACCTCCCGCAACGTGATCAAGACAAAGGGGATGATTGTGGTCTATAGGAAAAAGAGGACTGAGCACACCCCCATTCTTATCGACGGGGGCTGCAGTGGAGCAGGTTGAGAGCTTCAAGTTCCTTGGTGTCCACATCACCAGCAAACTATCATGGTCCAAGCACACCCAGACAGTCATGAAGAGGGCACGACAAAACCTATTCTCCCTCAGGAGATTGAAAATATTTGGCAAGGGTCCTCAGATCCTCATAAGGTTCTACAGCTGCACCATCGAGAGCATGGTTGCATCACTGCCTGGTATGGCAACTGCGACCGCAAGGCACTACAGAGGTTAGTGCAAACGGCCCAGAAGACCAAAGCAGTGCCGGAGTGCCAAGTCTAGGTCCAAGAGGCTTCTAAACAGCTTCTACCCCAAGACATAAGAACATCTAATCAAATGGCTACCCAGACTATTTGCATTGCCCCCCCAGCCCCCCCCCCTTACACCACTGATACTCTCTGTTGTTATCATCTATGCATAGTCACTTTAAGAACTTTACCTACATGTACATATTACCTCAACTAACTGGTGCCCCCGCACATTGACTCTGTACCGGTAACCCCCTGTATATAGTCTCACTATTGTTATTTTACTGCTGCTCTTTAATTACTTTTTTTTTTTTAACTGCATTGTTGGTTATGAGCTTGTAAGTAGGCATTTCACTGTAAGGTCTACACCTGTTTTATTGGCTCATGTGACTAATAAAACATATGATTTGATTTGATTACAGGCTCAAAATGGCCAGAAACAAATAACTTTCTTCTGAAACTTGTCAGACTATTCTTGTTCTGAGAAATTAAGGCTATTCCATGCGAGAAATTGCCAAAAAACGGACAATCTCGTACAACGCTGTGTACCACTCTCTTCACAGAACACCGCAACCTGGCTCTAACGAGAATAGAAAGAGGAGTGGGAGGCCCCGGTTCACAACTGAGCAAGTGGACAAGTACATTAGAGTGTCTGGTTTGAGAAACACGCCTTATCTAAATCTTTTATTTTCATTGGCCAGTCTGAGACATGGCTTTTTCTTTGCAACTCTCTCTAGAAGGCCAGCATCCCGGAGTCTCCTCTTCACTGTTGACGTTGAAGACCACAGTGTCCTTGGGACCTTCATTTGCTGCAGAATTTTTTGGTAACCTTCCCCAGATCTATGCCTCGACACAATCCTGTCTCGGAGCTCTACGGACAATTCCAAAAAGTTGACAACATTTTTCCAAAAAGCACCTTGATGATCATCAAGACTCTTTGAAGAATGTTCTATGAACAGATGAGTCAAAAGTCAAACTTTTTGGACGACATGGGTCCCAGAGTAAAGCAGTTCTGCATGGAAGAGTGGGCCAAAATTAATCAACAATTACAGGAAGCGTTTGGTTGGAGTCATTGCAGCTAAAGGTGGCACAACCAGTTATTGAGTGTAAGGGAGCAATTACTTTTTCACACAGGGGCACTGGGTGTTGCATAAATTAGTTTATGAAATAAATGAAATAAGTATGTAATTGTTGTGATATTTGTTCACTCAGGTTCCCTTTATCTAATATTAGGTTTTGGTTGAAGATCTGATAACATTCAATATCATAAATATGCAAAAGTAGAGAAAATTAGAAAGGGGATAACTACTTTTTCACAGCGCTATATGTATATGAGTGGACAAAGCCATTGATCACGTGACACCATTCATTCCTATGTGAAAACCCAATAGTGCATTTGAAGTCAAGGAAGTCGGTTAAAATGACTTCTCGTGGGAGATTTATGTAGACAAATGCCGTGTTCAAAACAACTGGGAACTCTGAAATCTCTGACTTCAGACTTCAGTGCGTTCAAGTTAACTGGGAACTCGGGGGAAAAACAAGCTCCAACTGGGAAAAATAGTTTTGAACGGTCATCCAACTCAGAATTTGAAGTCTGAAACAAAAACGTGCACAGTTCAAGCTATTCCAGGAAGTGACGTTGCAGGCTAGCTCAGTGCTGCCTCCTCTAATTAAGTATATCGAGTTGAAGGCCGAGCAGGTATTGCAGGCTGCCATTGGCTACTAAAATCATTTCAAGGACATTGCTTCTATCTTGTGTAATAGAAGCAATTATTGGAACCATAATTGTCTTCGAAATGTGTATTTATTTACACAAAGATTAACCATGAAGATTGCCACTTTCCCCTTCACTATAATGGGGATCCTGTTTTCTGAAAACAATGCCTGCAGTCCCGCGGTTGGCCTTGAACTTCAATGAGAGGGGGCATTCGTTCTCCCCCATTTACCCCCACCGTAGCTGGGTTAGTGAAGCTAGATTCACTGGTATCTTTAACCCCTGCCGCAGTGACCTGCCCCTAGATCTCAGACTAGATAAGCCATGCCCCATACACCATTACCACAGTCCAGGGAGGAAAGCCAAGGGGATAAAAAAAGTCAGTTATGATGTTCTGCGGGTCATTACTCTCTAGTTGTACCACAAACCATCCTCCTTTCTCTGCTGCTTTTGTTTCCTGCTTTCAAATGTGACCAACAATCATACATTGAGGCAGCAACATGCCTTCGGGTGTGAGTGATGACAGGACAGCAGCATAGAGGGATCTCAAAGACCTCATACAGTGACATTATCACAAAGGCTGCAAAATACACAGCCCTGGGCTGACAAATTTCTTAAAATTGACTAGATGTTGAATTACAACACTAGTACAACAGCAAAACACGATGTTTAGGAAAAACTCCCTAGAAAGGCCGGAACCTATGAGGGGTGGCCAGTCCTCTTCTGGCTGTGCCGGGTGGAGATTATAACAGAACATGGCCAAGATGTTCAAATGTTCATAGAAGCCCAGCAGGGTCTGCTCCATATTCTGCTGCATGTGTTTGGTAGGCTACAGCTGCAACCATGGCCACTGATTTCTTATTTGCAGTGGCCTGCAGGACACATTTGACATTTTCTAAAGGTTGAGGTTTATATGACACCCCAGAATAAGTGAAAGAGCAGGGCGGGAATAGTAAGACCTCTGAAAGTCAAACTTGGACCATTTTTGTTGATTCTAAAGAACCGATCCCAGTTCGTGTTTTAGTTTGGTTGTTCGTATTTTACAGCTTCTGACCATTTTTCTGTTGTCCCACCAAGCTGATATCTACAGTACTTGGTTGAAAACAATCCACGGAAAAGATACAACGGTTGGAGCATTAAAATAAGCACATATTTGTGCAAGGTATGAAACACTGAAGGTGAAGACAACACAGTGTTCTACCATTCAATTCACATAAGGAGGACTATCAGCTTGTTGTTGCCACACCACAACACAAATAATGGCTCTATTATCTCCCATAATTGACGTCTTCAGAGAGAACAAAAAGTGTACAATTTGCACCATCTGCCTAATAGGGAACCCTACTATCTGAGCTATTCTCAAGGTTCAGTTTCCATTAGGGTTCCCACAGGGTAATCCTGAGCTGTGGCTATGTCTGGTAATGTAAGCAATAAATAATGGGGCCTTGTCTTTCCTACAGTTTGAGAAGAGCACCCCATTGTCTGATACGACTTTTGTTGGTTAAAAAAACATTGTTGGTTGCCATCACTGTGTTTTCTACGCTAGGAGAACTCCTAGTAACTATCAAACAAGGCCTTCAGGATGGTTATTCTATTCTGAGGTGTCTGAATGTGTTGTTTGCGAACCACTGGGGCATCTGCTCTGAAGAAAATAGTTAAATAAAAGGTTTTAAAAAAAAAAGAACAATAGAGTTAGGCTAGTACATTAAGTAGTGGCTTTCTTTATTTTGTTCTTACTGTTGCATCACAAATACATGAGTGCGTGTTCATTTGCATAATTCTCCCTTGTAAAGTTATTATACTGAACCAGTATTTGGCCGCTAGTGTTCTGTACTGTATAGATATGCTAATAGAAAACAATTATTTTCCAGTGTCCATGCCATTGTTATATGGCCACGGGTACTGTAATTTATATAATTGTTTTCACAAGTATTTGGAGACTACAACCTATGATGTTCTTCAGTTGCATACAAACACGATGTAACATTTACAGGGATGATATTTGTCTTCTCTCAGTTCACTAGGGCTCACACACAAACGCAGTGGTGTAAAGTACTCCAGTAAAAATACTTTAAAGTTCTACTTAAGTTGTTTTTTCAGGTATCTGTACTTTACTTCACTATTTATATTTGACATCTTTAACTTCACTGCATTCCTAAAGAAAATAATATAAATTTTACTCCATACATTTTCCCTGACACCGAAAAGTACTACATTTTGAATGATTAGCAGGACAGGAAAATGGTCCAACTCACGTAGTTATCAAGAGAACATTCCTGGTCATTCCTACTGCCTCTGATCGGCGGACTTACTTAACACACATGCTTCATTTGTAAATGTGTTGTGTGCTCTTGTCTATCCGTGAATAAAAAAAAATGTTGTTGTCTGGTTTAGTTAATATAAGGAATATGAAATTATTTATACTTTTACTTTTGATACTTATGTATATTTAAAACCAAATACTTTTACTCAAGTAATATTTTACTGGGTGACTTAGTAATTTTCTATGAAGGGATCTTTACTTTTAACCTAATCAAATTGTATTTGTCAGATGCGCTGAATACAACAGGTGTAGCCTTACCGTGAAATGCTTACTTACAAGCCCTTAACCAACAATTTAAAGAAAACTATTTATGAAATTAACAAATATAAAAAAGAAAAGTGCAACAACAAAATAACAATAACTAGACTGTATACAGGGGGTACCGGTACCGAGTCAATGTGCGGGGATACAAGTTAGTCGAGGTAATACGTACATGTAGGTAGCTAACTATGCATAGATAATAGATAATAAACAGCGAGTAGCAGCAGCATAAAAAAAATGTAAAAGTCTGGGTAGCCATTTGATTAACTGTTCAGCAGTCTTATGGCTTGGGGGTAGAAGCTGTTAAGAAGCCTCTTCAACCAAGACTTGGCGCTCCGGTACCGCTTGCTGTGCGGTAGCAGAGAGAACAGTCTATGACTAGGGTGGCTGGAGTCTTTGGCAATGTTTAGGGCCTTCCTCTGACACCGCCTGGTATAGAGGTCCTGGATGGCAGGATGCTTGGCCGCAGTGATGTATTGGGCCGTATGCACTACCCTCTGTAGCACCTTGCGGTCAGTGGCCGAGCAGTTGCCATACCAGGCGATGATGCAACCAGTCAGGATGCTCTTGATGGTGCAGCTTTATAACTTTTTGAAAATCTGAGGACCCATGCCAAAATCTTTTCAGTCTCCTGAGGGGGAATAGGCTTTGTCGTGCCCTCTTCACGACTGTCTTGGTGTGTTTGGACCATGATAGTGTGTTGGTGATGTGGACACCAAGGAACTTGAAGCTCTCAACCTGCTCTACTACAGCCCCGTCGATGAGAATGGGGTCGTGCTTGGCCCTCCTTTTCCTATAGTCCACAATCCTCTCCTTTGTCTTGATCACTTTGCGGGAGAGGTTGTTGTACTGGCAGCACACTTCCAGGTCTCTGACCTCCTCCCTATAGGCTGTCTCATTGTTATCGGTGATCAGGTCTACCACCGTTGTGTCGTCGGCAAACTTAATGATGGTGTTGGAGTCGTGCTTGGCCACTCAGCCATGGGTGAACAGGGAGTACAGGAGGGGACTAAGCACGCACCCCTGTGGGGACCCCGTGTTGAGGATCAGCGTGGCAGATTTGTTGTTGCCTACCCTTACCACCTGGGGGCGTCCCGTCAGGAAGTCTTGGTTCCAGTTGTAGAGGAAGGTGTTCCGTCCCAGGGTCCTTAGCTTAGTGATGAGCTTGGAGGGCACTATGGTGTTGAACGCTGACCTGTATTTAATGAACAACATTCTCACGTAGGTGTTATTTTTGTCCAGGTGGGAAAGGGCAGTGTTGAGTGCAATAGAGATTGCGTCATCTGTGGATCTGTTGGGGCGGTATGCAAATTCGGGTGGGTCTAGGGTTTCTGGGATGATGGTGTTGTGAGCCATTACCAGCCTTTCAAAGCACTTCATGGCTACAGACATGAGTGCTATGGGTTGATAGTCATTTAGGCAGGTTACCTTAGTGTTCTTTGGCACAGGGACTATGGTGGTCTGCTTGAAACATGTAGGTATTAAAGACTCGGCCAGGGACATGTTGAAAATGTCAGTGAAGACACTTGCCAGTTGGTTAGCTCATGCTCAGAGTACATGTCCTGGCAACCCATCTGGCCCTGCTAGCTTGTGAATGTTGACCTGTTTAAAAGGTCTTACTCACATTGGCCACCCAATGGCCACATTGGGCTGGTGCGCTCATGCATGCTTCAGTGTTGCTTGCCTCGATGCATGCATAGAAGTCATTTAGCTCGTCTGGTAGATTCGTGTCACTGGGCAGCTCACGGCTGGGCTTCCCATTGTAGTCCATAATAGTTTGCAAGCCCTGCCACATCCGACGAGCGTTGGAGCCGGTGTAGTAGGATTCCATCTTAGTCCTGTATTTATGCTTTGCCTGTTTGATGGTTTGGCTGAGGGGATAGCTGGATTTCTAATAAACTCATTGAAAGTGGCAGCTCTACTCTTTAGCTCAATGCGGATGTTGCCTGTAATCCATGGCTTCTGGTTGGGGTATGTACAGTGCCTTCGGGAAGTATTCAGACCCCTTGACATTTTTACAGCCTTATTCTAAAATTGATTAAATTGTTTCCCCCCCTCATCAATCTACACACAATAGCCCATAATGACAAAGCAAAAACTTTTGCTAATTTCTTAAAGAATCTGAAATATCACATTTACATAAGTATTCAGACCCTTCACTCAGTACTTTATTGAAGCACCTTTGACAGAAATTATAGCCTCGAGTCTTCTTGGGTAGGACGCTACAAGCTTGGCACACCTGTATTTTGGGAGTTTCTCCCATTCTTCTCTGCAGATCCTCACAAGTTCTGTCAGGTTGGATGGGGAGCGTTGCTGCACAGCTATTTTCAGGTCTCTCCAGAAATGTTTGATTGGGTTCAAGTCCGGGCTCTGACTGGACCACTCAAGAACATTCCGAGATTTGTCCCCAAGCCACTTCTGCTTTGTCTTGGCTGTGTGCTTAGGGTCATTGTCCTGTTGGGAGGTGAACCTTCGCCCAGGTCTGAGGTCCTGAGCGCACTGGAGGAGGTTTTCATCAAGGATCTCTCTGTACTTTGCTCCGTTCATCTTTGCCTTGATCCTGACTAGTCTCCCAGTCCCAGCCACTGAAAAACACCTCCACAACATGATGCTGCCACCAACATGCTTCACCTTAGGGATGGTGCCAGGTTTTCTCCAGACGTGACACTTGGCATTCAGGCCAAAGAGTTAAATCTTGGTTTCATCAGACCAGAAAATCTTGTTTCTCATGGTCTGTCTTTAGATGCCTTTTAGCAAACTCCAAGCAGGCTGTCATGTGCCTTTTAGTGAGGGGTGGCTTCCATCTGGCCACTCCACCATAAAGGCCTGATTGGTGGAGTGGTGCAGAAATGGTTTTCCTTCTGGAAGAATCTCTCATCTTCACAGAGGAACTCTGGAGATATGTCAGAGTGACCATTGGGTTCTTGGTCTCCTCCCTGACCAAGGCCCTTCCCCCCCGGTTACTTAGTTTGTCCCGGCTGCCAGCTCTAGGAAGAGTCTTGGTGGTTCCAAACTTCTTACATTTAAGGATGATGGAGGACACTATGTTCTTCAATGCTGCTGACATTGTGCCTTGACACAATCCAGTCTCGGAGCTCTACGGACAATTCCTTTGACCTCATGGCATGGTTTTTGCTCTGACATGCACTGTCAACTGTGGGACCTTATATAGACAGGTGTGTGTTTTCCAAATCACGTCCAATCAATTGAATTTACCACAGGTGGACTCCAAACAAGTTGTAGAAACATCTCAAGGATGATCAATGGAAACAGGATTCACCTGAGCTCAATATCGAGTCTCATGGCAAAGGGTCTGAATACTTATGTAAATAAGGTATTTTTGTTTAAGTAAATTTGCTAAAATTGATTAAAACCTGTTTTCGCTTTGTAATTATGGGGTATTGTGTGTTTTTTATTTATTTAATCCATTTTAGAATAAGGTTGTAACTTAACAAAATGTGGAAAAAGTCTGTATGGTCACTGTGTGGACAACGTCATCTATGTACTTATTAAGGACTGATGTGGTATACTCCTCAATGCCATTGGATGAGTCCCAGAACATTTTCCAGTCTGTGCTAGCAAAACAGTCCTGTAGCTTACCATCTTCGTCATCTGACCACTTCCGTTTTGAGCAAGACACTGGTACTTCCTGCTTTAGTTTTTGCTTGTAAGTAGGAATCAGGAGGATATAATTATGGTCAGATTTTTCGAACTGAGGGAGAGATTTGTACCCGTCTCTGTGTGTGGAGTAAAGGTGATCTAGAGTTGTTTTCCTCTTCTTGCACATGTAACATGATGATAGAAATTAGGTTAGACATGAGTATCGCTGCGTTAAAGTCACCGGCCGTTAGAAGCGCCGCCCCTGGATGATGCACGGAAAAACCAGCCAACTGTATATTATCCATGTCGTCGTTCAGCCAGGACTCTGTGAAACATAACAATTACAGTTTTTAATGTCCCGTTGGTAGGATTGTCCTGAACGGAGCTCATCCAGTTTATTCTTCAATGATACCACGTTGGCCAATAGGACGGATGGTAGAGGTGGGTTACCCACTCGCCGACGAATTCTCACAAGGCACCCGGACCTGTGTCCCCTGTATCTGCATCTTCTCTTCATGCGAATGACAGGGATTTTGGCCCAGTCAAAAGTAAATCCTTTGCGTCGGACTTGTTACAGAAAAAATCCTTTGTCCAGTTCGAGGTGAGTAATTGCTGTTCTGATATCCAGAAGCTCTTTTCGGTCATAAAAGACGGTAGCAGCAACATTATGTACAAAATAAGTTACAAACAATGCGGGAAAAAACACACAAAACAACACAATTGGTTAGGAGCCCTTAAAAAGGCAGCTGTCTCCTCCAGCGCCATTCTTACTCCAGCGCCATTCTCAAGTATGATAATTGGGTACTTTTTCCACCACTGCACAAACGGCTGTTCACTGCTGTCAATATCTCATGAATAGTGTATTAGATGTCAGGTCTTGTTTTTATCTGTTTAGTGTTTATGCGTCACCTCACACTGGGGCTGGTCATAATGGCCTCTGGGTCAGGCTGCTTACTGATCATACATCTTGCTATATTACATCTTACTATTAACAGGAAGAGCACTAAGACTGCTAATTAGGGCTAATTTCCGCCTGAATGACGTGTCCAAAGTAAACTACCTGTTGCTCAGGCCCTGAAGCCAGGATATGCATATGCAATTTGTACCATTGGAAAGAATACACTTTGAAGTTTGTAGAAAATGTTAAAATAATGTAGGAGAATAACACACAATAGATACGAGAAAATCCAAAGAAAAACTAACAGGAATTTTTTTGAGAGAGAGGCCATCCTCTTACAATGGGAAGTATAAAAGCATTCTGAAAATGAGCTCACAGGATGCAATTCCTATGGCTTCCACAGGGTATCAGCAGTCTATGTTTAACCTGTTATGGCTGCAATCCCGATACCGGGATCGATATGACAACTACCAGTGAAAATAGAGGGCGCCAAAATTCAAACCACAGAAATCTCATAATTACAATTCCTAAAACATACATGTGTCATATCATTTAAAGCTATTCTCGTTGTTAATCCCACCAAAGTGTCCGATTTCAAATAGGCTTTTCGGCATAAGCACTACAAACTATTATATTATGTCTCCACCAAACCACAATAAGCACAGCCATTTTCCAGCAAAATATAGCATTCACAAAAACCAGAAATAAAGATAAAATTGATCCCTAACCTTGAATTATCTTCATCAGATGACACTCATAGGACTTCATGTTACACAATACATGCATGTTTTGTTTAATAAAGTTCATATTTATGTTTAAAAAATCTGAGTTTACATTGGCGTGTTAGATTCACTAGTTCCAAAAACATCAAGTGATTTTGCATAGCCACATCATTCAACAGAAATACTCATCATAAATGTAGATGATAATATAGTTATACACATGGAATTATAGATATACTTCTCCTTAATGCAACCGCTGTGTCAGATTTAAAAAAAACTTTACAGAAAAAGAAATGCATGCAATAATCTGAGACGGCGCTCAATTTATAAACACCACAGCCGCAAAGATTGCGTCAACATAAACAAGAAATTACATGATAAATATTCCCTTACCTTTGATGATCTACATCAGAAAGCACTCCAGGAATCCCAGGTCCACAATAAATGTTTGTTTTGTTCGTTAATGTCCATTATTTATGTCCAAATACCTTATTTTGTTAGCGTGTTTGGATATGTATACCAAACGCGCTAACAAAATAAGGTATTTGGACATAAATTCTAATTCTGGTCAGCGTTATATCGGACAAAAACTTCAAAAAGTGATATTACCGGTCAAAGAAACATTTCAAACTAAGTACAGAATCAATCATTAGGATGTTAACGTATAGCTTCAATAAAGTTCAATTCCTTCTTGTCTTCGTGAGCAATGGAACGCAGGGTAGCCTAGTGGTTAGAGCGTTGGACTAGTAACCGGAAGGTTGCAAGTTCAAACCCCCGAGCTGACAAGGTACAAATCTGTCGTTCTGCCCCTGAACAGTAACCCACTAGGCCATCATTGAAAATAAGAATTTGTTCTTAACTGACTTGCCTGGTTAAATAAAGGTAAAAAGATAAATAAAAAATTAAAATAAAAAATTTTAAAAAATGACTACCATGAGGAAAAAGTGCGATCACAAAATGGCTGCTTGATGGATATATTCTGCTCTCATTCACTTCCACAACAACATAGAAGCCTCATTATAATTTCTATTGATGGTTGACATCTAGACCCTAGGCAGTGCAACATCATTCATATCTCAAGGGGATTTCATTGGGGACTGGTGAACACATACAAGCTCAGATTTCTGACTTCCTGTTTTGATTTCAACTCAGGATTTTGCCTGCTCACAGACATCATTCAAACAGTTTTAGAAACGTCAGAGTGTTTTCTATCCGAATACTAATATTAATATACAAATATTAGCAACTACGACTGAGGAGCAGGCCGTTTGATATGGGCACCTTTCATCCAAGCTACTCAATACTGCCCCTGCAGCCATAAAAAGTTAAGGTTGCAGGCTTGTAAATATCAGTTTTAGTACAGGGACACAGTCTTGGAAATTCGTGTTTGCGCCTGCCATGATGAAAGGACACACCTGCTAAAATCGGTTTCCTATTAAACATACTTCTTTCCGTAAGAAATATTATAGTATGAGGAGTAAATAAAAAAATATTTTGACTTGTTGAAACAATGTTTAGGGGTATATTTTCGGATTCCTTTCTCTGCATGTTGAACAAGTGGATTACTCAAATCGATGGCACCAACTAAGCAGACTTTTTTGGGATATAAAGAATAATTTTATCTAACAAAACAACTACATTTTATAGCTGGGATCTGTTGGATGACAAAACAGAGGAAGATTTTCAAAAAGTAAGTGAATATTTAATCGCTATTTGTGAATTTATGAAACCTGTGCCGGTGGAAAATTATTTTGATGTGGGCAGCCATCCTCCATCAATCACATGGCATACTTTCGCTGTAATAGCTACTGTAAATTGGACAGTGCAGTTAGATTAACAAGAATTTAAGCTTTCAACCGATATCAGACACTTATATTTACCTAAATGTTTAATATTCATAATTCTTTATGATTATTTGAATTGCGTGCCCTCCAGTTTTACCGGAAGTTGTCCCGCTAGCGGGATGCCTAGCCCTAAAAAGTTTCAGTGTATGGCATGCCACACAGACATCCCCTAAACCAGTGGCATTCAAACATTTTCAATGGGTAGACAATTTAATTTCCGCCATCGTTTTTGGGGACCCCACTTTTTCTCCAATAATTTTTCACGACTCCAACCCCACCCCAAATGACACAACCTTAAAATCAGTTAATGTAGATTTTTACATCAACAAGTAACCTTCAATTCATTTCATTTTCCTCTCTTATCAAAATAATTTAAGAAACAAATACATTTACTCAATACAATTTTATTTTTCAAATGATCTATCTACAAAATGTTTGTATATTGTCCCATGCAATAATCTGTACTCTTAATTATTATAATTTGTAAAAAATTTGGCAACCCCATTGCAACTCCCCCGGGGACCTTAGAGAGAGGGAATGCTTCCATATCACGCTGGTAATTGTCCAAACAGGGCACAAGTACTGCAGTTTTGGCACCCATGTTTGAATTTACAAATACATTTATGCTCAGCAAATGCCAGGAAATACATTTTGTTTTGTGCCTTGTGTCCAATTAAAGTAGACACCTGCCACCGCATTGGACACAAACAAATGCAATTTAGATACGCTAATTGAATTCCGATGTGTCTATATGAATGTCAACAATCATTTTAGCTGTAAGAAACTGATATATGAATCAAATTTACCCTCCAAACTTGGGAGTCTACCCAATAGGCTTTCAATAAACAAACTCGGCTATCCTGCTGAATCCAGTCGTTATTCAAAATATGGGTATACTTCTTTGAGGTAATACTATTTTTTGGTCAGTAGGACATTTCACTATGACGCAATTTATTCATCACTACAGGGCAATTTGTCATGTCATTAAATATTTCAATTGGACAGCAAATTTTGTCCAAGTAAATGATACATTAAATAATGCTTCACAAATGCCAATCACATGTCGGCTACATGTACTAATCATGTGATGCTAATAAGATAAAGTGGTGAGGTTGCAGAAACAGCTGTATGCCTGTGGCAGTACAACATCACATTAATTACTCTATATGCCAATTTAGATGATCCCAACAACTAAACTAACTTGTTTTGTCATGATGTCCTCATATTCCTACTGGTTTATAGCTGTAGATTGGACTTTAGCCAGCAGATAATAGTAATAACCCTGTCATAACTGGTTAATCAAGTAAGCAGCATAAATTCAATTGGTTTACTGTTTCTCAGGGGTAAATGTTAATTAGATAGAGCACAGTGTCTAAGCTGGTTGAGAATAAAAGGTTAAACAGGCCATTTAAAAATATAACAGTCTTGCTTTCTTGCTTTATATTGTAAGGCATCTTTTGGGGCAACACTCTGCCTTAAATAAATAACATATTTAGTGAGTTATTTTAACTTGATCATGATAAAAATATAAACCCGATCTACAGTAATACATTAATACCTTGTTGTGCATGGTTTTGCAAATGTAACCTACACTGTTGGGCATGTGGATGTTTACTGTTAAGATGTTGAAATTGAAAGTTGTTTGACTTGTAAAAAAACTTAGTTTTGATGTCTTCGCTATTATTCTATGAAATAACTCATATGGAATCATGTAGTAACCAAAAGGGTGTTAAACAAATCAAAATATATATATTTTTTGAGATTCTTCAAAGTAGCCACCCTTTGCCCTGATGACAGCTTTGCACACTCTTGGCATTCTCTCAACCAGCTTCATGAGGCAGTCACCTGGAATGTATCTCAATGACAGGTGTGCCTTGTTAAAAGTTAATTTGTGGAATTTCTTTCCTTCTTAATGCATTTGAGCCAATCAGTTGTGTCGGAATAAGGTAGGGGTGGTATGCAGAAGATAACTCTATTTGGTAAAAGACCAAGTCCATATTATGGCAAGAACAGTTCAAATAAGCAAAGTGAGATTACCTCTGCTGCAGAGAATAAGTTCATTAGAGTTAACTGCACCTCAGATTGCAGCCCAAATAATTGCTTCTCAGAATTCAAGCAACAGACATCTCCACATCAACTGTTCGGAGGAGACTGCGTGAATCAGGCCTTCGTGGTCAAATTTCTGAAAAGAAACTACTACCAAAGGACACCAATAATAAGAAGAGACTTGCTTGGGCCAAGAACCACGAGCAATGGACATTAGACCGGTGGAAATCTGTAATTTGGTCTGATGAGTCCAAATTGGAGAATTTTGATTCCAACTGGCGTGTCTTTGTGAGACGCAGAGTAGGTGAACCAATGATCTCTGCATATGAGGTTCCCACCGTGAAGCATGGAGGAGGAGATGTGATGGTGTGTGGGTGCTTTGCTGGTGTCAGTGAATTATTTAGAATTTACTAAACCAGCATGGCTACCACAGTATTCTGCAGTGATACACCATCCCGTCTGGTTTGCGCTTAGTGGGACTATCATTGGTTTTTCAACAGGACAATGACCCAAAACACCTCCAGGCTGTGTAAGGGCCATTTGACCAAGAAGGAGAGTGGAGTGCTGCATCAGATGACCTGGCCTCCACAATCACCCTACCTCAACCCAAATGAGATGGATTGGGATGAGTTGGCCCACATGGAAAAATAGCCTACAAGTGCTCAGCATATGTGGGAACTATTTCAAGACCTTTGGAAAAGCATTCTAGGTGAAGCTGGTTGAGAGAATGCCAAGATTGTGCAAACTGTCATCAAGGCAAAGGGTAGCTACTTCGAAGAAGCCCTGATGAACGCCGTGAGGATGATATGTAAAGCTTATTAAAGAGCAGTGATAGTATCAAGAGCAGTGTGCGGGTTTCCTTCTTTTTTCTCTCTTTTTAGATTCTCTTTGAAGAATCTAAAATATGAAATATATTACTAAAAATTATTTAGTCAGCCACCAATTGTGCAAGTTCTCCCACTTAAAAAGATGAGAGAGGCCTGTAATTTTCATCATAGGTACACTTCAACTATGACAGACAAAATGAGAGAAAAAAAATCCAGAAAATCACATTGTAGGATTTTTAATGAATTTATTTGCAAATTATGGTGGAAAATATGTATTTGGTCAATAACAAAAGTTTATCTCAATACTTTGTTATATACCCTTTGATTGGCAATAACAGAGGTCAAACGTTTTCTGTAAGTCTTCACAAGGTTTTCACACACTGTTGCTGGTATTTTGGCCCATTCCTCCATGCAGATCTCCTCTAGAGCAGTGATGTTTTGGGGCTGTTGCTGGGCAACACGGACTTTCAACTCCCTCCAAAGATTTTCTATGGGGTTGAGATCTGGAGACTGGCTAGGCCACTCCAGGACCTTGAAATGCTTCTTACGAAGCCACTCCTTCGTTGCCCGGGCGGTGTGTTTGGGATGATTGTCATGCTGAAAGACCCAGCCACGTTTCATCTTCAATGCCCTTGCTGATGGAAGGAGGTTTTCACTCAAAATCTCACGATACATGGCCCCATTCATTCTTTCCTTTACACGGATGAGTTGTCCTGGTCCCTTTGCAGAAAAACATCCCCAAAGCATGATGTTTCCACCCCCATGCTTCACAGTAGGTTTGGTGTTCTTGGATGCAACTCAGCATTCTTTGTCCTCCAAACACGACGAGATGAGTTTTTACCAAAAAGTTCTGTTTTGGTTTCATCTGACCATATGACATTCTCCCAATCTTCTTCTGGATCATCCAAATGCTCTCTAGCAAACTTCAGATGGGCCTGGACATGTACTGGCTTAAGCAGGGGGACACGTCTGGCACTGCAGGATTTGAGTCCCTGGCGGCGTAGGGTGTTACTGATGGTAGGCTTTGTTACTTTGGTCCCAGCTCTCTGCAGGTCATTCACTAGGTCCCCCCATGTGGTTCTGCGATTTTTGCTCACTGTTTTGGTGATAATTTTGACCCCCCGGGGTGAGATCTTGCGTGGAGCCCCAGATCGAGGGAGATTATCAGTGGTCTTGTATGTCTTCCATTTCCTAATAATTGCTCCCAAAGTTGATTTCTTCAAACCAAGCTGCTTACCTATTGCAGATTCAGTCTTCCCAGCCTGGTGCAGGTCTACAATTTTGTCTGTCATAGTTGAAGTGTACCTATGATGAAAATTACAGGCCTCTCTCATCTTCTTAAGTGGG
Source organism: Oncorhynchus mykiss (assembly GCF_013265735.2). Lineage (NCBI taxonomy): Eukaryota > Metazoa > Chordata > Actinopteri > Salmoniformes > Salmonidae > Oncorhynchus > Oncorhynchus mykiss. The sequence goes on from NC_048588.1 coordinate 19,670,952, forward strand.
AGAACTTGCACAATTGGTGGCTGACTAAATACTTTTTTGCCCCACTGTACATATTCCCCATATCTTACATAAATTATCTTGTTGTTATTTGTCCCACCCTTCAGCTCCATTCAACCCCTCCCATCTTTCTCTTAGAAATCCAATATGGATGGTGTTCTATTTGCCATATATTTTTCAACTGTGCTGTGATTTTACACAAAAGTTCTGAATCTTTATTTTCTCAGTTTCTACAGATTGTAAATGAAATATTTTTTTTTGCTTTAAGTATTATTATATTATTGATTGATTGACTATGACTTTTCAGATCACCCAGTAGTGAAACCTGCGGAGTTAGCTCCAGGTAAATGTTACAATTCTTCAGCCATCCTTGACCTGTGACCAAAAACTCACACATGCAACACCATTCCTATTTATGATATAATTTACCAAGATTATACAATTTTTAAACATTTTATCTATATATATATATATTTTAATCAATTAGTATATTTGAGTTTAACCACAATATTAGCTTTAATATTTGTTCTGTCTTTTCTGGTGGATATAACTGAAATGGCAACCAAATCTCTATGGCTTGTTTTAAAAATAGCGATATTTTGGAGAATATTTCCTTTTCAAATAATTTAAAGTGAGAGGTTGTAATCTGAATAAAGGGAAAAATACCATTCTTGAACATAGGGTGAGACATTCTTACTAATTTGCTAGAGAACCAGTTCGGATTTAAGTATAACTTTTGTATGACTGACCCCTTTAGTGAGAGGTCTAATGCTTTAATATTTAATCATTTCTGCCCTCCGAATTCATATTCATTACATAAATAGGCCCTTTTTAATTTTGTCTGGCTTGCCATTCCAAATCAAATGAAATAATTTTTGCTCATATAATTTAAAAAACGGGTCGCTAGGTGTAGGCAAAACCATAAACAAATAAGTAAACTGTGATATAACTAAAGAGTTAATCAGGGTGATTTTTCCACAAATAGACAGGTATTTTCCTTTCCATGGTAGCAAGATCTTATCTATTTTTGCTAACTTTCTATAAAAATCTATTGGAGTGAGATAATTTATTTCTTTCGGGATATGTATACCGAGTATGTCCTCATCACCGTCAGACCATTTTATTGGTGAACTACACGGTGATGTAAAAGTTGTATATTTAGTGATCCAATACGTAATATAGTACACTCATGTAATCCAGAGAGGTTAGAAAAAGTATCTAGAACATCTATGAGGGAGACGTCTTGCTGCCAATTGGTTTTAAAACCCTTTCAAAACATCCAGTCATTGACTAACTCAAATGCAAATGTATCAATTGCAGCTGTTGAAGCAAGCTAACAATTTTGCCCACATTGTGCTGTAGGAATTTTGCGCTGTAGAGTTTGACCCTGGTGATTTACCCTGTGTGTTAGAAAGCTTGTGCAAGTAGTGCTGGTGAGAATCTGATGAAAGTTGAGACTGGAAGTTAGGGGGAAGGGGAGGGGAGGAAGATCTCATACTCCTTGAATGAATGCTGTCATAATCACAGGAGGTCAAACAGTGAGGCCTGTGATTGGTTGATGGGCTCTGTTGCTATTGGCAGGGGCCAATGAGATAGTATTAACATCACTGTAGCTTGAAGACTGCACAGTTAATTTTTTACTACTGTAGATTCAGTGTGGTTAGGACAATAGCAATGTGTTTGGCAGATACTTCTATAATTACACACTGGAACTAGTGCAACTGTCTAAAGACCCAGAATGTTTAATTACATATTAATCACTGTCTCCTGCAGCAAAATATTGTTGCACTGGTGCCTCAATAGCTCAATGTGTTTTCTGGCAGACTGTCCCAGTGTACATATACACAGTGATTTTCCATTAGGAAATCCATTATGTGGGTATCTTGTCAAGAGAATGAATTCTCTTTGGTGTCATTAACCTCCTGAAGCCCTTGTATGGACTCCACACCAGTAGCAAACTCTGGTATTACCTTTTAAAGATGGTACAATCGTATTTTGTTTGTCTCACTGAAACTTTATTTGGGTTTGCAGCTTACCTGTGTGTGTGCTGGACATATGCATCAATACTGCCACATTGTTTATTTTAAATATATATTCAAAGGTGGCTGACAGAGAAATAGTGTCATTCATCTACCATTGTCTTCTTTGACACCTCTTTTAGCAAGGGTCAGAAAAATACTTTTAGTCAAGAGCGACTGTACCTTTCACTATTTGAAGTGGTTTCAGACATGAAAACACATTATCAACAAACCATCAATTCTGCGAAAGTATTTTACCACAACCTGTAACAGTATTTCGATTTATATTATGACTGCATGGTGTGACCTCATTCTTATGTGAATCCTTATTATACTGTACACTCCATGCTATTACTCATTTAATTACTCTTCATCAGACTGGTAACAATTTCCTTGCTGTCGACAATGATTACATCAGTATGCTGTTTTATCTGTTAGGCTACTTTCATTCACTTCTTTTATTAATTTCCTGCTCATTAATGTGTTTTCTTCTAATGCAGAATGGAGACATGAATATTCAAAACATTTGTTTAAATCACAACAGAAGATGCAACATTGTATCTATTGTATACACACCTGTATTAATTACTACAGAAGAAGTGGCCTAGTTTCTGCTGTTTATACCCCTGTATTAATTACTACAGAAGTTACCTAGTTTCTACTGTATATACTGTCATGACGTTGCCCTCTTTGGGTACAGCAAGCCCCATCCCCCTCTCCCTGCCTCCTTCAACTAGGCTGCTGTGGTCAGAGAGAAGTCGTAAATTCCTGAGGAGAAGACCTGCCTCATGGCCACACAGTATAAGAGAGAGTGAATTTATTTATAAAAGATCGGTGAAGAATCCAGCTACGAACTGGTCCGTTTGTTACAACTTGGGGAAGCTCATGGGAGACGGTGTGGCCACATTACCATAACGCTGTTTATATAATAGCCTCAGATATGAGGTTTACATCTAATTGTTGTATAAGATGAATGAGTGAGTACAATACTGTTTGTAAAATTGTGAATAGGATTTTGGACTGTTTAATGAAGGAAAATCCAATTCCCTTTTGATTTGAACTAAATCAGAGGACCGCCCCTGAGCTCAGTTAGGGTCAGGCATCCGGGGACAGCCCTTTTCTGCAATTCTGAATAAAACCCAACTTTAAGAAATTATCACCAGACCATGTTTTTCTCCATTAGGAGATGACGAAGGTTGCAGACCATTGCTGAATCTTTTAACCATACCACGTGGTTAAACTCTTAGACTATCGACACCGACAGAATAAGAACAAGTCTTCGATATTAATTACTAGTCTGCAGCTAGGAATTCGGTATCATTGAACGCGAAGAACACTATAACGATTGAACGAATGTCACTCTGAACAATCCACTCTAACCACTTACAGAGAGAGAGGGAGAAAGACGGACAATTCTAAAAAAGAAACAACTTTTCACCAGCGATCAAGACGACACACTGAGCGTAAATATATATATTGATTGCAATTGTTCCCGAATGAGTGAGCGTTCATGTGCAAAGGATTAGCATTTCAATTGTTATAATTATTAACTCTGTAGTGACTTCTCAGCTGACCCCCACTCCCCATTTTGTCCACCAAGACGCGATGCCGGTTTAGCCCATTAGGGCACATTTCCTATCATTTCTTGTAACCATATTAACGTTCTTGTTTCTGTGAATTACTTAGTTAGTAATAAATAAATTATTTAAGACAATTGATGTATGGATGACTCATAGTGAAGACTGGGTTCGTGCAGATAACCAACAATTTAAGACGTTTTGAATGAGACTAACGTGAGGTAAAGTAAATAATTAATTAATTCGAAGACTAATTGATCAGATAAAATATCTGAAAAGTTATTTTAGGAAATTATAACTTTGTAATCTGAATGTTTTCCTTGGTGCCCCAACTTCCTAGTTAATTACAGTTACATGATTAATCAATTTGATCGCGTAATACTAATTACAGAGAATCTTTGATAAAAAGTCTTAATTTAATGATAGTAAAGACACGACAATACCCCTGTATTAATTACTACAGAAGAAGTTACCTAGTTTCTACTGTATCTACCCCTGTATTAATTACTACAGACTGCCTCGGTTCTGTCACTTTTACACTGTCTGTTTCTGCATTGACATTCTGCTGCTGAAAAAGAAGCAAACGTGGCAAGCAAAGATAACAAGCTCACTCTTAATCGCCCCCAATGTGTTTTTGGGCAGGTGTTTTCATTAAAAACCAGTTGAACACACCAAGATCAAAGCACACAAACAGTCATAAAGACGCTGTCACCTCATACAGTATTCATAGAAAGATGACCCAGGAGCTATTTCTCTCTATGTGGGTTGGTGTACACAGGCACACAGGGATGTATTTGTGTTTTAACAGGGCTGAAAGCCATCAAGACAACATGAGACTGCTCTGACCTTAATAAAATGCGATTATTTTCAGAAATACCTCAAAGTGTGTTCATCTAGTCCTCAATCAGACAGTTTTACTCAGTGACTTAACAGCAGAAAATAAAATCAAGTGCTCTGTTGTCAAAGATTTGACAATTACCTTGTATTGAAAGAGGAAAATGTGCACTGTTATACCCCTCTCATTCTCCTCTCTCTCCCTCTTCTCCATCTCCTCCCTCCACCCCCTCTCTCATTCTCCTCTCTCTCCTCTGTCCTCTCTCTCTCCCCTAACAGTTTCTTAACAGTATGAACATTGAGCGTGTGTGCCTTCTGTTCTCGTCTAGGCAGGATATCATGTATTTGATTAAAAAAATACAGAATACCATTATTCCTCTAAATCATAAGATTATTTTGAATGAATTCGGACTTGCCTCAGTGCCAACAGAAGAGAAATTCTGAGAGAGCTTAAAAGTTATCAAATTGTAAGCATATTATGGCAGCTATCTCCACGATTCAAAATAATATTTTATCTAGTCTTTCTTGCGTGGGCAGTTTTAACTTTAGGGATTGTATTACACCATTCCATGTAATGTAAAAAGCATCCAATGATTTGTATTTAAATATGAGAAAGAGTTAATAAACAGACGGTTAAATAATACATAAGCATAGAGGGCAGAGAGTACCCTGATTGGTCTTAAACAACTTTCCGAGAGTGAGCCGGACTTAATGAGCCAGTAGATTTGGAAAAAAGCTGCCTAAAAAAAACTGCACCATTGGCTTTTAAATCATGGAGTGTCCAATGGACATACAATACTCTTCTCAAACACAGCCTGGGTAATCAGACATAGATTTGATTCCACAACACTGAAAATCACTTCTCTTGAGAGAAAATGACCATTTGCCGCCCAAACCTTTCGCCAATGAGCAGAATCAAATGGATTCCAGCTTGTCATTACAAATGTCAGAATCCCTAAAGCAATCACTCGTGTGTGAGGTATCTGCCAAGCATTGACTGGTGGGGGGTTTGTGTTGCAGGTTGTATCCCGACAGAAAACAAATCAGAGGGATGGCCATATGCTCCTGTCTGCATTGATTACCTGCAGCAGGGTGGCTGATTACTTTGAATAATAACTTCTGTATGAAGAGGGCTACTGTCATCTGCAATGCAGTAATCCCTGCCTGTTTGAATTGACATTATAACCACATGTCTGTTATAGGTGTTAGTTATTTTTCACACATTTTCTAATTTCCCATATACTGTACAGGACATTCAATGGATTAAACAAGGTGCGCTAATGGGGTGTATTGGGTATTCTCATGTCCCCACAGCGAAGCCATCTCTTGAGGAATTGTCCATTAAGAGATGTCATATCATGAAGTAAGACTGATTTTTTTTTTTATAGTGCAATATGCTTTAATTATTTGCTTTGCATTTGATTGTGTGAGTCTATTGGCAGGTTGTCCAATTTTTGTTGCACCTACTTGGTTCCATATCAGCTTGTTGAACATCAAAGCAACATCAAAAGCATTTCAGGATAAACTACTTATCAGCACATGAAATGTATGTTCCAGCTGTGAATATTGACACATGCACAATGTTTGATGCAAGAAGTACTCAGAATTTGGCTTTCTATAAACATTCCAATGAAACAATTTTCTGTGAAATTTCCATTTGATATGCAAGGACTGTAATATTTCCTCTACGTGACTTCAAAGAGGGACAGCGTTTTTTCTGGTAAAGACTGCATTGATGTGTACTGAACCTGTCATCTGTAATAAAAATAAGCGTGCTATGGTGAACTGCAACTCACGGCTTTAATGAAGTGGCAGCTGCATTCATATAGATGATGTCGCCATTGTCTAGGACCAGTAGGAACGTTGATTGAATGACCTGCTTTAGCAAATGGCAGGACCTATTTCTATAACTGAGCCTATTTTTAGTCTCAGCTTCCTCACTAACTCATTAATATGCTTTCTAAAAGGCAGACCATCGTCTATCCAGATGCCCAGATATTTGTAAGCAGGGATACATTAAGACATGGAAATTTAAATGAGTCGATTCTGAGGTAATGCTCCAGACTATTCAGCATAGAAAACACAAATCTGAATATTCCATCTTAACTCACCCCCACCTGTACGGGTGATCTGAAGGGATGGCAAACCCTGCTAGTTTACCAGACGGATGGAAATGTTGTTTTCTATTTATATGTTGGACATGACACACAAACACCCTGGAGCAGATGTAGCCATAACCAGAGACAGGGAGTGAAAGGGGTAGACTATGCAGTGTTTGACAGTGTTTATTCTCTTTTAAGTAGAGGAGGGTGGGTATGAGAACAGTTTCATTGCAGCTGTTTATCCAGGGATTCTGTCAGACTGCTGGGCTGCCTCACTCCCGACACTTACACAATCCCTTCTGACAAATTGAGGCCACTGGGAAATAAAAATGCAGCCGTGGGTACAGAACTATGACATGCTGCACTGAACCAAGTGTCTGGACTGTTAACAGTTTTGTGCCCCCACATTGGAGTCCACTTTAGTATCCGTTCAGCGTGTCCCACTCTGTCTGGTTCATTTCTCTCTCTCTCTCTCTCTCTCTCTCTCTCTCTCTCTCTCTCTCTCTCTCTCTCTCTCTCTCTCTCTCTCTCTCTCTCTCTCTCTCTCTCTCTCTCTCTCTCTCTCTCTCTCTCTCTCTCTCTCTCTCTCTCTCTCTCTCTCTCTCTCTCTCTCTCTCTCTCTCTCTCTCTCTCTCTCTCTCTCTCTCTCTCTCTCTCTCTCTCTCTCTCTCTCTCTCTCTCTCTCTCTCTCTCTCTCTCTCTCTCTCTCTCTCTCTCTCTCTCTCTCTCTCTCTCTCTCTCTCTCTCTCTCTCTCTCTCTCTCTCTCTCTCTCTCTCTCTCTCTCTCTCATGGATTAGATTCATTGGAAGGCAAGGAACTCCCCAGCTCAGACCTCTCAGAGATGCTGAAGAAACTGACCAAACACTATATACCTCTCCAGTGATTACGACCAAAGTCACCTACTGATTTAGGAAATTAGGTTCAATATCACAAACCAAAATTAACTTGGAAAACTCACATTGAGCAACATTTTCTTGTATTTGATTTATGCTACTACACTGCCACTGGTGACTGAAGATCAGATGATTTTGCTCCACTTGATGGCCCAGCAGCAGTCACTTGATGGCCCAGCAGCAGTCACTTGATGGCCCAGCAGCAGGCACTTGATGGCCCAGCAGCAGGCACTTGATGGCCCAGCAGCAGGCACTTGATGGCCCAGCAGCAGGCACTTGATGGCCCAGCAGCAGGCACTTGATGGCCCAGCAGCAGGCACTGGATGGCCCAGCAGCAGGCACTGGATGGACCAGCAGCAGGCACTGGATGGACCAGCAGCAGGCACTGGATGGACCAGCAGCAGGCACTGGATGGCCCAGCAGCAGGCACTGGATGGCCCAGCAGCAGGCACTGGATGGCCCAGCAGCAGGCACTGGATGGCCCAGCAGCAGGCACTGGATGACCCAGCAGCAGGCACTGGATGACCCAGCAGCAGGCACTGGATGACCCAGCAGCAGGCACTGGATGGCCCAGCAGCAGGCACTGGATGGCCCAGCAGCAGGCACTGGATGGCCCAGCAGCAGGCACTGGATGGCCCAGCAGCAGGCACTGGATGGCCCAGCAGCAGGCACTGGATGGCCCAGCAGCAGGCACTGGATGGCCCAGCAGCAGGCACTTGATGGCCCAGCAGCAGGCACTGGATGGCCCAGCAGCAGGCACTGGATGGCCCAGCAGCAGGCTGAAATGGACCTGTAGTGTTTTGTGTAGGTCAGGTCTCTCTGAATAGAACATTAACACATACTACAGCAGAAAGCTGGTTAGAGCACTTGGCACAGGGCCTTCACAGGCACAGAGAACACAGGAGAGCACTTGAGTGAATAAACTCTGCTTTTACGCAAGCAATACAATGCCGTGTATCAATAGCCTCCCTACATGTGTCTTTATGGTTATTGCTTTTTATAGGCTACACTAACTTTCACTGGGTGCCGAGCAATTTGGCCGACCTGTGGAGTGGTAACTATCAGCTGGAGTGCTGCAAGACAATACTGGAGTCAAGGCACAAGAGATTCAATTTCACCTGCCTGGACAAAGCTACTCCATCATTCCTTCCTGGACACTGCAATCACACTAACATCAGAGAAAAAGACACCGCCAAAAAACTAGGCGTGGGTTTAGATGGGTTTTTGTACCTCGCACCCCCCCACAGATCTTTTATCTCTATTTTGTGAACTAGGGTGTACTTGGCCTGCAAAGTTTTTGACTTCTAACTGAAAGTGGAAACTGTAAAGTGTAAATGTGGAGAAACATGTTTGACAGTTTGTATGACAGCGGTGATACCTACTTGTCTTGCTGTCGGCAGCACCAGTCTGAGAATTAGAGCTAATGGAAAAGCCTTCCTCTGGCTGGTTGCTTTCAGGGTGCAGGATGGAAGCAGATACTCAGTGACATCTAAGAGAAGTCCTCCATATTCCAGTGACACAGACAGCCACGTTCCCAGGAAAGGTCAGGGCCAACCTATGGGTGTGCGCAAATGGCAGAAAGACCTCACAGTGTACGAAGGAAACAGGATTCTCTGAGGACATCACATCCTTATCAGCCATTTCCTCATTTGGCTAGAGTTGAGGCAGTGAAGTTCAGGGGATTAATGTCCGCTGTGATAACCGGACAGCATGTGGTATTAGACCTGCAGCCTTATGGCACGAAATCCACAGCGCCGCTGGTGCATGACACACCACTCACAGGGTAATTCATTTTGATTTAAGCCAAAAGAATTATAAATAAATTAAACAAGTAATTGAAAAATACATCACCAGCTCATAAAAGTGAGGGGAGGGCAGATTGAGTTGCTCATAGCTCTACATATTTTAAGGGAGACTTCCTGTCCATGGTCTGACTAGTTTGGACTGTCAGTATCTAACACAATGAGGACACATGAACACACAGGAAACACATGTTAATTTCAGCCAAATGATTACCATTCAGGGCAGAGCAACTAAGTCCGTTTATAATGGTCAGCCTTGATGAGCTCCAGGTGTGTTTCATTAAGCTCTACAATCTGCTCCTCCTCTTTCATTCTCAAAGCCCTGCTTGGCCATGATCTGGCTGCTGTCTGTGGTGCTGAATCTCCCAGTTGCTGTCTGTGGTGCTGAAGTTACCATGTCTGCCTGGACTACTACAGCATAAGGAGATGGGTAGTGAAGTGCTGATCTCTACCGTGTTGGCAGCTCTGCAGGCCCTCAACATTTTATTTTGTTTAGTTGATTTTCACATAACAACAAATCCAACTACATTTCCTTGGGAAGATAATGGAATTGTTGTAAACATTTGTTTACGATAACAGCGGCCATTCAAAATAAATACATTCTGGGTAAAGAAATATGGTGTGTTGTGCTCAATCAATTTGGCTGAATACTACAGGTGCATGGATCCACTAATAGGCAATAGAGGAGGGATTGCTGTCTACACACTGCAGGAAATCAAACAGTCATGTCATCAGCGCTGAAACCTATCATTCTAATTCTCACATGATAAAGGAATGTGTATTAGAGTGCTCAAGTGCAAATGGGACAAATGCTTACAACACTATTGGCCTGAACTGAGCTGGGCATATAAATCCACTGTTATAAATCTCCATAAAGAACTAATAGAAATTTGATGATGGAAACAATTAGTGCAATTTTCTAAAAATGGTCCACATATTCATGTTTAATTGCCGTTCTCATGCATGTCAGTCCTTGGGTTCTAAAGAACTGCATATGTACAGTTTACTAAATTCATGGGAGTGCCATTGCAATACATTTACAATTGCTAGGAATGGCTGTGAAAAACACAACTACAAGTTGTATAGTTAGTTATTGTTATGTACAGGCTTGTTAGCTGTGAAATATAATCATACTTGGGGAATGCAGACATGGAAGAATGCTCCAGCTAGATACTGCATGTTATAATACATGCAGCTTAGTTTAATATTAAAACAACTCATGCTCTGTTTACAGGCACATCTAACATTTAATTCATCATCTTATGCTTATCAGCACTCCAGACGCTCCCCATGTTGAAAATGATATGCATAAGTGCTTTGTTTATGATTGGAATGAAAAAGCATGATAAGCTGCAGAGTGATGAAATAAAAGTGTCCATTTCTGGCTGTGACTTCCTAAAATACTTTTTCGTCTCAGTTGAAGTAATTTAGTAATCCTCAACTGAGACAGAACACACCTCCTCTCCATTCTACCCCCGCACAGGATATAGAACATAATATGAGGACAAACACTAGAACTGGAGTCATTGTTAGTTTCTGTTATGGCGCATGAGGAGAGAAAACTCTGAATCTACTGTGATGCCACAATTTGAAAAGCTGAACTGCACAGCAAAAGGATATCAATTCTGTCAGTTGGTTTGCATTTCATGCTTTCTTTTTTGCTCCCCATCATATGTATTTTTTTCAGCTTGGTGAAGAAACGGTTCATGTTGTTAAGTATATACAGTCTTACCCCACTTTTCTTGGCAGACAAAGACTTGAGTTTTTTTCATATTTCACGCTATTTACATAATTACAAATTCCTCACAATCCTTCAAAAAATCTAGAGCACCTTGAAATTCTTGGCGCACTCCCTCATTAATGCATTTTCACTGCGGAATCATCACTGGCTAGTAAATCACACTGTATCAAATAAGGGATAGCTTTATTAACACACATTGGTAGACCATAAAAAGATAAGGGATTTTGACTATCAATAATTGTCATAGCATTTCTTAACAGAAGTAAATCAGGTGTGTCCATGCTTGTGTTGCTGAGTCCCTATTGGAAAGAGTTCAGGGTGAAATATTGGAATTGAGGCTGTGGGGCAGGAGAGATGCTTGTTTCAGCATGTTCTGCATGTCACCCTCCGAACCACCTCCCCAAATCAATGATACCTTGGCAATCTCTCCTCAAATGGGAATCCCATCTACTAGTGGCTGAAGGGCGTTGGCTTACCCTGGCCCTGACAGTGACTCCTCTCCTGTAATCCATGAGCTTCTAACCACCGTCCCTCCCCCACCACTCTTTAAACAACTTAGATTTTCAACAGCCTAACCCCCCCACTGTTAAGATATTGATGCAGCAAGCCATTGTATTTCATCAGTGAGCTGAACTATTTTCTCCCAATAAAAACCTGTTTAAAGTATTGTGTGAGCGTTGAAATGTTCTCAGATCATCTAGGCCTGTACGTTAGCCAGATGACATGGAGGACATAGCTGAAAGAAGAGCTACAGTACACAATGACTCAATATTGGTGCTTACAGTTATTTCCAAGTGATACAACGGGTGGGTCTAATCCTGAATGCTGATTGTTTAAAACCGCATTCTAGCCTGTGTCTAGTCCACAAAATGCCACCGGCTAAATCTATGACGTTAAAATGCCTTTTTACTCTGTTCTGACTGCGCAATCCACTGTCTCATCATATCAGAACTCAGGATAAGGCCCAGATGCAGACAGCTAGTCACAGATGTTTATTGGCCCAAGCAGGGGGAGGCAAAATACAGGTCAAAGGCAGGCAGAGGTCCATAATCCAGGGCAGAGTCAATAACGTACAGAACAGCAGGCAGGCTCGGCGTCAGGACAGGCAGAGGTTCTTAAACGGGTCAGAGTCAGGCAGGTACAGAACGGCAGGCAGGCTTGGGTCAGGGCAGGCAGAATGGTCAGAACCGGGGAAACTAGGAAACAGAACTTGCGCAAGCAGGGAGATGGGAAACACGCTGGTAAGACCTGACAAGATGAACTGGCAACAGACAAACAGAGAACACAGGTATAAATACACTTTGGCTAATGAAGAAGATGGGCGACACCTGGAGGGGGGGTGGAAACAAGCACAAAGACAGGTGAAATAGATCAGGGTGTGACACATCAGCCCAGCCCGGCAACTTATAAACGTGATCTCCACTATAAAAAGCATCTAGACATTATCTCACATTTCTTTTAGGCTAACATTTAGCTTTCAACAGTGGAGATTTGTTTAAACCTTACTGTATGTCTCTCTGACATTTGCAACATTGTTTCAATGTTGAAATTGTATCTTCTGCTGTCCCATAGTAATGAACGTGTCAGGTGTCATGTCTAACTCATGTATCAGCTGGCATCATTGTTATGGATATATATACAAAGATATAGATATATACAAAATAGGTCAAACAAAACTCAGCTAATTTGTAGTCTTTCAAGCTTCAGTTTGAAGTGATTGTGTTACTGTAACTGTGTTGTTGGCTAGCTCACTGTAGCTGTGTTGTTGGCTAATTCCTCTGAACAAGTGTCCTGACGAGTTAGCACATTTTCTATGCTAGGCGAAATCGTGCCTCATTAGCTCATTGTTATGGATGAATCCAAATAAACGTCACTAGAAAACAGCTTAAACAAATGCAAACAAAGACTTTTTGCTGTTATTCTGGCTGCACTTTTTGACGTGACTAGCTAGCAACCAAAGGATAAGAACGTTGCCAACAATGGAACATTTAGAACGAAGGACTAGGTCGGGCCATAGATTCAGAGCAAAAAGACTAAACAACTGGGTTGCGTCTAGCAACCAAGATGTGTTCTCAATGTTCTCCCTACAGTAGTAAAGTTGATGTTTATTCTGGAGGAAGCCATTGGCTTTGGAGGGAATTAAAGCCCTGAGAGTTCTATTTTCCTGACAGCAGCTAATTTGGGGATTGCACCTAGTTGACAAATAGGCCTTGGTTTTACATGGGAATGAGTGGCTTTTTTAAAACCTTTTTACAAACAAACACGCAGTGTTAAATCTAACCCAGTGTTTCAAAGCATAACTCATTAATGTAAATCCTTATTTATGGAAAGACTTATAGCAAAATGTCCATCTCTCTTGAGTGATGCCGTGCACACAAGTGCAGCTGGAATGTGGATGAACAAGGTTGGCTGTGTGTTCAAGAGTAATAGAAAAAGTTTCTGACCCATGATAATCAGCTAGACTTCTAAGCTACCTCTGAGTTTCAGTCTTCTTTTGGCAATAGTGAGGTCGCTTCTCCTGATAATGTTTGACATGCGCTAACCTTTCCAATGTGAATAATGGAAAGGCCATGTGGAAGCATCAGAAGTGTGGCGCAACCTGAGGGCCGAGAGGGCCACACCACTCATTCAGATGATTATTCTGTGTCCCCTGAAAACCATCAATGATTTTAATCAATACTGCATATTGCAGTGCACAGGTATCCCCTCTTACACCTCATAAAGCTGAAATTAAACATATTTTGGATTGTGGAAAGGTACATTATTCACTTCATGAAACTGATATCATCTTTTGGACGTCTGAAAAGACTTTTGTGATATTAAGGCTGACACAGACTGTCTCTTGCTGTTTGCTGAACGGGGTTCATGTCACATGTACCTAGTAGGGAAGTAAACTGAAATGAACGGTGCTCTGGTGAAATATATGGTGAGTGACTACAAACATATGACAAGAAAAATGTGAGGAGGAATATTCTACTAATCATTACCGTGGTACTATCAGGCAGGATAAACCAGAGGATTTCTGTGTTCTTTTTCAAAGGGTATGAAGTCTGATAATATAATGTGTACTGAAAGGCATAATGTCTCAATTTTTTTTAGGACAAGGATAAATCATTGCTATTCTTTATCTAAGAGTATGACGTCTAAATCTGTTGTACAGAATGTACTGATAAACCTTCTGTCAAATTCGTTTGGGACCAAATCATTTTTGTCCGATCTGTTGCAATAATATGTTATTTATACCCCATACAATGACTCAAATGATTGAGGTTGATTGCTAACAATCTGGCAAGTATCACTTTAGCACAGCTCAGACCCACAGCTGGAGTGCTGTATAGAGCGTGGGTTTGGTTGTACCCACCTATACTCACGCTGGTAGTTAAACTCCCCCCTTGAGAATGTGTGTGGAAATGAAGGATAGGATGGGAGACATCTGGTTGATGTTATGCACATGCATAGCTCAGGTGAAAGTAGAGTAGCTCCATTTGCAGCTCTAAAGAGCATGAGAGTTCCAGTCCGGCTTGTGGGTATTGGAAAATGTCCCCGAAACATTCTTCACACTCACAGTACATCAGAGGCCTAACAATACTGATGGCAAGGATACAGCCAAGACTATAGAGATACAGACTTCTTCCAAGTCTATCATGATGTAGTTTTAGCCCTCCCAGTTAGACCCTGTCCTTCCCCCTTGGAGACTGTGAACCTAATCCGTATACAAGCAGAGGCATACAACTGCCATCACATGTAACATGCAGAAGAAACAGAGCAGTTTAGGACCTAATTGAGGAGGAACAGTAAGGGAAGCGCCTTACTTACATAAGATTGGACATGACAACTCCAGACTTCCTTTGGGAAGCGAAGGTTGCCGTTGCACAGGTCAGAAAACAGAAGAGACTGCCAGCCTCTCTCTCAACATTCAAGGTGAGACCTGATTCTTTCTATCAGCGGGAAGCCGTTGCCAAGGGAACAGAAATACTTGACTGTTGATAAAGAATGTCAGGCAATCAAGGAGGGAGCTGGAGGCGCTAAGGCAGACTGAGAGGGCTGCATCTCAACCTCCTCTCTCTACTTCCTCTCTACCTCCTCTCTGACTGAACATGCGTCGGTCTGTAGTCTCAATATAGGTGAGAATGAAATACCAGGGATGCCCAGCAGCATCGCTACATCTCTCTTTCCGTCCGTCTCTACTACATCAACATTCATGCTTTTTGCTCCGTGGATCACAGGTCTGTCAAACCTTGTCCACATGGAGCGTGTGTCATATTTTGAATGTCAGTCATTACCCCACCAGATAAGGTGGGTAGCAACAGAGAGGAAGGTTGAGTCTGAGTCGGCCAATAAGAGGCAGCATGACGCTGGATGCACTCAGATGTCCTTGACTGTGAGTGTGAAATAACATAATGAGGAATATGCCTTTGTTCTCTGTATAGCTGTTCTTTCAACCAGATTAGATTTTCATCTAATTTCAACCAAACCATAGTTACAATTCTCAATATAAATCATTTTTTTAATGTAGGATAGAAATGCATTTTAAGACTGCCATGTGTTTTTAGTGAGTGTCTCCATTTCATTTTCCAGGCGTTGAATCCATTACCCGCCAAGCACAAGCGTCCATACCACCAGCTGTTGTTTGTTTTCTGATGAGCACTTTTCTGTCAAATACAAATCATTATTTCAGCTCAATCGAAGTATCTCCACAACATCTCTGCATCCGGCACTTTGTTTTAGAAACTGCTATAATATACTGAGAATCACCCCATGTCACCTCTTCAGTCCAGATATATCCTCTGGCTATTGATTCTACAGCTTTTATAGTATCAGGTTCTGTATTTATTTTCTTAGTCAGCCTTGTGTTCTGTTTTGTTGTGTTCTTGAAAGTAGCCCTGTTTCTTTGTGTTCTAAAACATAGCCCTGTCTTTCCTTTTGTTCATTGATTTAACCTGTGTTAGTTACTCACCTGGTCTCATCAGCTCCTTATTTAGTTCAGTTCATTCTGTTTGTGCCTTTGTGAGGTATTGTTCGTTTTGACTCGACTAAGCCTTTTCCCAGCTCGTTTGTGAGAAGCAGTTATAGCCTTCAGTCCTAACTTGGATTCACCTGCCTGTTGGCCTACCTGTGTATTGCGCGCCTGTGACCACGTTTCCTGCCGTCTGCGAATGCGAAGTAAACAACTGCCGTGCTCTGCGAGTGAATCTACACCCTTTTCTCCTTAAGTATTCATTACATAAAGGAATCTTCACATACAGTGTTCTCTATCTAAGAGCATACTGGACATGTAGGGACACATACCATGATATACAGTACCTCTAGAACAGCATTAGGTCAGAATCCTACATTGTAATATGTATGCTTAACTCGAGCCATTGTGTAATTCTTCCATTGACATACATTCATACAGTATGTGTCAGTTATACCTGCAAGTATGTGAAGTTATGTCCCTATGATCAGCTACAGTATCTTGTTTTGGTTCTGAAGGTGGGTGGCAGCTTACGGTAACAGGAAGCACATCTATATGTAGTTGTAGTACAAATAAACCCACAAGTCCCTGAGGCTTTTTTTTTTCTTGCTGATGGTTTCATCAGCCTCAGCACGTTTAGTATAACTAATGTGCACTCTGGTAATGAGCCGTGGAGAGATTTTCAATCAACAGAATAATCACTAGACAGATTTCAAAAGTTACACCTGATTCGAAGACAAACATATTTTAAGGCACACGTCAGCTGTTAGTAAGGGTGCTACCCTGACGCTACTGAAAATGCTAGTTCTCTATACTGTCACATACAAACATCCAAAGCAACTTTAACCATTTTTATTTTTAACTTTCGCTGTGGCAATTTCCACTGTGGCAACTGACAACATCTAACGCAACTCCAAATTCACCGAGGGTTAACAAGTAATCATGGAAATGAGAAACTCCAATATCTATTCATCTTTCAGTAGAGCAGCAGATACATTGATAAGAATTTCCATTTAGAGAGAGTGTTTTAGACGAAGTGTTTCATTTAAGGTAAGAGAGTGAACCTGACAATGGCACAAAGAAGCCAGTCTGAGTGCACAGTACAGCTGTTCAGGCTAAGAATAGTTTATTTTCACATAACAATGCCAGCCTGTAAATTGAGTTGTTATATTCCATTTGCTGTGGAAGCAGCCTTATAACCACAGACTTATCTTTCATCCTTAACAATGAATGGCAAAAATGGCATATTCCTATGCCACTATGGAACGTTTACAGTAGTAGTATATGTCTGTGTAGATATGCTTTTTTACAATATCCGCGAATATCTGGAGATTGTTGTGAGCGTAGATTAAATGTGAAGACCCATGTTTTATGCTCCTGGGCACTAGCCAAGGGGTCTATATTTTAGCATTAGGCTGCCTGTATGTGGGGTCAGACAGTGCTGTGGAAGTCTCTTTCATTCTGTTTTTTTCTACTCACAGTGGGTACCTCCAGTGGCTTAGCTTCTCAGACTATTTTCTATCTCTGACCATGGACTTTTGTTGCCTGAAGTAAACACCTTTTGTGCCCCTGCAATATTCTACCCGTGGTGAGAGTACAGAAATAATTATTTAGTTCTTCACGAAATGATGTGGAATTCATGAACTCACACCAGGAGCTAGACCTTGAGCCTATAATCTTGAAAGTATTTGAAGCTCTCCCCTGCAGTAGTATCATTGGACTGGGTGGAGGAACATCAACTGAGTCATGCCATAAAGAGAACAAAGCAGCACAGTGTGAAGCTATGTCCTGATAAAACCAGACTTTAATTCATTAATCTCCAAAAATTGAAACTTTGATGAATTGCACATAATAAATGTACAGTGTATAAGTAATGGTAAGGAAATGCAAATAAGTTATGTGAATGTTTACATTGAGAAGGCTTTAAACACACATTTTAGAACTGAGATGGTACCATAGCTGCGCGTCTGTGCTTCAAACAACTTGAATAAACCAGTTGAGGTTCACTCAAACAGCCTATTATGTAATATTGAGACTGGCCTTTCATCCTGATCCAAATCTACTTTTACATACACATTTACTTTTCTGCTCACAGTCTACAGTACAGGGACTCACAGTCTACAGTACAGGGACTCACAGTCTACAGTACAGGGACTCACAGTCTACAGTACAGGGACTCACAGTCTACAGTACAGGGACTCACAGTCTACAGTACAGGGACTCACAGTCTACAGTACAGGGACTTACAGTCTACAGTACAGGGACTCACAGTCTACAGTACAGGGACTCACAGTCTACAGTACAGGGACTCACAGTCTACAGTACAGGGACTCACAGTCTACAGTACAGGGACTTATAGTCTACAGTACAGGGACTTATAGTCTACAGTACAGGGACTCACAGTTACAGTATTGTACAGCATTGTACTGTCGACTAATACAATATAATTTCCATTACAGTTAGTCCGAGTCCCATTCTGCTGCCATGTGACGTCAAGAATTGACACTTAAAACAACTTAGACAATATCTCAGGCATAATCTCCTAACGTCATTACCCTATAGTGTGTTCACCCAGTCATCCTTGAGAACAACCAGTCACACTAACAGGCAAGTTGAGTGTTGGCAGTGGAGGGCAGGCAGCCATTACCACTGGTCAGACAGTAAGTGTTACTGCCAGGATGAAGCTCCAGTGACTCTGGTCTTCTCTCTGACTGCACAATAGTCTCAGAGAGAGAAAGTATCATCAGACGATGACCTGGCATGCCAGTTGGTTCTAACTGCTTCCTGTAAAACACACCAACACCCTGAAAGTCAAGCTATTTCTTAATTTCTTATCTGGCCTTTCTATGACTTAGTCTTTCTGTCAGTTATTTTCTGAAATGTTAACACTTTCCTACTACAGTTACATTGGTTTGCTGAATTATAACTGAAACATATTTTGACAGGCTTTTCCAGTTAAAAGTTCATTAATTGGTGCTAATTGGCTTTTTCAAATGTATGTTGTTAGGCGGTTGAATAGAACATTTGGTGCATCGTTAGAATCTCTCACACTGTGTGAAATACATTATTGTGTGTAGATTAAAACCAACACAATCAAAGAGTAATTGTAATATCCCAACAGGGGTTTTCTGCACAGTTCATATTCTCTTCAAAGTTTGACATGTTCATTAACTCGATCAAATAATTAATTCCCTTTTTTCAAAGCATGAAGAATCGTGAATGTATTCCTCTATCCCAAACCACAGCAGATTCTGTTCCAACTCTCAAAGAGCAGGTGATGCACCTTTGTCGAGGTGCCTGTCTGAGCATTGATGATATTGGATGGAAGAACGGAGGGAGGCAACCTCAACAGCTTGATCCACAGTTGGAGCCGCAGAACAGTACCTATTGAATACTGAATGATGGGCGCCAGGGGAAATGAATGGGGTATTAAAGTGGAGGGGCTGGATCCCGGCTGTGGTAATAATGATGATGGCGGAAAGGAAAAGTGCCACGGGCCAAAACATGCCTGATTGGACTGATTGTTATCTATTGAAGTTGCTGTGGAGGCACACAGGGCTCCGGGTGGCTCCTCCTCTCCCACCTATTCAGCGCTCACCCTCTTTCTGTGTACACGCTCAGCGGCACTGCGGAAAGAGCAACAACAGCTGTGTGACCTAAAGCACCGCTGTCCAACTGGGGATTCCTGGATAAAGGACTCTCAAATGCAGCACCAGTGTGAAGCCTAGGTTCATTGTCAGTCAGGGAACATTTTGAACGCGCTGCTCTACTGTATAGCGAGAGAGGGGGGCTTTTTCTCTTTCTCTTTCTGATAGAAACTGCACCAACTCCTCTTTTGCATTGTGCATAACTAACAACATCAAGAAAACGCTATGATGACATCAGAGGGGAGGGAGTATATGACACATAGAAGACAGAGACAAACCATTGTTTTCTCTGGGTGTGTGAAGCAGGATGAGCTGTATAACTTGTTTTCCAAAGCAGTGATGGAGTAGAGGGCTCTGAAACAGCTTGTCTCTCTGTTGGACAGCTGTACTAATGGAACCCTGCAAAGTTTAATCTATTACCAGGCCCAGATCAGCTGAATTAGGATGGGCAATTACTAGAGTAGAAGTTTTAGAGAGCGCTGCCTAAGAGCTAGTTAAAAGAAGACAAATGTCCTTTCAAAATCGGTCTATCTGGCCTCCCGTGTGGCGCAGTGGTTAAGGGCGCTGTACTGCAGCGTCAGCTGTGCCATCAGAGTCCCAGGCTCTGTCGTAACCGGCCGCGACCGGGAGGTCCGTGGGGCGACGCACAATTGGTCTAGCGTCGCCCGGGTTAGGGAGGGCTTGGTCGGTAGGGGTGTCCTTGTCTCATCGCGCACCAGCGACTCCTGTGGCGGGCTGGGCGCAGTGTACGCTAACCAAGGTGGCCAGGTGCACGGTGTTTCCTCTGGCGCATTGGTGCGGCTGGCTTCCGGGTTGGATGTGCGCTGTGTTAAGAAGCTGTGCGGCTTGGTTGGGTTGTGTATCGGAGGACGCATGACTTTCAACCTTCGTCTCTCCCGAGCCCGTACGGGAGTTGTAGCGATGAGACAAGACAGTAGCTACTACAACAATTGGATACCACGAAATTTGGGAGAAAAAGGGGTAAAATAAAAATAAAAAATATATTTAAAAAATCGTTCTATCTGAGGTGCTTTAGCACGAGAATTCAATTTTTTAGTAAACATAGCCTATATTCTACTAATCCTATTGTTGTTACTATACAAGTGGAATGGTGTAATAACAAAAAACGTACATCTTATTATGCAATTACAATGCAATTACTAAAGTACAATGTTCGGTACAACTTTATTAGGATCCCTATTAGCTGTTGCAAAAGTAGCAGCTACTCTTCCTGGGGTCCACACAAAACATGAAACATGACATAATACAGAACATTAATAGACAAAAATAGCTCAAGAACAGAACTACATCAATTTAAAAAGGGCATACACAGCCTAGATATCAATACATATACACTTATGGTATACACTATCTAGGTCAAATAAGGGAGAGGCGTGGTGCCATGAAACCAGGTTTGCTGTTCATTTGAGCAATATGAGCAGGAACGGAGTTCCATGCATTCAGAGAGTAATCAGACCCGTTGACTTTTACCACGTTGTTTCATTACAGCCTTATTCTAAATTGGATTCAATACTATTTTTCTTCATCAATCTACACACAATATCCAATTTTTTTTTCAAACTCTAAATATCAAATTTACAAAAGTATTCAGAAAATTTACTCAGTACTTTGTTGAAGCACCTTTGGCAGCAATTACAGCGTTGAATCTTCTTGAGTATGACGCTACAAGCTTGGCACACCTGTATTTGGAGAGTTTCTCCCATTCTTCTCTGCAGATCCTCTTAAGCTCTGTCATGTTGGTTGGGGAGCATCGGTGCACAGCTATTTTCAGGTCTCTCTAGAGAGGTTCGATCAGGTTCAAGTCTGGGATTTGTCTACGCCACTCAAGGACATTCAAAGAATTGTCCTGAAGCATTGTCTTTGCTGTGTGCTTAGGGTCGTTGTCCTGTTGGAAGGTGAACCTTCGCCGCAGGCTCAGGTACTGAACGCTCTGGAGCAGGTTTTCATCAAGGATCTCTCTGTTCTTTGTTCCGTTCGTCGTTCCCTCGATCCTGACTAGTCTCCCAACCCCCGCCGCTGAAAAACATCCCCACACCATGATGCTGCCACCACCTTGCTTCACTGTAGGGATGGTGCCAGGTTTCCTCCAGACTTGACGCTTGGCATTCAGGCCAAAGAGCTCAATCTTGGTTTCATCAGACTAGAGAATCTTGTTACTCATGGTCTGAGTCCTTTAGGTGCCTTTTGGCAAACTCCAAGCGGGCTCTCATGGGCCTTTTACTGAGGAGTGGCTTCCATCTGGCCACTGTACCATAAAAGTGGAGTGCTGGTGGAGTGCTGCAGAAATGGTTGTCATTCTGGAAAGTTCTCCCATCTCCACAGAGGAACTCTGGAGCTCTGTCAGAGTGACCATCGGGTTCTTGGTCACCTCCCTGACCAAGGCCTTCTACCCCGATTGCTCAGTTTGGCCGGGCGGCCACCTCTAGGAAGAGTCTTGGTGGTTCCAAACTTCTTCCATTTAAGAATGATGGAGGCCACAATGTTCCTGGAGACCTTCAATGCTGCAGAAATGTTTTGGTTCCCTTCCCCAGATCTGTGCATCGACACAATACTGTCTTGGAGCTCTACGGACAATTCCTTTGACCTCTTGGCTTGGTTTTTGCTCTGACATGCACTGTCAACTGTGGGACCTTATATAGACAGGTGTGTGCCTTTCCAAATCATATCCAATCAATTGAATTTACCACAGGTGGACTTCAATCAAGTTGTAGAAACAGCTCAAGGATGATCAATGGAAACAGAATGCACCTGAGCTCAATATCACGTGTCATAGCAAAGGGTCTGAATACTTATGTAAATAAGGTATTTCTGTATTTTATCATTATTTATTTTTTTACCAAAAATGTCTAAAAACCTGTTTTCGCTTTGTTATTATGGGTTATTGTGTGTAGATTGATGACAATTTTTTAATAATTTTTTTTTAAAGGCTGTAAAGTAAAAAAATGTGGGAAAAGTCAAGGTGTATGAAAACTTTTGGAATGCACTGTAATATTGTACTGTTTTTTGAATTTGTTCTGGATTTGGGGACTGTGAAAAGACCCCCGGTGGAATGTCTGGTGGGGTAAGTGTGTGTGTCAGAGCTTTGTGTAAGTTGACTATGCAAATCAATCATCAGTAATTTGTGTCTGTGCGGTACATGTTGAGTGCCCTTCTCTATAAGCATGCCAGAAGTCTGTGGTTAATTTGTATACAGAGAAATAGCATTGTATTTAGTCAAACACAATTTTTCCCAACAGTTTGCTAAGAGCTGTAAGCAAACTGATAGGTCTGCTGTTATAGCCAGTAAAGGCTGCTTTACCAATCTTGGGTAGCGGAATTACTTTAACTTCCCTCCGGGCCTGAAGACAAAGACTTTCCTCTAAAATATGACAGATAGGAGTGGCTATAGAGTCAGCTAACATCCTCAGTAGCTTTCCATCTAAGTTGTCAATGCCAGGAGGTTTGTCATTATTGATCGATAGCAATCATTTTCCCATCTCTCTCACCCTAATTTTACAATATTAAGTCTTGCATCTTTTTGTTGCGTGAGTACGATGGCTCACTGTTTGTTGTTGACATTTCCCGTCTAAGTTTGCCCACTTTGCCAATGAAGTAATCATTAAAACAATTGAAAACATCAAATGGTTTTGTGGTGAATAAGCCATCTGATTCGATGAAAGATGGAGTTGAATTTGTCTTTCTGCCCATAATTTCATTCCATTCCTTCATTTTTTATATCATTGATCTTTGCATCATCATGCAGTTTCTTCTTCTTTGTGTTGAGTTTAGTCACATCATTTCTCAATTTGCAGTAAGTCAGCCAGTCAGATGTGCAGTCAGACCTATTAGCCAGACTCTTTCACCATGTTGTTGCTACAGTAATTACAGTGCTACTGCTCAGGTATAAGAGCAACATGTAAAGTCTTTCAGAGCACTTACGTAGGAAACATTTCAACACTTAGAAAGTGATATAAATGAAGATAAGAATTTCCGATTTGCCAAACCTGCCTTCTGTAAAAAGCAAGAAAAAATATACAAAAAAATATAAATAATATATATGATTTTTAAAATATTTTATATATATATATTAATTGCGCAAACAACTCACTTTTTGGATCTCATTGTTTATTGGTTTTATGCACTATCTAAGACTATTTAAGTTTAAGGCAGAGCGCGATGGTACCTGCTTTTTTCACTGTTTACTAAACAGACATCGGAAGACCAATGTATTCTAGTTGAAGACCTTTCATTTAGCATACAAGCTCAGTGTAAAAATGCTCAATGTGCTCTGTTACCACTCTTGTATTATTTACAAATGACTCTGAGAAAGTGAAAATGGTTCACTGGCACTCCTACGTTTGTACACACGGTGAGCACAGGAATATACTCATTTATGAGAGACCGCATTATCTACCAAGAGAATTCTCTTCGATTATAATCACAGCCGTATATATCCCCCCCCAAGCAGACACATCGATGGCTCTGAACGAACTTTATTTAACTCTTTGCAAACTGGAAACCATTCATCCAGAGGCTGCATTCATTGTAGCTGGGGATTTTAACAAGGCTAATCTGAAAACAAGACTCCCTAAATTTTATCAGCATATCGATTGCGCAACCAGGGGTGGAAAGACCTTGGATCATTGTTACTCTAACTTCCGCGACGCATATAAGGCCCTGCCCCGCCCCCCTTTCGGAAAAGCTGACCACGACTCCATTTTGTAGATCCCTGCCTACAGACAGAAACTAAAACAAGAGGCTCCCACGCTGAGGTCTGTCCAACGCTGGTCCGACCAAGCTGACTCCACACTCCAAGACTGCTTCCACCACGTGGACTGGGACATGTTTCGTATTGCGTCAGACAACAACATTGACGAATACGCTGATTCGGTGTGTGAGTTCATTAGAACATGCGTTGAAGATGTCGTTCCCATAGCAACGATTAAAACATTCCCTAACCAGAAACCGTGGATTGATGGCAGCATTCGCGTGAAACTGAAAGCGCGAACCACTGCTTTTAATCAGGGCAAGGTGTCTGGTAACATGACCGAATACAAACAGTGCAGCTATTCCCTCCGCAAGGCTATCAAACAAGCTAAGCGTCAGTACAGAGACAAAGTAGAATCTCAATTCAACGGCTCAGACACAAGAGGCATGCGGCAGGGTCTACAGTCAATCACGGACTACAGGAAGAAATCCAGCCCAGTCACGGACCAGGATGTCCTGCTCCCAGGCAGACTAAATAACTTTTTTGCCCGCTTTGAGGACAATACAGTGCCACTGACACGGCCTGCAACGAAAACATGCGGTCTCTCCTTCACTGCAGCCGAGGTGAGTAAGACATTTAAACGTGTTAACCCTCGCAAGGCTGCAGGCCCAGACGGCATCCCCAGCCGCGCCCTCAGAGCATGCGCAGACCAGCTGGCCGGTGTGTTTACGGACATATTCAATCAATCCCTATACCATTCTGCTGTTCCCACATGCTTCAAGAGGGCCACCATTGTTCCTGTTCCCAAGAAAGCTAAGGTAACTGAGCTAAACGACTACCGCCCCGTAGCACTCACTTCCGTCATCATGAAGTGCTTTGAGAGACTAGTCAAGGACCATATCACCTCCACCCTACCTGACACCCTAGACCCACTCCAATTTGCTTACCGCCCAAATAGGTCCACAGACGATGCAATCTCAACCACACTGCACACCGCCCTAACCCATCTGGACAAGAGGAATACCTATGTGAGAATGCTGTTCATTGACTACAGCTCGGCATTCAACACCATAGTACCCTCCAAGCTCGTCATCAAGCTCGAGACCCTGGGTCTCGACCCCGCCCTGTGCAACTGGGTACTGGACTTCCTGACCGGCCGCCCCCAGGTGGTGAGGGTAGGCAACAACATCTCTTCCCCGCTGATCCTCAACACTGGGGCCCCACAAGGGTGCGTTCTGAGCCCTCTCCTGTACTCCCTGTTCACCCACGACTGCGTGGCCACGCACGCCTCCAACTCAATCATCAAGTTTGCGGACGACACAACAGTGGTAGGCTTGATTACCAACAACGACGAGACGGCCTACAGGGAGGAGGTGAGGGCCCTCGGAGTGTGGTGTCAGGAAAATAACCTCACACTCAACGTCAACAAAACTAAGGAGATGATTGTGGACTTCAGGAAACAGCAGAGGGAACACCCCCCTATCCACATCGATGGAACAGTAGTGGAGAGGGTAGCAAGTTTTAAGTTCCTCGGCATACACATCACAGACAAACTGAATTGGTCCACTCACACAGACAGCATTGTGAAGAAGGCGCAGCAGCGCCTCTTCAACCTCAGGAGGCTGAAGAAATTCGTCTTGTCACCAAAAGCACTCACAAACTTCTACAGATGCACAATCGAGAGCATCCTGGCGGGCTGTATCACCGCCTGGTACGGCAACTGCTCCGCCCTCAACCGTAAGGCTCTCCAGAGGGTGGTGAGGTCTGCACAACGCATCACCGGGGGCAAACCTGCCCTCCAGGACACCTACACCACCCGATGTCACAGGAAGGCCATAAAGATCATCAAGGACATCAACCACCCGAGCCACTGCCTGTTCACCCCGCTATCATCCAGAAGGCGAGGTCAGTACAGGTGCATCAAAGCTGGGACCGAGAGACTGAAAAACAGCTTCTATCTCAAGGCCATCAGACTGTTAAACAGCCATCACTAACATTGAGTGGCTGCTGCCAACACACTGACACTGACTCAACTCCAGCCACTTTAATAATGGGAATTGATGGGAAATGATGTAAATATATCACTAGCCACTTTAAACAATGCTATCTTATATAATGTTACTTACCCTACATTATTCATCTCATATGCATACGTATATACTGTACTCTATATCATCGACTGTATCCTTATGTAATACATGTATCACTAGCCACTTTAAACTATGCCACTTTGTTTACATACTCATCTCATTTGTACATACTGTACTCGATACCATCTACTGTATCTTGCCTATGCTGCTCTGTACCATCACTCATTCATATATCCTTATGTACATATTCTTTATCCCCTTACACTGTGTACAAGACAGTAGTTTTGGAATTGTTAGTTAGATTACTTGTTGGTTATTACTGCATTGTCGGAACTAGAAGCACAAGCATTTCGCTACACTCGCATTAACATCTGCTAACCATGTGTATGTGACAAATAAAATTTGATTTGATTTGATTTGATTTTGATGATTTGACTTCCATACCAAGCTCGAAAAACAAGCAGTTGTTTTTGCCAGGAGTTAAAAACAGACTTCATGTCTTTCATAATTGTTTACACTCCCACAATCAACCACAGGAAGCTTGTTGCTGTTCACATATTACACACGTCTCATTATACACTTGCTTGATTTGATTTTGCATTGCATTGCATCATTGAGTGTTAGTAATGTATAAATCACAGCCTTAGCCCAGGGGGGATAAAGTCACCTTCCTTCACCCTCCTCCACCCCTAAGCTTGTCCCCTGTGATTCAGCCTGCTTTGTCACTCACCCACTTGCCCTCCCAGGCAGAGGAACAGACCAGTGGCTGTAACCTTTGCTCAACCAGTGATTTAGCCTGCCTGCCCGCACTGATAACATGCTCCTCCATCAGAGAGTCTTCCCTGACAGGCCGCCCGGTGCCCGGTGTAGAAGAGGAGATCAGCGCTGCTCTGCTCCTAGGTAGGGCCCTCTGTCACCATAGCATTCCCCTGTGTTAGCCAGCATCCTCCTGTACCTTCACCTTGTCCCCTCTATTCCATACAGCCACTGAACCCTAACACTCATCTATTCTACAGGTCCATAAAACCACCACAATGAACCTTGAAGCTCACCTCCATCAGCTCAGTACAGAGGCAGCAGACACATTTATCTAGTCAACTACAGATGTAGGATCTTAATTTGAGCCAGCTTGCTAGAACAGGAATATAATCCTGCAGCAACAGGAAATGTGAATAATTATGTGGATTATAATTAATGGACATTTGTGTAGGTATTGATACATTTTTCAAAATGGAAAATCAAGTATGACATTTAAACGCCAAAATTCTTAACTGCAGAAGCCTTTATAAAATGTCCTGCATCAAGTTAAGATCCTACATCTGTATCCTTTCTCCCACCCTCCAGCTCAATCTGCGATCTCAGGGACTAAAGTTACGTAGCTCACTCATTAGTAGCACCTCTCTAAATCTTAATCCCATTTAGATTTTCCATTTCAGTGAGGTTACATTTCAATAAGATGTGGCTTTCCTCTCGCTTTCCTGCTCTGACCTTAAATGATCTTTCTCGGAATTCGGAGTTAGCAGATAATAAGCACCTAACTAAAGGGTGAAACATCATTTAAATATTAATACTGTCAGCTACAACTGGTACAATTGTATATAACCACAGAAGGCTTGTTTTCACTGTGGGTGGTAAAGTCAAGTAAACACAGAAATGCACTGTAGTTTGATGAGCTTGAAGAAATGTTACTGCAGGTATGAAGGTGCAATGTGATGGGATGACATGGTAATAGGCATAACTTATTAGATATAAGTTCACTATGTGCCCTATGCTTTCTTCACATCACATCAGGCAAAGATATTCATGCACCTTCAATCCATATGGTATCACCAGTCAGGGTGGCTCAGTGTGTTAACTTCAATGCAAATGAAGTTGTTACAGCCATGACACATGAAACAACAGTTCATGAATGTTAACAAATTCTAATGTTGTTTCCTGTCAAAATGTTTATAGAGGGGGACTTTTACCAAGTGTGTGTTTCCACTGAAGAAGTCATCAAATGATAATCATCAGCTCAGGGTTGTATACTATTGACTTGTGTAAAAGGTGTTTAACTGTGGGTGTGTGTGGCATATTTTCAGCCGGCTCTGTGCTGACAGACGGTTTCTGGATCTCAGTGTTGTGTGTGATTATATTTGTCAAGACAGCGTTCCCGTTTGCCGAGCACTGAACAGTGAGATTGGATGGGTAAGAGAATGGCAGCCCAAGATAGACAGCTGGACTGTTATGCTGATTGCCACTTCCCCTCAATGCGATCAGAAATGGACTTTCTAAGAAAGCACTGACTGGTCCCCACCCATTTACAGTAGCACGTGCAAGTGTCGTGGAAATATTGAATCAAATATTTCTCCGATACCAGAGCTTGTGGGGTAGCCTAGTGTTTACAGCGGTGGACTAGTAACCGGAAGGTTGCAAGTTCAAACCCCTGAGCTGACAAGGTACAAATCTGTCGTTCTGCCCCTGAACAGGCAGTTTACCTACTCTTCCTAGGCTGTCATTGAAAATAAGAATTTGTTCTTAACTGACTTGCCTGATAATAAAAAACAATCAAATTCACTTTATTACAAAAAGGAACAAAGCCAAGCAATTCCATGGAAGAACTGACTCTCCATTCTTAGTACTCTGCTTTTATACAGTCTTACCTTTACATAACATTGTCACTCCACTTTATGAATCTTGTTGTCTTGCTTAGTTTCCATTCTCTTATTGGCTCAGACATTGGGGCATAGATTCAATTGGTGGCATGACATGCACACTCCTACTGCAGGTCTAATGGTGCCTATAACTGATTAGCTAATGTTCCTGTCCAAAGGTCTTCACAAGTTCAGGCCGATGTTGTCTATGTATGATTAACCCATGTGCATGTCCAGTAGCCTTCACAAGGTCAGATATGGCCCAGACCAGTCAAATCTTGTTGGTCTACCTTGCCTCATCAACACAGATTCTGCTTACGTTCTGTTTTTTAAATGTCTAATGGTTAACTCAGTGTTGATCCAGCTTTGTACAGTCACGCTCAGCCTTCATTCTACTTACACATATCTAATATTTAAACTTATATCGATTCTTCTTTCTACTTCAAAGAGAACAGTATAGGTACTGAAAATCACCAGATGACTGGAAATTCTCTGACACAAGTTTTCATGCTGCAGCAATGCCAATCACATCTCAGTGTCCACCTCCCATCGCTATGCCAACGATTCAGTTGCGGTCTCAGTGTCCTTGATTCAACAGAAACCTGAGTGCTTCATCTAAGGGAAATCAAGATGCTGCAGCCTTCTCTCCTCCTCTGACTGAGGGGATGTTGTGATAGGATGACAGCAGAAGACAACAGGGTTTTTGCTAGTCCAGATAATAACTATGCCAAAATACTTGTGTGTGAAATCAGGCTCTGTTGCTGTTGCAATTGGGGTAACAAATTGTCTCCCTTGACATCAGCCTCTCCTTCCCTGCTGCTCTCATCAAAATTCTTTTGAATGCCCGGTTGCCATGGTACCCTGAAAAATGTAGTGCTGAGATTTTCCCCTCAGATAGTGATCCTGACTTCTTCTCTCTGTCTGCCTACTTCAGAAACAGACCTTTGGCTCCACTTGAGAGGCAGAATTAAAACACAACATGCGAGGAAAGGTAATTAGAAACAAAGTAATTGATGAACCACACCATCAACCAATTACACTTTCTGTTGCAGTATTGTTATTTCAAATGAATGAGGTGTATGTACACTACCGTTAAAAAGCTTGGGGTCACTTAGAAATGTCCTTGTTTTGAAAGAAAAGCAATTTTTTTGTCCATTAAAATAACATCAAATTGACCAGAAATGCAGTGTAGATATTGTTAATTTTGTAAATTACCATTGTAGCTGGAAACATATGATTTTTAATGGAATATCTACAAAGGCGTACATAGGCCCAGTATCAGCAACCATCACTCATGTGTTCCAATGGCACGTTGTGTTAGCTAATCAAATAAAATTTATTTACAGTGCCTTGCGAAAGTATTCGGCCCCCTTGAACTTTGCGAACTTTTGCCACATTTCAGGCTTCAAACATAAAGATATAAAACTGTATTTTTTTGTGAAGAATCAACAACAAGTGGGACACAATCATGAAGTGGAACGACATTTATTGGATATTTCAAACTTTTTTAACAAATCAAAAACGGAAAAATTGGGCGTGCAAAATTATTCAGCCCCCTTAAGTTAATACTTTGTAGCGCCACCTTTTGCTGCGATTACAGCTGTAAGTCTCTTGGGGTATGTCTCTATCAGTTTTGCACATCGAGAGACTGAATTTTTTTCCCATTCCTCCTTGCAAAACAGCTCGAGCTCAGTGAGGTTGGATGGAGAGCATTTGTGAACAGCAGTTTTCAGTTCTTTCCACAGATTCTCGATTGGATTCAGGTCTGGACTTTGACTTGGCCATTCTAATACCTGGATATGTTTATTTTTGAACCATTCCATTGTAGATTTAGCTTTATGTTTTGGATCATTGTCTTGTTGGAAGACAAATCTCCGTCCCAGTCTCAGGTCCTTTGCAGACTCCATCAGGTTTTCTTCCAGAATGGTCCTGTATTTGGCTCCATCCATCTTCCCATCAATTTTAACCATCTTCCCTGTCCCTGCTGAAGAAAAGCAGGCGCAAAACATGATGCTGCCACCACCATGTTTGACAGTGGGGATGGTGTGTTCAGCTGTGTTGCTTTTACGCCAAACATAACATTTTGCATTGTTGCCAAAAAGTTCAATTTTGGTTTCATCTGACCAGAGCACCTTCTTCCACATGTTTGGTGTGTCTCCCAGGTGGCTTGTGGCGAACTTTAAACAACACTTTTTATGGATATCTTTAAGAAATGGCTTTCTTCTTGCCACTCTTCCATAAAGGCCAGATTTGTGCAATATACGACTGATTGTTGTCCTATGGACAGAGTCTCCCACCTCAGCTGTAGATCTCTGCAGTTCATCCAGAGTGATCATGGGCATCTTGGCTGCATCTCTGATCAGTCTTCTCCTTGTATGAGCTGAAAGTTTAGAGGGACGGCCAGGTCTTGGTAGATTTGCAGTGGTCTGATACTCCTTCCATTTCAATATTATCGCTTGCACAGTGCTCCTTGGGATGTTTAAAGCTTTGGAAATCTTTTTGTATCCAAATCCGGCTTTAAACTTCTTCACAACAGTATCTCGGACCTGCCTGGTGTGTTCCTTGTTCTTCATGATGCTCTCTGCGCTTTTAACGGAACTCTGAGACTATCACAGTGCAGGTGCATTTATACGGAGACTTGATTACACACAGGTGGATTGTATTTATCATCATTAGTCATTTAGGTCAACATTGGATCATTCAGAGATCCTCACTGAACTTCTGGAGAGAGTTTGCTGCACTGAAAGTAAAGGGGCTGAATAATTTTGCACGCCCAATTTTTCAGTTTTTGATTTGTTAAAAAAGTTTGAACTATCCAATAAATGTCGTTCCACTTCATGATTGTGTCCCACTTGTTGTTGATTCTTCACAAAAAAATACAGTTTTATATCTTTATGTTTGAAGCCTGAAATGTGGCAAAAGGTCGCAAAGTTCAAGGGGGCCGAATACTTTCGCAAGGCACTGTATATAGCCCTTCTTACATCAGCTGATGTATCAATGTGCTGTACAAAAACCCAGCCTAAAACCCCAAGCAATGCAAGTGTAGAAGCACGGTGGCTAGGAAAAACATCCCTAGAAAGGCCAAAAACTTAGGAAGAAACCTAGAGAAGAACCAGGCTATGAGGGGTGGCCAGTCCTCTTCTGGCTGTGCCGGGTGGAGATTATAACAGAACATTGCCAAGATGTTCAAATGTTCATAAATGACCAGCATGGTCAAATAATAATAATCACAGTAGTTAACCTTGGAGCTGGACTGGATGTCGTGCGTAGACTGGGCATTGGCACAGGAGAAGGCTTCGGCCACGGAGCTGGAGGTTCCGGACCGTGGACCATCGCTGAAGGTTCCGGATTGTGGACCGTCTCAGGAGTTTCCGGACCGTGGACCATCTCAGGAGGTTCCGGACCGTGGACCATCTCAGGAGGTTCCGGACTGTGCACCGTCTCAGGAGGTTCCGGACTGTGGACCGTCTCAGGAGTTTCCGGACTGTGGACCGTCTCAGGAGGTTCCGGACTGTGGACCGTCTCAGGAGGTTCCGGACTGTGGACTGTCGTTGGAAGCTTTGTGGACCATCGCCGGAAGCTTTGGACTGGGAACTGTCGCCGGAAGCTCTGGACTGGGAACTGTCGCCAGACCTCTGGACTAGGAACGGTCCCTGGAAGCTCCGGACTGTGGAGGCGCACTGGAGGCCTGATGCGTGGGACCGGTATAGGTGGCACCAGGCTGATGACACGCACCTCAGGGCGAGTGCGGAGAGGAGGCACAGAACGTACTGGACTGTGGAGGCGCACTGGAGGCCTGATGCGTGGGATCGGTACAGGTGGCACCGGGCTGATGACACGCACCTCAGGGCGAGAGCGGAGAGGAGGCACAGGACGTATTGGACTGTGGAGGCGCACTGGAGGCCTGATGCATGGGACCGCCTGTGAGGCGTCTGCTTCTCAAACTAGACACTCTAATGTACTTGTCCTTTTGCTCAGTTGTGCACTGGGGCCTCCCACTCCTCTTTCAATTCAGGTTAGAGCCAGTTTGCGCTGTTCTGTGAAGGGAGTAGTACACAGAATTGTACGAGATCTTCATTTTCTTGGCAATTTCTTGCATGGAATAGCCTTCATTTCTCAGACCAAGAATAGACTGACGAGTTTCAGAAGAAAGTTATTTGTTTCTGGCCATTTTGAGCCTGTAATCGAATCTACAAATGCTGACGCTCCAGATACTCAACTAGTCTAAAGATGGCCAGTTTTATTGCTTCTTTAATCAGAACAACAGTTTTCAGCTGTGCTAACAGAATTGCAAAAGGGTTTTCTAATGATCAATTAGCCTTTTAAAGTTATAAACTTGGATTAGCTAACACAACGTGCCATTGGAACACAGGAGTGATGTTTACTGATAATGGGCCTCTGT
This sequence comes from Oncorhynchus mykiss, assembly GCF_013265735.2. NCBI lineage: Eukaryota > Metazoa > Chordata > Actinopteri > Salmoniformes > Salmonidae > Oncorhynchus > Oncorhynchus mykiss. Next base: position 19,704,354 of record NC_048588.1, read on the forward strand.
TCACCTATGTAGATAATCCATTAAAAATCATCCGTTTCCAGCTGCAATAGTCATTTACAACATTAACTATGTCTACACTGTATTTCTCATCAATTTGATGTTATTTTAATGGACAAATAAATTGCTTTTCTTTCAGAAACAAGGACATATCTAAGTGATCCCAAACTTTTGAACGGTAGTGTATATGTTTCAATGTTGTTTGTGCAATGTATAAAAACAAATGAAATCAACACTTGATTAGGCTTATCGTTTGTTAAAATCAGCACATGGTGTCACTGTAAGGCAGAGTCTATTTCATGTAATTGAGCCATAATTACTGAACAACACAATTCGTAACACAATTTAAGCAATCAATAAACAAGAATAATACAAAAAAATCAATCAAAACATCAGAATAGTACAGATAGAGATTCTAATGTGGTCCACTGTAGCTCAGTTAGTAGAGCATGGCACTTGTAAAGCCAGAATAGTGGTTTTGATATCCGAGACCACCCAAATGTAAAAAATGTATGCACGCTCCTATACACGTACAGGTAAGTTGCTTTGGATAAAAGTGTCTGATAAATGGATGCAAAATGTGTTAAGTATCTGCTATGGGTAATTTGTATTGCAGTAGCTACAGTTTTAACTGGCATATCTGAGTCATTAGTTCTATGCCACATGGTTATCTCCAGTTGCAGGATGAGGCAGCAACCAAAGCCAGGAAGCCCGTACACATTAAGCATAATATGGATAATGAATCTCTTAATGATCCTATTGAAAAACAGAATTGAACTTCTTATTTATCCACCAGGGTTTGTAGGCATGTGCTAACCCACAGAAATAAATCAACAGAACACAAAGGACCACATCCAGTCAGGCTGACCTCGGAAGATACACACTGTTCTGTTCTCTCTGAGGATGAATTTCTTCTGGGTGTGAACATCCCTCCTGACAAGCCAATTACAGGCTGTTATAATGAAAAACACAGGGAGGCTGCATGCTCTCCTCATAAGAATAGGAGTTTTAAGTTGCATTAAGATGAACACCTGTAGATTGTAGGAGGAATTCAATAATGTGCTCACTGAGATACAGAAATACAGTTGATGTCAGAAGTTTACATATTTCCTGACATTTAATCCTAGTAGCAATCCCCTGTCTTAGCTTCCCACAATAAGTTGGGTGAATTTTGGCCCATTCCTCCTGACAGAGCTGGTGCAACTGAGTCAGGTTTGCAGGCCTCCTTGCTCGCACATGCTTTTTCAGTTCTGCCCAGAGGTTTTCTATAGGATTGAGATCAGGGCTTTGTGATGGCCACTCCAATACCTTGACTTTGTTGTCCTTAAGCCATTTTGACACAACTTTGGAAGTATGCTTGGGGTCATTGTCCATTTGGAAGACCCATTTGCGACCAATCTTTAACTTCCTAACTGATGTCTTGAGATGTTGCTTCAATATATCCACATAATTTCCCCCCCTCAAGATGCCATCTATTTTGTGAAGTGCACCAGTCCCTCCTGCACACAACATGATGCTGCACCCCGTGCTTCACGGTTGGGATGGTGTTCTTCGGCTTACAAGCCTCCCCTTTTTCCTCCAAACATAACGATGGTCATTATGGCCAAACAGTTCTATTTTTGTTTCATCAGACCAGAGGACAGTTCTCCAAAAAGTATGATCTTTGTTCCCATGTGCAGTTGCAAACCGTAGTCTGGATTTTTTATGGCGGTTTTGGAGCAGTGGCTTCTTCCTTGCTGAGCGGCGTTTCAGGTTATGTCGATATAGGACTCGTTTTGCTGTGGCTATAGATACTTTTGTATCTGTTTCCTCCAGCATCTTCACAAGGTCCTTTGCTGTTGTTCTGGGATTGATTTGCACTTTTCGCACCAAAGTACATTCATCTCTAGGAGACAGAACGCGTCTCCTTCCTGAGCAGTATGGCGGATGCGTGGTCCCATGGTGTTTATACTGTACTTGCATACTATTGTTTGTACAGATGAACGTGGTACCTTCAGGCTTTTGGAAATTCCTCCCAAGGATGAACCAGACTTGTGGACGACTACAATTTTTTTTCTGAGGTCTTGGCTGATTCCTTTTGATTTTCTCATGATGTCAAGAGACACTGAGTTTGAAGGTAGGCCTTAAAATACATCCACAGGTACACCTCCAATTGACTCAAATTATGTCAATTAGCCTATCAGAAGCCTCTAAAGCCATGACATAATTTTCTGGAATTTTCCAAGCTGTTTAAAGGCACAGTCAACTTAGTGTAAGTAAACTTCTGACCCACTGGAATTGTGATACAGTGAATTATAAGTGAAATAATCTGTCTGTATACAATTGTTGGAAAAATAACGTGTCATGCACAAAGTAGATGTTCTAACCAACTTGGCAAAACTATAGTTTGTTATTAACAAGAAATTTGTGGAGCGGTTGAAAAACAAGTTTTAATGACTACAACCTAAGTGTATGTAAACTTCCAACTTCAACTGTAGATATATGACCATCTAACATACTATATTGGTGTTTTTTTCCTGCAGCGCCTAAACGATGGCTCTTCACAGTATTATTCAATAGTCTGTATACCTGAATATAATAATACTGATCCTCATTCGAGCCACAAAGCACTACACTGGAGAGCATGGGCACAGGAACAGATGGAGCATCAGATTAGGGCTCCTTTGGGCTCACTCACCAGGAAGGGATTGGGACAACAGTGTTCTTAATGGAAATCGATCGCAGTAGCAGGGGAAACTATATTGTGTCAGAAATTGCATTTTGAGCCTGACCCATATCCATAGATTTTAAAACCATTAGATGGTGATGAGAACACACAAGCCTTTGGTAGTGGTTATCCTGTGTTTCATACGGATTTATCTCATGGTATGTGGTATGAGTTACATTGTTCAACATATGGTCCCTGCGTTAACATGCATATAATCTACCTACAGTATATCCTGTATTGTCTTCTGAACAAGCATTGAGCGGCACCAGCCTCCTCGTAGCCTGCCGGCCAGTGATTGGTCTGTGCCAGCACATGGTCCTGTGGGATGACAAATGTAGTAGTCAGAATGGATCACTATTTAATTAAACATCTCGAATTGTAACAAACTTTAAAAGAATTCACCATGGGGATCGAACTTGATAATAATAATCTAATTTTAGAGCCCAATACCCACAATTTCGATAGGCTTTCTAGGGCAGTCCAGGGCTTTTGGAACCGCTAGGTTGCTACACAGTAGCCAAACACCAAACAGCAGAGTTTGTGACTTCACGCTCCAGACCGGACACTGGGGGCCTGCTCATATCAAACACATGTGCGCCTGAACCCAGGCCAGAAAACATAATCTTGTAATATGTTCCAGAACATTAAGCACAGCCTCTAAGGATATTAGTGTCCGGGTGGTGAGTTCTGGATCTGTACATGTGTATTCGCCACTTTTATGATCTGCAGGAAATGGCAAGTTTCCGTATCAGAATAGATGGATAGCAATGACCTAATCTGCGATTATGCTTTCAGAGATCAGTGCACAGTAATTTCATCACATTGGTGAGTGAAGACAGTTCAGATGGACAGTCTCTCCATATCATACCAATCAATCACTTTTACAGTGCATTACTGGGAGAGGAAGCCTGGCCCCATGGGGTGCAGCCTGACACAAATAGTGGATTGGCTTTCCTTCTTTGCTCTCTTTTTATTTCTATCAGTATGCAGTGCATGAGCCCTGTGCGTTCATCCATTCCATGAACACACAGATATTCATGGACTTTAAATTCTGTAGGCTACACAGACTCTGACAATGCAGATTATCAAATGATCTCTTTGTTGGTTATAGGTACATGCATGTTAAATCATGGTGGGTTTGCTCTCATTTCCAACATTTAATTATGAACAGTTAAGAAGAAAAACGAAACAGTGCAAAATATCACAGTATTCAATTGCGTAACTGTTCTTGGTGGATATTAGGTTATTGTGGTGAAATCAGTAGGTGAGTATGAGAAACACACCCAATTGGTCTTACTTGGATTGTTAACCTTGGATCTTTCTTTTGAAGTAAATTGTTGAAAGTTATTATAATAATATTTTATATAAACATAATGACCGCAATGTGTCAAGGCGAAAGGTAAATACACAATCTCATCTGCAGTGACATATTGTTATAAAATGTCATATAAGCCTGACCTGAAAAAGCAGCAAACCATTTTTCATGAATATATGGCTGGCAACAGTGGCAGAGGTTTTTTGTTTCCATAATCTCAGGCATTGGACTTGGGTGTTGAGTTCTGTGGTAAATGACTCTAAAAACACTATACATATAAAAGACTAGAATAAAATAGATAACCACCACAGCACACATTCCCTCAGTTGGCATTGAGCCCTGTATCCCATAAGGTTTGTTACATTGAACTAGTTTACAGGCATTGATAGCCTTTCCAGATGCAGAATTTTCAGACAGACAGAATACTCTTCCTCCTCTTACAAAGAGAGTGTAGAGAGCACACAACTATACATGCTCCCAATTCATTTCACCATGAGATGATTTGGCTGGTTGTAGCTCTGCAGCCCTGAGTGGATTACCCATTGCTTTTCTGGTGGGTGGATACTCACAAGGTTGTATCTTCATGCACTGTTTGTTCAGCTCCATTGATCCAGCACAGGGCTGAGTGTGTCAGGAACTATGAGGTGTCTTAGAGACAGCATTATGGGGGTGTTAGTGTAATCCTGATCCTGACCAATATACTTTTCTCAACCACATTTCCCTTACAGGGGCAGGTTTCAACCTCTAAAATAAAGATGATGTATTATATTTGTTCCATCAATGTTCCATCAGATATGGATTAGGTAGAGTGTGAAGTTGAAATGGGTGATCATGTAAAAAATAATAATTTTACAAAGGGCAGCTCAACTGGCATTCAGACAACCCCCCACACAGTATCTCATTTTGTGCTGGTCACAACAGCCAGCCCACCCTGAAGTCCCATCCCATGTCACTCTGGCATCCCACCAACATGGATACACTTTCCAGAAATCAAAGACCCTAATCAGCATCACATCCAAGACCAGAATACGCATTGTTTGGTGTATTACCCTAATGACATCACATTGCTGCAATGCTGTGCTTGTCATAGAGAAGGTGTTGCAAAGTAATGTTCTTCGTATAGCATGAATTCGTCCTTGGGTCATTTTGTAAAGATTTTACATGTTCTGCATCTGTTCAAGACATCATGGTGAGGAAATATGTTTTCATTTGTAAGCCTATCCGTCGTGATCCTCCTATTACGCAAGTGTTAGGTTGTTGAGTAGAGACGCATTGCAAAATATTGCCTGCTCGCTCTGTGGAATTAAGCAGGATACATTCTCCCACTACCCTGCCCGGAAAAATCGACTGCATTGTCTTTGCTGAACGGGTGGACAAAGAAGCAAGCCATATATGAAAACTAATTGCACGCGTGGGTAAGCATATATTGGCTATCAAGAAAGAATACACGCTTTAAACTATGCGTGGATGGAATTCATTCAAACGACAAGGGAAGTTAACGACCAACATTATCAAGGAGAGCAGTATGTTTGTCAACCTTGATTTCTTATCATAAAATAAAATACATACGAGTTAACTATTCTAGGCTATTGTAGTCGTCGACCTTCACGACCATCTCAGACTTTTAGATACGCAGAATAGCAGAAACCGCGTGGCTGAATTTAAAACCAACCCCAATGCGTTTATTCCATGTCCGTGTCTGTTCAACAACACTAGCTGCCTACCCATTGCTTCAAAGGATCCTTAACTGCATGGCTTTCTACCTCCATCATTCATAATGACAATATTGGTACATGCATATTGCACTATATGAATATACCTCTGATACAGTCCAACGTGTCTTATTCAATTCAAGGCTAATTTGACTGAGGCTACACTGACACGTTCCTTGGACGATAGCTCTGGATTTCAGATGCGGTTTTCAGTTTGTTTCACTTTTTCTGTCTCAATTGGATCGTATCGGGATTAAGGTGGTTTTAACCCGATGCAGATGGTTTAAGAAAGGACTTCGCCTACCAATTTGGTGACCAATTTCTGAAGTAAAAGTCAACCCGTTGTTGGTTACTACCTTTACTACCTCTCGTCAATTTCACTCCTCTTCGATTAGAAATGCTTCAGTAAGACAATGTTTGAACAGTGGAAATAACGCCCATGTGTCTACCCCTAAACATCCACGGCGAATCCTATTAACGACAACGGTAAAGGTAAGTCAGTCATGTATTTTATATTTGATCATAGCAATTGCATGCTCAATAAAAAGCAAATGAGCTTTGTGCTATATACTCATTTTGACCTTCCAATTTGGTGCATGATTTGTTATTGTGTGCAGTGTTTACAGATATATTGATAGGTATATAATGTTCAGGTGAGGCTATTTTGAATAACATAATCTAATCTGCTATTTGTTAGTATAGGCTATAGGCTATTAATGCGTTCATGCCGCATAGGCTATTCAATCTAAAGTATTGCCTGACTAATTGAATTATGATATATTTGAATAGCGTTTGATGTTTTGAACCAGTTGTGTTGAATTATTTTGCTAATTAAGTCATGTAGCCTGTAGCCTACATCTGTATAGGTCCGAAAGCGCGCTATCAAAATGATAAATAGGGATGATAAATAGTAGACTGTAGCCTAAAACTAGTGCTGTGAGACAACGCGCAGCTGGGCTAAAACAGCCCAAATAATATGATATTTGTATGTTGATTGATGACTCATTCATTTTCATATGAGATGGTTGACATTGTAGACTAATAACACACAAGGGTTTCAATTGACCTTTCGCAGTACTGGGTTATTCACCTGGTTTGGAATTCCAATAAGGATTCATTCCTAAGGAATAGTTACCCTTGTATGGATTCGTTGTAATGGACCATAATTAGGCTATTGCTAGGTGATGTGTGTAATCAAATTGTCAGAGGGAACGAAATCAGAGAATAGATTGGTTCAAGGCCGGTCTGTGTCTGTAGAAGCAGCATGCATTCTGCATTTATTATCACAGGGTTGTGTTGGCTACAACCCCTGAAGCTGTATAGGCATTAAAATCAAAAGGAACACAGAACAGACGGGCCACACGTAGCTCGGTGAGTTGAATCCTCCATTGAAGTTGCCAACGTTGGTTGAGAGCACAGACTAGCTTGCTTGGAGCGCGAGTGGCACGGGCGTGTCTGCATCAGAACAACGTCGACTTTCACAAGTTAGCATCAGCACTGGAGAATATTTCTCACTGCAGAAATGTCAAATGACCGCTTGGGGACACTGACTGCTAAGCTACAACCGTCTATTATTCGTTTCAGTACCGACCAATCGAACTCATAAGGAACGAATGTGAATATTCCGAATTTTATGCAACGGGTTACAAATCAAAGCACGCTTTTCTCATATACCTAACGTTACCCATGGGCGGGATATTGAGAGGGAAGCATAGCCCAAAGTAATGGCAATTTTTCTGGTCAAATGTGTCTATATGACATATAGTATAATTCATGATCATGAGTAGACTAGAATGCTACAGTGCAGCAACATAGCTGACCCTGTGTATTACGGTCGCTGTCCACTGCCCTGTGGTGCTAAACCTCCGGGATTCCGAGCTCATGGCTGTCCATGGTGCTGAATCTGGTTGTTTACATTGGCTCCACATACCCTTTTACCACATAACAAAGTCGCCACAGAAAGCTACATTGTTGTATTAGGTAGACTCCTGAAAGTGACGCTATTATACAGGAAATCATTTTTTTTCAATATGCAAATTAGTTCGTTAGCTCACCAATTAATATGCTCATTAATGAGTTGTGAGTGATGCACTCTTAGAAATGTTAATTGAGAGTCTTTATTCAGTTCAAAAGAAAACACAGGACTTCAAAAAAGTAAGGTAAAAAACAATAACAACATAATATTATCTCTAGCAGCTAGCAAAGGTATTATTCACTGCCCAACCACTCTGATGGACCTCAGTTTGAATGTGGTCTTATGGTCAAAAGAGGTGATAACTGGTAGCCATTTTTCTATGGTTATTTTCTCCTCTCTCTTTTTCAGGCATTCAATATTTATATTGTTAGTTTCTGGAATAATAGGCTATGTCTCTGTGGACAGTAGCCAGAGATGGAGGTATTTGTGTCCTTGCCAACCCTTCAGACTCAATAGAGGACTCAAAGAGGTCAGCATGTGGCTTTTATAGGATTATATATATATACTTTTTTTCACTCAGGGAATGTAAGGTGCTCTGTCAGATGTAAACAGGGTAGTAGTGAAGGTTGTAAATCCATTAAAGAGAGATGGAGGCAAAATATCTAAACATTTACCGTTAAATGAAGCATACATCCCTTCATATCACTACCCTTTTATTCGGACTACGCTCATAAGACATACCAAGGGGAAACTGTGGACATCAATTTGCAGAGTTGCTACATCAGTAGTACAGTATGCCGCATGCATTTTACATAGCAGCTTGCAGTCCCACTCCACCACTGGTTAGTACCGTTTACCAGGTGCAGCTGCGGTATCCACTCCTCCATCTCAATCAGGAATGGGACTCCATGTTCTGGCACATCAGGGGCACCACCTCTCCACAGCTGCCCAGCCTGCCCAGTGCAATGAAGCGTAGAGATGGAGAGGATCTGTCACATGGTTTATGTGTTGTAATGGCCACTCCCTGTCGGACGGATGCCTTCATAGGGGAAGATAAGAGACACACATTCAACACACAGATAAAACAACGTAGTCATGGGTGGAGAAAAGTGCTGGGTCCTTTACAGGAATGAAGACTACAACAATAGGAGTCAATAGCCCCAAGCATATAGAATTTAGGAGACGTATTGCTTTGGGAGTGCATGTTGAATATTTGAATGAGCTGTTGAAACATTTGTTTCAGTAAGAACCAATGACATTTGATGCTACAGAACCAGGTTATGTATTTTAAATACTTGCTCCATGTCTGTACATAATAAGGGCCTGCTTTAAGTGGCTTGTAAATATATCTGAACACAGAGGTTAATGAGGTTTATTCTTAGGAGGGTTAATACGCTTGAGCCCTATTGGCTTAGTAATTTGAATTAATTAACAAGTTCAACAGGCCTTCCCACTGAGCACAGGCGTCAATTCAACGTCTATTCCACGTTGGTTCAATGTAATTTCAGTGAAATTATGTGGAAATAATGTTCAGTCAACCAGTGTGTGCCCAGTGGGTTGTTGTGTATTTAGATTTGGACTATCTATGCAGCGGTTGGGGTGAGATAGGTTATCACCGCTTCTCTAGCTTGTCAGCGCATTGGACCGTGTTACAGTAGATACCCAGGGTTCTGGTGCCATGCCTTTGCCTAATGAAATCAGCCATCATGAGATCCTTATTATCATACACTGACTACATGGATTTCAATATGGATGCATGAATACACACAATATCAAGAAATATGTGAGAATAATTTCAAATTCCAATAGCTAATAGTTAAACAGATCCACAAGCAGATAGGTGGGAAGGTTTCTGCTGCTTTCTAGTTTGGCAGTATAGGCAGCAGGGTGAGATTAATGTAGCCTCTCTGTCTTGCCAGTCTGTTGCATTGTGTTACAGCAGCTGCTCTGGTTGCTGCTGTCATGTGTTAGCATTATGAAATCAGGGCTGATATGGGTATTATCAGCCACTGCAGAAATGAGAGGGAAGAGACATGCCAAAAGTACCATATCTGTATGGGGAGAATGAATGAAAATCTGGATTTGAAAATTATTATGCAGAGCCTACTCACTGTAGAGCTGCACTCTATGAGGTCTGGATGTCAAACAGCTGTATAAACAATGTCTGTTTTGTAATGTGTAAGATAACTTCACAGGAAACAATATTGCCACTTTCATTTACTATTGGAGTAGCCACAGTAGAATCAGTACACAATTCATGAAAAATGTACCCGTTGCCAGCAATTTGTGTTTGAAAAGTGTTAACACACATTTGCATACTGTTATATTAAAGATGAGTTAACATTGAAACCAAAAAAATGCAAGATGTAATTATACTCCCATTTCAACAAACAACTTAGCCTACACATACATCACAGACACTCAGCATGATAGGTGTTTATTTCAAACTAGATAATACTGCTGGTTGACTTGCTCATGTAAAATGTGGTATTCTATCTAAGCAAACATCTTTTTGAATGATCGGTCGGTTGATACATTATTGTACATAACGGCTTTCCTTTTGCCGCCCCCAAAGTTGAGCTTGAAATCAGCGTAATGGGAATTTTCTGTTGGTACTGGATGATGAGCATAGGCCTGGAGCGTGCATCTCATCCTGGGACAGATGCTGAGCAGATAAACCAGGCTGGGTCCTGGAGCTGGGGAGCTGAAGCGTTGACCTGGTACATGCGGCATGCAGAGCATCAGATGTAGGAAGGAGCTCAAGGGCAGCAGAGAACAATGGGGGTGGGGGCAAAGGTCACAACAGTCAGCAGGGAGGGAGCGCATGGTAACAGAGGAGCAGAGGAGGCAGAAAACCAAGGTGTTTATGGAGCAGAAACAGCCTCTATAGCTTGATGATGGATGTGATCAGTTGATTACTGGAAGGTGAAGATGAGGACTCAAGGCAGAAGCAGATGGATTTCCAATGACAGGTAAGGGCAAGTTGAGCTTGGTTCGATAGTATCCTGATTCAGATGGAAGATGGACATATTAACAATGTCATTTTCTTTGGAGCATCTCATACCTTAACTGCTACTGCTAAAGAGAGTTTTTATACCCAAGCCATATACCAGCCTCCCAGCCTCTCTGTTGACTCTATGGCGCACAGATAACAAGATTACAGGTGGCACCTGTCTCCCCAAAGAACCTCTCCCATACAGTGTGGCTGTTCCACCTTTGACACAGTTTTAGACTACTGCTACAGGACATAGATGTCACTGTCTTTATAGGGGCATTAAAATGAAGAGATATGATATTATTATCCACACAAGAACTAGTGTTTGCTGTACTGTAGTAGTCAGCCAAGCCAACCAGTCAAGCTCTTAGACCATAGCCGCTCCTTGAATCAAGGAAGGTGTCATTGATCTGGATATACTTTCAGTAGCTGCATCAGATGATATTGATTAGGCTGATCTCCCAGACTAGCACTTTTCTAAGCTCTTTGATGCTCATTCACTAAGGCAGGGGAAGGCAACTAGCCACGGCCCGTTTCTTTTGGCCGGAGCGGATGGTCGGGGTAGTTAGAATAATTTGTACACTGCAAATTGACCACAACTAAGCCCAAAAAGAGATTATATTTGAAAATAACTATCATTTTATACCTTGATTACATTGAGACATGTTCACATACACTGTATGTCTCCTTTTTTATTCATAGGAACACTTGAACAGATTTTGTAAATGAAATTTCCTTGAATTCCTGGTGATTTTAGTCTCTTTTTTTTAACCAAAAACTAAAATCCCCAAAAACGAAGGGGGGCCAAAAAAAATATAAATCACGGGTCGGTATTGGCCCCGCGGGCTGCCTGTTACCGAACCCTGCACTAAGGGGGTTCGGCATAGTAGTTACTATGGGCCTTAGTGCTACGGAGAGCAGAGGTCAAAGCTACATTGTAACTGTGATTGCTGTTATGGGTATCATCATTTGCGAACACTCACTCAATAAGGCGAGTTTTTACACTTACTCTGCATGACTTGGGCTGTCTAATTTGTTTGGTCGGCCAGGACTCCTTCGGCCCTGTAAGTGCAGCATGGATCGCTTGCTCCAATACAATTTCATACCACAGTATTGCCTTGGGCGCCAAGTAGTGTTGTAGCAAACTCTGTAGCAGACCTTGTAGCAGACATCTCGGCTGACCCTTCCCTGCAGTCAAACTAGAAAAAACATGAACTATTCTTGTGCAACCAGCCCAGCAGCAACTGTCTGTGATAGCACAATCACTTAATTTCCTCTGTTTGGACTGGATGGCTATCTGATGTTAAAACAGTAGCCGGTCCAAAATGCCTGTAGACTTCCTCAGCAGGATATAAACGACCTGAATAATCTATGCCACTTGCCATACTTTTGTAAACCAATTGTCTAAAATGTGCCAGCTAGTTGTACTTCCTCATCTAAAGCAGCTCAGCACACTGCTAGATGAAGGGAATGTATCAGGAGATAAGCTAATAAACTACAAAGTTCTCTTTCATAGTTCCGCCATGTTCTTCGGGATTATTCCTTCATTTTGAATCAGAAATGAAACCGCATATTGGAGTTTGAAAGAAAGGTTGTCAGACTGACCTTGCATCTTACTGAATAATTCTGAAGATAGTTCTAAAATGCTCTCTGTAGAGCAAAAAGTATACTTATGTATATTATGAGTCTAGTCAGAGCTGCCGCATTGCTGCTTTAGACATGCTGTCCTCTGTGGTACCCCATTGAAGAACGATGCCAATAGGTAATTAGGGGATTTGACAATCACAGAGAGAATGTATGATGTAAGGGAATTGATAAATAGCTCAAAGGAACACTACTGGAGTGTAGACACTTAGCATTAGAACACATGCTCTCAGTTCCAAGGGGAAGGGTCATGTTTCCAATTAAAGCTTAAAATCATTCATACACTCTTGTTGCACGACTAAGATTCCAAAGATGAATATACAGTTTTTCTTTAGATACCTACCATATGAGTGTCAGAAACAAAGAAGTCAAACTTGAAAGAAATGCGAGATCTTGGGTGAATTTCGAACCTGTAAATATGTACTCAGTGAGTGACGTTCTTGTATTTGATGTATCAGTCCATAGGGAATGCGGGAGTGGTTTCAAAAGACTATCCTCTCCTTATACAGGGTGCTCGAGCACATCATTGGTGGCTGACATTGACTTGCATGAGATGTGAATTGACAAAAACAAAAGCACCAACCACCAACTCAGAACGAATACATGTTGGAATAGAAAACAGTGACATAACAGGCCCTGTCTGCCCACAGCAAACCTGTCTCTCAAAATGCATTGAGACATGGCAAACTACCAGTCATACCTGTCAGGAGGAAATGTGTGGCTGAATTCTGACAAGTAGAAGGTCAGCCAGCATATTGATAAGAGTGATGCAAGCACGTCCCAGAGCATGCCAGCTTTGTGTTTAGAAACCTGGAAAAGTGCTATATGAATACTTTCCATTGTAGGAATACCAAAACCAGAGCAGTCTTTATGATATTCAGAACCAATTGAAGATATGCTTCAAAAATGAATTAGCGAATTAGATATTTAGCTGGCCTATGATTTATAGACACATATCATGCCTTTTCTCAGAATTTATGGTTTTTATTTGAGATTATTACTTTATTGTCCAATAAATGACTAACATTCTCAGTAGAGATGCAGGGTGGATGATACATGCACTGAGTCAATGTTGATGGGCTGTTTATTCACTCACTAGTCCAGTCATCAGGAGATCTCTATAAACCGTATTTCTACCCCTGGCTGGGAATAGGGACCTAATTAAGGGATATCTCCCAAATGCCACCCTATTTCTATATAGTGCACTACTTTTGACTAGGGCTCTGGTCAAAATTAGTGGACTATACAGGGAATAGGGTGCCATTTGTGACGCACACATGGTGACTAGGATTAGCAACAATTGATCTGCCAAGATGAATAAATACCTTCTCTCCACTTCCCCACACTCCACCACAATCAAACCCACTATGTATGATTAACGACAGGTTCATTTAGTTATTTTATGCAGATAAAATTACATTCAAAAATCCATGTTCATATTTAGTTAAAAACAGATAATAGATGCAGTATTTGCATTCTATTTGGATGAACAAAAGGGTTCATAAACTGTCAACAAACTGTTCATGAACTAAACAACTTACCAACAATTCACAATCAGTAACAGCAGTTATTCTGTAAACGTTCTGTTTCCCCAGGGCAATTCAATATTTCCTTTTATTGTAAATGTGACCCCTCCTTGTACATTTCCTCCCTGCATGACTTCATTGGATTGCATTAGCCCATAGCTGACGTATTACCATACACATAATGAATCAATGGTTCACAATACTGTGTGCTGTTTTAGAGAGTCACTGTGATAATCTATATGTCCCCGAGAAGATGAATCTTCCCAAACAGAAATGTTTGGCTTATTCAGTTAATGTCCTCTTTTTCTTTTTTACAGCAGCTGCTCTGTGTTTATTTTGCTGGATGATTGGATGCCAGGCTGCAGTAAGCTTCTTTATGATAAGAAAACAATACTTTCCTACAGGATAAAAAGGAGCTAATGGCAGAGAAATCCTCTAACAGGACTGAGCACGTGGCATTAGCGCAGTAATAGCACATGGATACCCCTTTGATCCATGGTAGGGGTGGGGAAGTCGATTAAGTGACTGGGATAGACATGTAGCTGTAGAGCCCCGTCATTCATTTTTGGGACAGACTGGCATGCTGATAACATTGTTTTGTTCTCTTTTATACATGTAATTATATGTAACAACATGGAAATCAATCAATTTACCATCATTAACACAATGTAAATATCTCATTATTTATTATTAAAATATTGAAATAGCATATGGGCGACCAATAATAATTTATTTGTACAATTTACAGCCAAGTGGCAAACAATAATGCAGACACTAGGGATGGGGGTGTGAGCATACGGGTCTGGGCAAATGAGATGTAGTCATTGTTGGTGTTCGCCTGTTCGTATGTACACGTTTGTATCTGGAGTAGATTTTTTAAATGTCGTATTATTATTACATGTAATCCCCTATGGCATTGCTGTATACAGTACCGACTTGACATATTTAGTAATACTTGACATATTTAGTAATATAGGTTGACAAGCAATGAAAACATATCAAATCTCTAATGATGGTCTAATAAATAAACTATTATGCGCCTTTAACTGAAATATGTTTTTGTTGTGTTCAACCTTTATTTCTGCTAAAGCTATATGTGATTGTAATGCACGGGGTAATCACATCATGAAGCTCTGAGGCCTCCAGTCTGTAAGTGTCTGTAAAGCATGTTGACAGTTCTGCAGATCTTTGAACTTTGACATGACAGTTATCCTCAGATCAGACAACTGAAGGAGGAAGACACTTGGCAGTTGGCTGTCAGCCCAATAGTTTTAAGGGGGAGAGTCTTCTACCGATGAGACAGTGAGATCTGTTGTGCATTTTATGGTCGTCAAAGATGCCATTTACGTAGAAATCAGTGTGAGGAGAGGACTGCTGCCTATCCATCCAACATTTCTAATTCAATATCTCAGGTTTGAGGTGTCTTCCTGAAATAAAGACTTGAAAAATATGTATCCCCTATAGCCCTTTGAAATCTACATAGGCAAAATATAAAATTATTCACAGAAATCCAGCTGTGAAAAGGAGTGCCCACATCTGTGACAAGCTGCACATTATGCTGTGACGCCTGCTCTATAAAAGGTCTGAAGAGAATGAATGCCGTTTTGGCTTGATGGATTTATAAAAATAGATTTGATAAAAAATAATAATTTTTCTTTGA
This sequence comes from Oncorhynchus mykiss, assembly GCF_013265735.2. Lineage (NCBI taxonomy): Eukaryota > Metazoa > Chordata > Actinopteri > Salmoniformes > Salmonidae > Oncorhynchus > Oncorhynchus mykiss. The sequence goes on from NC_048588.1 coordinate 19,719,825, forward strand.
TTTTGGTCAGAAACAATTTTTGGGTAGCCTCGTACAGTATACCACACTGATCTCGTGAGCTTACACAAATTATTCGTTATAAGGGTCGGTATAGCACATAATTTATGTAAACTCACAAGATCAGTGTGTTAAGAACGGACCCTTATAGCTAATTGTTGGGTGGTCTACCAATGATTCAAGATAATTATCTTTAAAAGCTATAATTTCGATATTAATTGCTCTATTATGTTGTATTTTAAGGAACAGAATCTGTAGATATATAAATCATGCAATATGATTTGTGATGCTGCAGACTCTTAAATGGACTGTTTTAAATATGTACCATTAACTTTTGTTTGTTTGATTACAAAAGCACAGATTATGACCTTCTGTGTTGATGATTGTTGATGATTGTTGTGCTGATGCTGTAGTAGTGGCAGTGGAAGAATCGTTAAAACTTGGTGTTTGCTGGTTTACAGCATAACATCAAACCAAATCTGCACAGGCATTCAATCCTATAGAAAATTTGTGGGCAGAACTGAAAAAGCGTGTGCGAGCAAGAAGGCCTACAAACCTGACTCAGTTACACCAGCTCTGTCAGGAGAAATGGGCCAAAATTCACCCAACTTATTGTGGGAAGCTTATGGAATGCTACCTGAAATATTTGACCCAAGTTAAATAATTTAAAGGCAACGCTACCAAATACTAATTGAGTGTCTAAACTGCTGACCCACTGGGAATGTGATGAAAAAAATAAAAGCTGAAATAAATCATTCTCTCTAATATTATTCTGACATTTCACATTTTTAAAATAAAGTGGTGATCCTAACTGACCTAAAACAGGGAATTGTTACTAGGATAAACTTCTGATAAACTGTAGATTACCCATTTTAAAGGAAGTGAAGTGGTTTTAACAATATATTGGGGATGTGCATCAGGGGAGATTGTTGGGGTATTTGAGCATGCATAGAAGCACAAACTACAAATAATACATCAATACAAAATACTACCTTCTATTAAAGTAACTTATCAAATATTACAGATGTTTGTTGGTACAGTATAAGCTAAAAGGAAACCCTTCACCTCAGAGAAAATGCAGATATTTTCTGCAGAAATCTTTTGGTATGTATTTAGTTAAAACCAGCCATTGTATTACATGATTGGCAGTGTGGTAGCATTGGAATTTAACATGACTAATTTCTGACTGGATGCTTTGTTTTGAATCAATTATCACAATAATGTTGCCAGTTGTGACTAAGCTGATGCCTCTTAGAGGAGGGTACCTGTTAAGTGGACGCTTGAATTAATTGTCCCCTTGAATCAGATAAGGACATTGGAAAGATGTGGATCAAACCAAACAGATGCACCTCCATATTTATTCTACTTAGGGGATGGTGTTCTTCTCAGCAAGGCTAAGCCCTAATCAGTGCCCTCACCATATGGCTGATGAGCCCAAAGCTCCATCATTTTTTTGCCTGAGCACAGATACAGACACAGCACAGCACTTTCTGTCTTAAATGAAAATGTAGCTTGGTCATACTGACCTGGTTTGTAATGGGCTCTCAGAAATAGCTTCTCTTGACATTAGGATAACAATAGCTTCCAGTCTCAAGTCAGCCTGATCTCCAGCTTTAGTGTTCGACATTTAAATTGTATTTTTTTGAGACATTGTTCAGTGACAAGGCCAGGCTGGCATGGAGCGCCTAGACTTTTAGCTTTGGGCTGGATTCAGCACTTCAAACCAACTTTGCAGACACATTGAACGTTTAATGATGGATAGCATACCCTGTGGAAAATGGTATATGACTTATATTGTAGAGATGATCAAGAAACAGCTCTATTCCACGTGGATGATCAAGAAACAACTCTATTCCACCACGGATGATCAAGAAACAGCTTTATTCCACCACGAATGATCAAGAAATAGCTCTATTCCACCACGGATGATCAAGAAACAACTCTATTCCACCACGGATGATCAAGAAACAACTCTATTCCGCAGTGAATGATCAAGAAACAGCTCTATTCCACCACGGATGATGAAGAAACAACTCTAATCCACATTGAATGATCAAGAAATAGCTCTATTCCACCACGGATGATCAAGAAACAACTCTATTCCACCACGGATGATCACGAAACAACTCTATTCCACAGTGAATGATCAAGAAACAGCTCTATTCCACTGTGAATGATCAAGAAACAGCTTTATTCCACCATGAATGATCAAGAAATAGCTCTATTCCACTGTGAATGATCAAGAAACAGCTTTATTCCACCATGAATGATCAAGAAATAGCTCTATTCCACTGTGAATGATCAAGAAACAGCTTTATTCCACCTTGAATGATCTAGAAGCAGCTCTATTCCACTGTGAATGATCAAGAAACAGCTTTATTCCACCTTGAATGATCTAGAAACAGCTCTATTCCACTGTGAATGATCTAGAAACAGCTATATTCCCCTGTGTATGTTCAAGAAACAGCTTTATTCCACTGTGAATGATCAAGAAACAGCTCTATTCCACTGTGAAATGGTATATGACTTATATTGTAGAGATGATCAAGAAACAGCTCTATTCCACGTGGATGATCAAGAAACAACTCTATTCCACCACGGATGATCAAGAAACAGCTTTATTCCACCACGAATGATCAAGAAATAGCTCTATTCCACCACGGATGATCAAGAAACAACTCTATTCCACAGTGAATGATCAAGAAACAGCTCTATTCCACTGTGAATGATCAAGAAACAGCTCTATTCCACAGTGAATGATCAAGAAACAGCTCTATTCCACTGTGAATGATCAAGAAACAACTCTATTCCACAGTGAATGATCAAGAAACAGCTCTATTCCACTGTGAATGATCAAGAAACAGCTCTATTCCACTGTGAATGATCAAGAAACAGCTTTATTCCACCATGAATGATCTAGAAACAGCACTATTCCACTGTGAATGATCAAGAAACAGCTCTATTCCACTGTGAAGGATCAAGAAACAGCTTTATTCCACCATGAATGATTTAGAAACAGCTCTATTCCACTGTGAATTTCATATTTCCTTCTGATGTGACCTTTTTCTGTATCACACAGAAAAGTATATTTTGCATTCAGTTCTCTGATGGTGAATGGCTTTCTAAATATATGTACAGTAGATCCCAATTTGTTTAAATACTGTTTATCATGTTACTCATTCAATTTAGTGGATAACAAATTAGGCTGTGCCTTTCAGAGATGCTTGCATTACAAATAAGCACATTTTCAAATTAACTGAGCAAAAATATTTCACAGTCAAATTTCAGAGGAATCGTGTTAGTGTAAAAAGGTTATTAATACATATTTATGTTGTGTTTATTTTCCCTTTATATCCCAGGTAAGTTGACTGAGAACACATTCTCATTTACAGCAACGGCCTGGCGAATAGTTACAGGGGAGAGGAGGTGGCACGAATAAGCCAATTGGAAGCTGGGGATGATTAGGTGGCCATGATGGTATGAGGGCAGATTGGGAATTTTGCCAGGACACTGGGATTAACACCCATACTCTTATGATAAGTGCCATGAGATCATTAGTGACCACAGAGTCAGGACACCCAGTTAATGTCCCATCTGAAAGACAGCACCCTACACAGGGCAATGACCCCAATCACTGCTCTGGGACATTGGTATATACAGTATTTGTTTAGACCAGAGGAAAGAGAGCCTCCCACTGGCACTCCAAAACCACTTCCAGAAGCATCTGGTCTCTCATCGGTCTCCCAAATATAGATGGCTCTGTAACTCTTGATTACAAGGATACTAACCATGAAAGAATTTCAGCTATCACTGTGAGCCACTTGCTTTAGTTTGGCTGAGTAATCAAAAACACTCCAAATGAATAGTAGCCTAACAGTTACAGAATTGTCATATCTGGCATCGAGAGGTAACTAAGAATTAAGCATAATTCTTAATGGTCTAATTATCACGTGCTAAAGAGTTACTGAACTGTATGAAGTCAACATTAAGTAGATTCAGGAATCCATTTGTACATCAAGTATTTCATTAGTATGCAAAGTATGCACATATTTCCTATTTCCAGCCATAATTACAAAATGTATTGTTGTCATCCAATTCATGATTAAAGCTGCAATATGTAACTTTTTGGGTGGCCCGACCAAATTCACATAGACATGTAAGTTATAGATCTGTCATTCTCATTGAAAGCAATTCTAAGAAGCGGTAGATCTGTTCTATGTGTCTATGCTTCCGTTATTAAGTTTTGTTTTTGCATCAGTTGAAAACGCTATGTTTTTGGTTATGGAAAAGTTATTTCACAGCGGTTTAGATGGCACAATGATTCTCCACAGTATAATTACTTGTTTTGTCACAACCTGAAATTAGGCAAACTATTAGAATTTTAGCAACCAGGAAATGGTGGAGTAATTTCTGCACAATGCACCTTTAATTTGCTTGATTGACTGCATAATGTTGAGGCATGGCAGTATATATTTATTACCCCCCCCCCCCCCCCCCCCAAGTTTCTTCACCAGTGATTCTATGCATACACCTTAATCTACCTCTTAAAATGCAAAACCATTATCACGGTTTTCACATTTTCTCCATAGCTCCTCATAATTATCACAAATGTATGCTTAGGTTCCCTGAATAGGTTCAAGGCATACAGTTCCTGCAGGGGGGACATTGTATGTCAGTCCATCCAACACAGTCCCCTCATCCTGAAGTGCAGTCACATCACATCAGCATGCAAATGACTCATTTATTTTGAGATCACATCACATGTAACTGGGAGTACGTCTTCATTTTGAACTCTTCATCCTTCGAATCAAATTAGATTTACTTGGAGTTTTTGACAATTGCATTCACTTGGCTGGCTAGTGAGGTTCACGGTGAATCCTAATGTTCATATGGGAGTTTATCAAATAATCAGGTGATGACTACATTGAGCTGTAAGTGTGTCAGCATGACAGCTAATAAACTACCTAAGCAGGCAATTCAGTGAGAAGAGGGAATAGAGGCTGATATTATTATTGTTGTAGGGGCAGTGTGACCTGACTGTGAATGTACTCACAGCGATTAAGGTCATTTGAAATTTGACTAAAAGCTCCAAACAGGCTCTGAGTCTCATTTTCCTGTTGCTTTGGTCCTTTACATGTATTTTCCTAATGTCTGACATGCACGCCAAGTTGTGTCTACCTCCCACCTTTGCTCAGAGGCATATGAGTAGAACATCTGAGTAATCATGAAAGACTACATGTAGATGTTAAGATTCATCATGTTCAATGTGTGTTGACTGGATGAAAAACATTGATTGGTGGTGGTTTCATTCATTTGATTTGATCTATCTATCACACCGGTTACACAGTATATTTATCAATTGAAATCATTGACCACTTTCATCCCAGACTGTGTCCTAAATTCCTAGGGCTGTTAGACTTAGGAGAGGGGGGGGGGGGCAACTTAAACGTAGCATATAAGGTGACCATGAGATTCCACAAGGTCATGCAAGGTTGCCTGTTTTTCCACAAGCTCACGCTGGGAAGTTCTTCCATCCAGTTAACAGTATTCAAATGTCTGGAACTTATTATGTCAACACATTTAAACAGCAGTCAAGTTTATGTATCTCATAGGGGATTGCCAATCGCACAAATTAGGTATGAAATATTGTATTGATACAATGTCTCAGTGAAGTTCAAGAGCAATTCACTTAAAACAAAATCTCTCTCAATATTCAAAATTCAAAAAGAAGCCAATGACCAGACTCAATCTTCAGTCTATTTGATTTGTGTTGTCCTATCAGATCCTTGTGAAGAATATCAGATGGGAATATGTTGAAATGCAAAATCTTAGGGCCGAGAAACCCAGTAAGGATACAGCAGATTAACTGATGCCAATGTTCATCTCAGCAAAATTTATTTTGTCCCTTTGAAACAATTGAGATGAATGTGACAGACTAATGTATTCAACTTTCATTTCTTAAAGGTCCAATGCAGCCGTTTTTATGTCAAGACCAAATTATTTTTGGGTAACAATTAACTACCTTAATGTGAATGTTTACAATTAAAATGGTCAAAAAGAAACAAAAATGGCTTCTTAGCAAATAGCAATTGCTCAAGCAAGAATGGACTGTCTGGGAGTGGTCTGAATGGAAAAACTAGCTATTATTGGCAGAGAGGTTAGGAACTCTCTTTCTTATTGGTCTATTTCAACAGCTCTTACACCAAAATGGTTTTATCATTTTCAAAATGTCACAGTATTAACCTCATAGTGTGGAAATATAAAACACAGATAAATCACATTTTTGATTGCACTAAGCCTTTAAGGTGTGTTTCAGTACAGAACAGTTTTTCTGTGAATGTGTGGACTTTGTAATATACTGTAGATAATATTTAATTTTTCTTTTAATTTTCTAAATCTAGAGGAGCTTGATTTGAAAGACACCATCATCAGCCAGAGATGTGGGGTGTCCTTGAATAACTAGGTCCGTTTTGAGCTTACTCGTTACTCGTTAAGAAGATTAGAAAGGCTATAAGCTACAGCATAAGCTGGCTAATGGAGGTAAATCTTGCAGACAAACTAATGAGAACATGTTTTAGATATATAGATAGGGTCTATCTATATACTTTGTATTTTTATTGGTGCCTGTATTATGACCATACATAAATCCATTTAATTGATTAAATATTTCTACTCTGAGTCATGTAACCATGCAAGTGACAGGGAAAGGTTAGATACTATCAAGAAGGTTAGTGAGTTAGTGACTACCGCAGTCAGATGGGGTAGATTGAGCTGGAAAAGTCATCAGGGTGAGGTTTGTTAAGTGAACCCATATGACTGCAACACCCATTGCCTTTTAAAGACGTCTACATTTTCTAAGCCATTACATTTGAGAGATGGACACCAGTCAGAGGGTAAAATCCTGCTGAAGCTGTGTTTCTGTGTTTCCCTCCACCAGTGACTGACATGGAAGGTGCCCTTGTTTTGGTCAGGAAATCAACATTGGCCTATGTTTCAGCTATCTGCTCATGAGAGGAATCATCAGCACATCCATCCTCGGTGTACTTGACCGTGTCTAAACTGTGTCTCAGAATGTCAATGACTTTACTGGGAATATGTGCCATGTTACGCAGACTTTTGTATCTGTGTAATGTTCCGCTGTTCCATCGCATATGCAATGACAGTTTAGATATTGTGTTGTATAGTTATTGTGTTGTAAATGTAACAGGGTTGGTTATGTTTCCAATTGACACTGCAGAAATATAAATTTGATGTTTATGTTTTCCTATTGGTTTGTTGAATTTACATATCAATAAGCTGTTATGCCATTCATTGGTCATGCTAGCAGATAGTGGGAGATCGCAAACGTAAATTCTTCCCAGTCTGATATTGACATTGACATGCAAGTGGTAGGTCACGTTCTCAAGTACTGTATTCTATATTCATATTTGCAATCTATACGAGTTCACTATGTACATGTCCTGATGTGTGTGCATGTACGGTACCTGTTAGATATTGGGAGCTTCCTGTGATGTGCTTTTGTATGTCTGATTCCTGTCCGTACGAGTTAGCTAGCATGCTTTAATTGTAATGTTCACATTAGCTCTCTGCTAATTCACAGCTATTTTCTTGCTAACAGATGAATCATGAGTCTACAGCCATCAACATATTGTTGTCCTACACATTTAATGTGCATCCTTGTGTCTATCGTCAGAATAAACACCAATCACCTGGGACCGCTGGCTGGACTGGCCTTTCTTTAAAAACACAACGCAGGAGAGTTACGAGGTAAGAACACATCTGTTGCAGAGTCCAGTCTTCGTGTCTTCTCTGGACAGCTGTTACATACAGACTACATTGAAGGGGACAGCACTAATATGACCAAAATTGGAACTAATTTAACAGAGCTGCATATGTGCCTCTTTCAGAGTGTTTAACTAATGAAGCTCGGATCATTTTACATAATGTCAATCAGATAAGCGACAGCTAAATGTATCTTTGAGTAATGTGATTCATACAAGATCCCCCCCAGAGAGATTTTGAAATACAAACAATAGTAAAAAAATATATATCCATCAGTGATGGCACTGGCAATTTTTCAGAGACAGTAAATGTTCAGAAGATCATTTGGTGCAAGTTATTATTATTATTTTTTTTAATTTCCCTTTTCTCCCCAATTCCGTAGTATCCAATTGTTAGTTATTACTATCTTGTCTCATCGCTACAACTCCCATATGGGCTCGGGAGAGACGAAGGTCGAAAGCCATGCGTCCTCCAAAACACAACCCAACCAAGCCGCACTGCTTCTTAACACAGCACACATCCAACCCGGAAGCCAGCCGCACCAATGTGTCGGAGGAAACACCGTGCACCTGGAGACCTTGGTTAGCGTGCACTGCTCCAGGCCCGCCACAGGAGTCGCTGGTGTGCGATGAGACAAGTTTGATTTGATTTGATTTTGATTTGATTTGGATGGCGAGCATCCCTGCACAGCTATTTTCAGGTCTCTTCAGATATGTTCGATCAGGTTCAAGTCCGGGCTCTGGCTGGGCCACCCAAGGACATTCAGAGACTTGTTCCAAAGCCACTCCTGCATTGCTGTGGCTGTGTGCTTAGGGTAGTTGTCCTGTTGGAAGGTGAACTTTTGCCCCAGTTTTAGGTCCTGAGCGCTCTGGAACAGGTTTTCATCAAGGATCTCTTTTTACTTTGCTCTGGTCATCTTTCCCTCGATCCTGACTTGTCTCCCAATCCCTGCCATCGAAAAACATCTCCACAGCATGATGTTGCCACCACCATGCTTCACCATAGGGATGGTGCCAGGTTTCCTCCGGACGTGATGCTTGGCATTCAGGCCAAAGAGTTCCATCTTGGTTTCATCAGACCAGAGAATCTTGTCTCTCATGGTCTTAGAGTCCTTTAGGTGCCTTTAGGCAAACTCCAAGCGGGCTGTCATGTGCCTTTTACTGAGGAGTAGCTCCCGTCTGGCCACTCTACCGTAAAGGCCTGAGTGCTGCTGAGATGATTGTCCTTCTGGAAGGTTCTCCTATCTCCACAGAGGAACTCTGGAGCTCTGTCAGAGTGACCATCGGTTCTTGGTCACCTTCCTGACCAAGGCCCTTCTCCCCCGATTGCTAAGTTTGTCTGGGAAGCAAATTTATGATTGATGGAGGTCATTGTGTTCTTGGGGACCTTCAATGCGGCAGACATTTTTGATTCCCTTCCCCAGATCTGTGCCTCGACACAATCCTGTCTCGGAGCTCTATGCACAATTCCTTCGACCTCATGGCTTGGTTTTTGCTCTGACATGCATTGTCAACTGTGGGACCTTATATAGACAGGTGTGTGCCTTTCCAAATCATGTCCAATCAATTGAACTTACCACAGGTGGACTCCAATCAATTTGTAGAAGGATGATCAATGGAAACAGGATGCACCTGAGCTCAATTTTGAGTCTCATAGCAAAGGGTTTGAATACCAAATAAGGTATTTCTGTTATTTTTTTAAAATACATTTGCAAGAAATTCTAAATACCTGTTTTCGGGGTATTGTGTGTAGATTGATGAGGGGAAAAAAAATATTTAATCCAATTTAGAATAAGGCTGTAACGTAATAAAATGTGGTAAAAGTCAAGGGGTCTGAGTACTTTCCGAATGCACTCTATGTACATTTTACGGACGCAGTATATTTTACAATAGTTATCTTTTTTTGTGTGTTTAGTCTCATCCTCCAGCTACCCTCAACCCCTCCCATCTATTTCTGAAGACCATCCAGTTTTTATTTATATTTGCCATGTATTTTTCAATTGTGCTGTGATGTTTCACAAATGTTCTGAATCTTTCTATTGTCATAGTTTCTACAGATTGTAAATTAAAGATAAACATTTTTGCCAAGATTATTATTATATTATTGATCAATTGACAGTGACTTTTCAGATCACCCAGCAGTGCTATTTGCAGAGTTAACTCCAGGTAAATGTTGCCATTCCTCAGCCATCCCTGAACCTGTGACCAAAAACAAGCTTCATAAGGATAGTACTGTTAGGTTCTTATTTTTCAGAGTAAATAACCCACGGACACTAGAGAAGCTTTAACCAAGTTTAATTCTTCCCAAAGGTTCTGTACAGCTGTAATCAGACAACCCCAAAGTTTTCCCATCCAGATATGTATATCCCACTTAAGACACTCCCTCTCTCCATTCCTTACAGTTTATGCCCAACAGCAAGAAGATGACAAACCCTGATTACTCCCTTAAGGGAAACTGACCTCACCCCTCATTTGCTGACCTCAACCCTCCCTTCACCTAATCCACAGATATCCATCTGTCTTCCCTATATCAACACATCGCTCTCCTCCCCTCCATCAAACACATTCCAAAGCCTTCTGGCTTTCTACAGAGAACCTTTAACTTTCTCCTTTGATTCTATGCTTCTTCTCTATCATGTATTTAATATTTCAATGTTCAAAATGTCAAAACCAACAGTACCAAAACAAATGATCTAATGACTCTGTCTCTTCACAGCAAAATCTGTATAATAATTTAAATTGAAAAACTGTACGTTTTGAATCCGGCGTCATTATGTGTATCAGTAAATAAACCATGTGCCATGAAATCGGTACATCGAAAATCTCATCCCAACTATTTTGCCATCTGTATGGCACAGCTGTACATTTTTGGTCCTTAAATGAAACTGGTAGACTTTTTTATTTATCACAATTTTCTTTAACCAATTGCAAGTCCTACTACTAATTGTTTAATCAGTGATATGTAACTTGTGTTTGTTTTCCTTCTCAAAGTTTGTTAAGTGCTTGAGATGAGGAAAAAGTCTCCAGGCTCCAGCTAAGGAGTCTGTAGCTAGCTAATTTATTCTGGGTACTCATAGTGCGCACAACATGCAGTATTTACATGTTAACTAATATCATTCCCTCCAGACTGTATCTTTTCTGAGATCACACATAGGAATAAGTGAATGTCTTACTTTCAGCATGGTGTCTTATCAGCCGATTCCACAGCCCACTAATGAAGCTGCATCCAGGGTGGGAATGACGCAAATGGTGTTGCTGTCAGAAGACTTGTTTCTGTGTGAATCTAAATTTGGAACAGGGCCAAGTTGTCTCCATTTATGAACATGCATTAAAGATACAGACTCATAGTAGAGGAATAGGTTTGAACTACATTGTTGCAACCCAGTCCACTAATTTGCCTCTCCTTTCATTTGTATACAGTGGACTGACAATAATGTGAGGAATCTCTTTTGTACGCTCTGACAATGTCAGAATGTACTGAATGTACTGAATGTACTGCAGTTTATGCCATTGTTTTAAACTCCCTAAAGATTGGGGAAATTGTCAGCGGTTTAGAGATGAAGGTTATTTCCTCCTGAGTATGGATCCTCTGTCTTTCAGTCAGGAGGGATGTGGTTTTGGGAAAGTTGGCTGCAAACAGTTGGGTGCTATGCAGCATCTATGGTATAAGCCATGAATACATGAACACATTCCTCTGATTTCCTGCATCCTGTTGCAGAGCCTCTGGGGAGGATAAATGTAACATCACAAAACATGATTTTCACGGGAGAGTTGAACAGCACCTAGCTTAAATCTTAGATGGAGGATAAAAATGAGTGTTAGAGCTTGCAAATCCAGTGCTATGGTTCAGTGATTTGCAGCTATACCGCTTACCCCAGCCATTGGCATATAGTCGTACTGCATTCATTAGTAACTGCACGGTTCTGAAGGACAAAGTCTGGAGGAATTAGCATGCAAAGGGTGCTAAGATCAATCACAAGCTGTGGCTCTACTTCTGCTGCAGAAAGAACAGGTTTTGACACTCTCTGCCCATTGCTCATGGTGGGTATGGGCTTGGAGTGTTAATAGGTTGGTTAATCAAAGGATTTACTAATATCACTTGTACGTTTTAACATATTCTGGACCCATAAAGACAGAGACCATCATTGTCTTGCTGAGTAAGACATACACTGAGTGTACAAAACATTAAGGACACCTTTCTATGACAGACTGACCAGGTAAATCCAGGTGAAAGTTACGACCCCTTATTGATGTCACTTGTTAAATCCACTTCAAGCAGTGTAGAAGTAGGGGAGGAGACAGGTTGAAGAAAGATTTTAAAGCCTTGAGACAATTGAGACATGGATTGTGTATGTGTGCCATTCAGAGGGTGAATGGGCAAGACAAAATATTTAATTGCCTTTGACCAGGGTATGATAGTTGGTGCCAGCACCACCGGTTTGTGTCAAGAACTGCAACGCTGCTGGGTTTTTCACGCTCAACAGTTTCCTGTGTGTATTAAAAATGGTCCACCAGCCAACTTAACACAACTGTGGGAAGCATTGGAGTCGACATGGGCCAGCATCCCTGGGGAACACTTTTGACACCTTGTAGAGTCCATGTCCCGACAAATTGAGGCTGTTCTGAAGGCAAAAGGGGTGCAACTCAAAATTGGGAAGGTGTTCCTAATGTTTAGTATACTGAGTGCATATGATTTTGCATTGTGATTTGGGGAAATAGACTTTACTAGAAGGATCCACTATGATGACTGATTGTAGATTGGCCAATCTATTTCAAAATGAACTATAGACTAAAATTGTATTTATTGCATGTGTGGCCCAGTGAGCTGAAGTGATTTCAAAATTACAAGCCATCCATACAGATAGGCCTGCTGTGGTCCTCTTAAGTTTTCAGTATGTGAATATTTTAAATTATGAGAGGGCAAGAGGTTCGCAGGTAATTTATTCTATGGAGTTCTCTATCAAAATACGGGAAGTTATTAAATTACAGTGTGGTTAACATGGGTCTAACTAAAGTCTTCTTTCATGTAGAGAGATTATGTTAAAAGCCAAGGCCCCATCAGCACACACTCAGCGGATGACATTCAACTAATGACTCGTCAGTCCGTAATATATTAATCACCCGGGTGTTGCTGAGAACATATTGAACACACACCAGGGATTTATCAGTCAGCTACCTACACATACATTTCAGTGTGTATAGGTGGGCGAACGGAACGACACCACCATTTCCAAACAGGAGTGGACACACAGCTACACACAGCTAGGAGGAAAGTGTCAGGCTCCAGCCATGGAGCTGCAATAGAACAGCGTCATCATAGCCCCTCTCGGTGGAAATGGAGAGTCAATAGAACAGCATCACCATAGCCCCTCTCTGTGGAAATGGAGAGTCAATAGAACAGCATCACCATAGCCCCTCTCTGTGGAAATGGAGAGTCAATAGAACAGCATCACCATAGCCCCTCTCTGTGGAAATGGAGAGTCAATAGAACAGCATCACCATAGCTCCTCTCTGTGGAAATGGAGAGTCAATAGAACAGCATCACCATATCCCCTCTCTGTGGAAATGGAGAGTCAATAGAACAGCATCACCATAGCCCCTCTCTGTGGAAATGGAGAGTCAATTTTAAGAGCATCACCATAGCCCCTCTCTGTGGAAATGGAGAGTCAATATAAGAGCATCACCATAGCCCTTCTCTGTGGAAATGGAGAGTCATTAGAACAGCAGGCAGCAGGGAGGGATCTGGGGGCTCAAGGAAATAAAAATAGTGCTCTGAAGGTCTCCCTCCAATAGAACTTGACCTAACCCTGAACCGGGTGTGGCGCTTAGAGACACTCTAGACCCACCCGGATGGAGAAGCACAACATCACATGGTGAAAGTGTCCTTTACCCTGTTGAAGATGGTGTTGTCCCTGTCGCCAAGATAACACCAGCCCTCCCTCCACCGTGTATTTCCAAAAGAGGGTGAAAAAAATGTTATGCTAAAGTGGAACCTTTTAGGTCTAAATGTAGTGCACTTAGTGGTCTTTTGTGGTGCAAGATTTTCTAGGAGGTGGGACCTTTCTATAACTGCAGTGTACAGTATGTGTAATAGAAATCTCGATAGGGAGGGACATGAAGTAAAAGGCATCATGCCATGCAGGAAATGAATTGGATGTTTCTTATTAGGCTGAACTTAACCTTCTTGATACTGTAGAGCGAACATAACCAGAGGAAACTGAGGAATCTGTCACCAGAGCTGTGTTAAGTACCTCAGAGAAATAATCCCCACCCAGAAGAATCTGGATCTACACAGAGCTCAGCTCTGAGAAATCCCCAGTGTCAACCCATTTAAACTCACCATCAACCACTGATTGCAAAGTCTTTGAACTTGGGCCTTCAAAATTGATTTTCTTTAAGTTGCTTTAATGAGCGCTGTACTATTTCCACCCCCCTTTTCTATTTCTCTCGTTCATTTTGAATGTGAGATGGGTACGTTTGAATCCAGATGACTCACTGCTTCCCTCTGCTAGGCTGTTGTGACACATTCTGCCCATTTCCTTGTGTGATTGGCTCATACCTTCACAGTCTGCTATCCCCCCACCGTGGTAGGACATAATTTGGACTGAAGTGGTGACCGGGGCTGGTTCTCTACTTCAAGGAATGGACAAGTCGCTACTCCAAAGGCCTGCTGGGTGTTGTAGGGTTGGTCTCTCCCTGGTGGCACATACTGTCGTTATGCCCTCCAGTGCAAGACACTTAACCTGGCCAGTTAATCAGGCATGGTAGTGATGTCTGCAGGGAGCTCATTTGCACCACACAAGAGTCCAGGGATGAACAGCTTTCATCGCAGAACCACAGTCAAATCTACATTCATGTCAACTGTAGGTCTGGCATTCTCTCAACTGATGGGATGTGGGTTGACGATGAAGAGGGATGGTTCTTTTGGCAGCACATTTTATTATGGAATGTTCCATTCATAAACATGAAAATCCAAACGTGTTGTTTTTTGGTCAAACCTTAAGTGTCTTGTATTTGTACTTTTGTCAAACATTTCCAAAATGCTATATCCACCAATTTTTCACATTTGTGTTTTTTCAGCAGAAATGTTTACTTATGGGTTCCTTCATGTGTGTAAAATGTTACTGTTCTCAGATTTTTCATAATATTTGTACAGTTCTTTATTACAAATGTAGCTGTTTGTTACATTTGACTGTGTAAAGCCTAGCAGTAGTATTTATTTCTCTGAGAGTGAGGCAAATATATTGCAGTTAGCAAAAAAAACATGATTATTTGTCTCTGAAATGAAACCTTCAAGGTTTTAAACATTCATGTCTGTCATTATCACGACTCAGGATATGACCCAGACACGAGAGGCAGATAGTAGTTCTCAGATAATTTATTATTAACACGGGGCAGGCAAAGGGCAGGTCGAGGACAGGCAGAGGTTCGTGATCAGGTCAGAGTCAGGCAGGTACAGGACGGTAGGCAGGCAGGCTAAGGGTCAGGGAAGACAGAATGGTCAGAACCGGGAAAAACTAGGAAACAGAACTTGAGAGACAGGAAGACGGGAAAGCACGCTGGTAAGACCTGGCAAGACAAGACAAACAAGCAACATACAAACAGAGAACACAGGTATAAATACACCGGGGATAATGGGGCAGATGGGTGACACCTGGAGGGGGGTGGAGACAAGCAAAAAGACAGGTGAAACAGATCAGGGTGTGACAGTCATTGAACAACCCCATGCCATGATTAAATAGTGAAAAAGCACACCAATCTCTTTCATCATTTCTTTAAACAATAAAGCCAAGTTACAAACTTTTCTCAAAATGGAAATATAGCATTTTGGAATAGAATCAACCTGCAATTGAAGGGCATCATTTATTATATACCAACGCCACACACAACTCACTTGAAAGGTATGTTGAATGTAAAACCATGCAAATGTAGCTTAAAATAATGTTTTGGAAAGGATACAACGTGTGCAGTGTTTCTATGATTCAGTATACAACAGAATGCTCAATTATTTATCACTGCAGCAGAGAAAGGTGCTTAAGTATAGCTTGCAGTGACTCAGATTAGGGCCAAGTTGCTGTGCATCCAACATGAACATTTCATATTATGCCTCTTTACCTTAGGCTATTCTGCCTCATTTTCTGTTTCCTTTGATTGACTGATCTGGTCATACAAAACCCATGTACAAAGGGCCTCCTGGATGGCGCAGTGGTTAAGGGCGCTGTACTGCAGCGCCAGCTGTGCCATCAGAGTCCCTGGGTTCGCGCCCAGGCTCTGTCGTAACCGGCCACGACCGGGAGGTCCGTGGGGCGACGCACAATTGGCCTAGCGTTGTCCGGGATTGGTTGGTAGGGATCTCATCGTGCACCAGCGACTCCTGTGGGGGGCCGGGCGCAGTGCGCGCTAGCCAAGGTTGCCAGGGGCATGGTGTAGCCTCCAACACATTGGTGCGGCTGGCTTCCGGGTTGGATGCGTGCTGTGTTAAGAAGCAGTACGGCTGGTTGGGTTGTGTATCGGAGGACGCATGACATTCAGCCTTCGTCTCTCCCGAGCCCGTACGGGAGTTGTAGCAATGAGACAAGATTATGAAATTGGGGCGAAAAAAAAATATATATATAATTCTCCCCAATTTCGTGGTATCCAATTGTTGTAGTAGCTACTATCTTGTCTCATTGCTACAACTCCCGTACGGGCTCGGGAGAGACGAAGGCTGAATGTCATGCGGGGCGTCCTCCGATACACAACCAGCCGTACTAGCCGTCTCACAGGGCTGTCATTACATTAGCCTCAAGATCCAACTTTGAATCACATAGATAATCTATAATATCTATAATCAACGGTCTAAAAGAAGAGGTGAGGATGACAGGGTTTTGCTCATTTAGAAGTTACATACACATTTTTATGATTTTTTTATGATAGAAAGGTAAAATAGGGAGTGCTTATTGTTATTGTTTCACCACATGTACAAGTGTGAAATGTGAAATGTGTTTTTTGCATATCCCAACTCCCCCTGAGACACCCTCGGAGAGTGGGGTCACAGCCAAAGATCAGTCATTATCGATGGCGACCCTGGAGCCTTTATGGTTAAGTGCCTTTACTCAAGGGCAGATTGACAGATTTTTCACCTTATCGGCTCTTTGAAATAGCAACTTTTTGGTTACTGGTCCAACACTCTACCCATGAGGCTACCTGCCGTCTGCACATTGTATAATAGATGATACAATGTTGTTTTTCACTGGGTGTTTTCTTTTACTTTCTTCCCTCTTTATGTAATGACAAGTCGACTGGGACTTCTGTAATTTCTCCTTGCCCTAACACAGGAACAGTCAGTTATCAATCCATTTTCAAAGTCATTGCCTTGATTTTCTCCTCAGGTAATGTCATCATGTGTGATTGTTATAGTGCAGGCCAATTCAGTGGGTATAGATTGCAGGGGGTCGCCACCTGATTTTTCTGTGCGTCAGGTTGGTGAAGGCTGAAGATTTGTTTAAGTTATTTGTGGAAATTCCTCTCTAGTGCTAATGCGAATGGCACAAAGATGTGTCTATTATAGTTATTTGCAATCAAATCTAATCACATTTTATTTGTCACATGCACCAAATACAACATCTGTAGACCTTACCTTGAAATGCTTACTTACTTAACCAACAATGTAGCTTTAAGGAAATAGGCTTAAGAAAATATTTTCTAAATAAACTAAAGTAAAAAATAATAATAAAAAATGTACACAATAGATAACAATAATCAGGTGCTGTACAGGGGATACTGGTACAGAGTCAATGTGCGGGTTTACAGGTTAGTCGAGGTCATTTTTACACTTGTAATTGGTAAAGTGAATATGCATGTATAATAAACAGCGAATAGCAGCAGTGTAAAAACAGGGGGGGGGGGGGGGGGGTCAATGCATATAGTCTGGGTGGCCATTTGATTAATTGTTCAGCAGTCTTATCAAATCAAATCAAATGTATTTATACAGCCCTTCTTACATCAGCTGATATCTCAAAGTGCTGTACAGAAACCCAGCCTAAAACCCCAAACAGCAAGCAATGCAGGTGTAGAAGCACGGTGGCTGGGAAAAACTCCCTAGAAAGGCCAAAACCTAGGAAGAAACCTAGAGAGGAACCAGGCTATGAGGGGTGGCCAGTCCTCTTCTGGCTGTGCCGGGTGGAGATTATAACAGAACATGGCCAAGATGTTCAAATGTTCATAAATGACCAGCATGGTCAAATAATAATAATCACAGTGGTTGTAGAGGGTGCAACAGGTCAGCACCTCAGGAGTAAATGTCAGTTGGCTTTTCAAAGCCGATCATTGAGAGTATCTCTACCGCTCCTGCTGTCTCTAGAGAGTTGAAAACAGCAGGTCTGGGACAGGTAGCACGTCCGGTGAACAGGTCAGGGTTCCATAGCCGCAGGCAGAACAGTTGAAATTGGAGGAGCAGCACGGCCAGGTGGAATGGGGAAGGCAAGGAGTCATTCTGCCAGGTAGTCCTGAGGCATTGTCCTCGGGCTCAGGCTCTCTGAGAGAGAGAAAGAAAGAAACAGAAAAAGAGAGAATTAGAGAGAGCATACTTAAATTCACACAGGACACCGGATAAGACAGGAGAAATACTCCAGATATAACAGACTGACCCTAGCCCCCCGACACAAACTACTGCAGCATAAATACTGGAGGCTGAGACAGTATTTATGATACCCCCGGACAGGGCCAAACAGGCAGGATATAACCCCACCCACTTTGCCAAAGCACAGCCCCCACACCAGTAGAGGGATATCTTCAACCACCAACTTACCATCCTTAGACAAGGCAGAGTATAGCCCATAAAGATCTCCACCACAGCACAACCCAAGGGGGGGGGGGGGGCAACCCAGACAGGAAGACCACGTCAGTGACTCAACCCACTCAAGTGACGCACTCCACCTAGGGACGAGATGGAAGAGCACCAGTAAGCCAGTGACTCAGCCCCTGTAATAGAGTTAGAGGCAGAGAATCCCAGTGGAGAGAGGGGAACCGGCCAGGCAGAGACAGCAAGGGCGGTTCGTTGCTCCAGTGACATCATTTTCACCTTCACAGTCCTGGGCCAGACTACACTCAATCATAGGACCTATTGAAGAGATGAGTCTTCAATAAAGACTTAAAGGTTGAGACCGATCCTGCGTCTCTCACATGGATAGGCAGACCATTCCATAAAAATGGAGCTCTATAGGAGAAAGCCCTGCCTCGAACTGTTTGCTTAGGAATTCTAGGGACAGTAAGGAGGCCTGCATCTTGTGACCGTAGCGTACGTATAGGTATGTATGGCAGGACCAAATCGGAAAGATAGGTAGGAGCAAGCCCATGTAATGCTTTGTCGGTTAGCAGTTAAACCTTGAAATCAGCCCTTGCCTTGACAGCAAGCCAGTGTAGGGAGGCTAGCATCTTACTCATATGATCAAATTTTGGGGTTCTAGTCAGGATTCTAGCAGCCCTATTTAGCACTAACTGAAGTTTATTTAGTGCTTTATCCGGGTCGCAGGAAAGTAGAGCATTGCAGTAGTCTAACCTAGAAGTGACAAAAGCAATGATTAATTTTTCTGCATAATTTTTGGACAGAAAATTTCAGATTTTTGCAATGTTACGTAGATGGAAAAAATCTGTTCTTGAAACAGTCTCGATATGTTTGTCAAAAGAGAGATCAGTGTCGTCGAGGTCCTTATGGCTTGGAGATAGAAGCTGTTAATAAAGAGCCTTTTAGACTGAGACTATGACTTGGGTGACTGGAGTCTTTGACAATTGTTTGGGCCTTCCTCTGACACCGCCTAGTATATAGGTCCTGGATGGCAGGAAGCTTTGCCCCAGTGATGTACTGGTCTGTACGCACTACCCTGGGTAGCGCCTTACCAGGAGGTGATGCAACCGGTCAGGATGCTCTCAATGGTGCAGCTGAGAACTTTTTGAGGATCTGGGGACCCATGCCAAACCTTTTCAGTCTCTCGAGGGGGAAAAGTCATTGTTGTGCCCTCTTCATGACTTTTGTGGTGTGTTTGGACCATCATAGTTTGTTGGTGATGTGGACACGAAGGAACCTGAATCTCTTGGCCGGCTCCACTACAGCCCCGTCGGTGTGAATGGGGACATGTTCAGTACTCATTTTTCTGTAGTCCACAATCATCTCCTTTATCTTGCTCACTTGAGGGAGAGGTTGTTGTCCTGGCACCACACTGCCAGGTCTCTGACCTCCTTCCTATAGGCTGTCTCATTGTTGTCGGTGATCAGACCTACCACTGTTGTATCGGCAGCAAAATTAATGTTGGTGTTGAAGTCGTGCTTGGCTATGCAGTCGTGGGTGAACAGGGAGTACAGGAGGAAACTAAACACGCACCCCTGAGGGACCCTGTGTTGAGGATCAGTGTGGCAGATGTGGTGTTGCCCACCTTTACCACCTGGGGACGCCCCATCAGGAAGTCCAGGATCCAGCTGCAGAGGGAGGTGTTTAGTCCCAGGGTCCTTAGCTTGCTGATGAGATTTTTGGGCACTATGGTGTTGAACGCTAAGCTGTAGTTAATGAAGTTTACATACACCTTAGCCAAAAACTTTTAAACTCAGTTTTTCACAATTATCAACAATTCCCTGTTTTAGGGCAGTTAGGATCACAACTATTTTTTAAGAATGTGAAATGTCAGAATAATAGTAGAGAGAATGATTTATTTCAGCTTTTATTTCCTTCATCACATTCCCAGTGGGTCAGAAGTTTACATACACTCGATTTGTATTTGTAGCATTGCCTTTAAATGGTTTAACTTGAGTCAAACGCTTCAGGTAGCCTTCCACAAGCTTCCCACAATAGGTTGGGGGAATTTTGGCCCATTCCTCCTGACAGAGCTGGTGTAACTGTGTCAGGTTCGTAGGCCTCCTTTCTCGCACACGCTTTTTCAGTTCTGCCCACACATTTTTTATAGGATTGAGGTCAGGTCTTTGTGATGGCCACTCCAATACCTTGACTTTGTTGTCCTTAAGCTGTTTTGCCACAACTTTGGAAGTATGCTTGGGGTCATTGTCCATTTGGAATACCAATCTTTGACTTCCTGACTGATGTCTTGAGATGTTGCTTCAATATATTTTCACATAATTTTCCTCCCTCATGATGCCATTTATTTTGTGAAGTACACCAGTCCCTCCTGCAGCAAAACACCCCCACAACATGATGCTGCCACCCCCTTGCTTCACGGTTGGGATGGTGTTCTTAGACTTGCAAGCCTCCCCCTTTTCCTCCAAACATAATGATGGTCATTATGGCCAAACAGTTCTATTTTTGTTTCATCAGACCAGAGGACATTTCTCCAAAAAGCACGATCTTTGTCCCCATGTGCAGTTGGAAACCGTAGTCTAGCCTTGTATGGCGGTTTTTGAGCAGTGGCTTCTTCCTTGCTGAGCGGCCTTTCAGGTTAGGTCGATATAGGACTCGTTTTACTGTGGATATAGATACTTTTGTATCTGTTTCCTCCAGCATCTTCACAAGGTCCTTTGCTGTTGTTCTGGGATTTATTTGCACTTTTCGCACCAAAGTACGTTCATCTCTAGGACACAGAACGCGTCTCATTCCTGAACAGTATGACGGCTGCGTGGTCCCATGGTGTTTATACTTGCGTACTATTGTTTGTACAGATGAACGTGGTACCTTCAGGCATTTGGAAATTGCTCCCAAGGATGAACCAGACTTGTGGACAACTACAATTTTTTTTCTGAGGTCTTGGCTGATTTCTTTAGATTTTCCCATGATGTCAAGCAAAGAGGCACTGAGTTTGAAGGTAGGCCTTGAAATACATCCACATGTACACCTCCAATTGACTCAAATTATGTCAATTAGCCTTTCTGAAGCTTCTAAAACCATGACATCATTTTCTGGAATTTTCCAAGTTGTAAAAAGGCACAGTCAACTTAGTGTATGTAAACCTCTGACCCACTGGAATTGTGATACTGTGAATTACAAGTGAAATAATCTGTCTGTTAACAATTGTTGGAAAAATTACTTATGTCATGCACAAAGTAGATATCCTAACCGACTTGCCAAAACTATAGTTAGCTAATAAGACATTTGTGGAGTGGTTGAAAAACACGTTTTAATGACTCCAACCTAAGTGTATGTAAACTTCCGACTTCAACTGTAGGTGTTCCTTTTGTTCAGGTGGGAAAGTGCAGTGTGGAGTGCGATTGAGATTGCGTCATCTGTGGATCTGTTGGGGGCCGTATGCAAATTGGAGTGGGTCCAGAGTTTCCGGGATGATGGTGTTGATGATGGTGTTGATGTGAGCCATGACCAGCCTTTCAAAGCACTTCATGGCGACTGATGTGAGTGCTATGGGTCGGTAGTAATTTGGGGCGGCAGGGTAGCCTAGTGGTTAGAGCGTTGGACTAGTAACCGGAAGGTTGTGAGTTCAAACCCCCGAGCTGACAAGGTACAAATCTGTCGTTCTGCCCCTGAACAGGCAGTTAACCCACTGTTCCCAGGCCGTCATTGAAAATAAGAATTTGTTCTTAACTGACTTGCCTGGTTAAATAAAGGTAAAATAAAAAATAAATAAAATAGGCAGGTTACCTTCACTTTTTTGGGCACAGGAACTACTGTGGTCTGCTTGAAATGGCATCTTCCTCTAATATGTGTGTGATTCCTCTGAGAAGAATACCATTCTAACATTCTAAGATTCCTACCAAGTAACATGGACAAGATGTTCTCCTGTGTTCATTGTTGACTGACCCAGATCCCAGCATCCCTTATTCAAGGCTGTTCTAATTGGTTTTGCAGGAACCTCACATAACAATCAGTCAAGTAACACAGGGTGACTATGTGAAGTAAGCTACTTATCCACTCGGAGTCCTTTTAATCCTAGAGCTTTTTGGTACTCAGTGCTATGATTCTGACACTCAATGGTAAATTGACCAAATTACACATGTTTATTTTACTTTTATTTATACAGGTTTTTTCTCATTGAGATAATATCTCTTTTCCAAGAGAGACCTGGTCCAATAGCAGCAGAGGGAACAACGTTTCAGACAAAACAAGTTACATACACTAACACAACATTAAACAAAACTATAAACACACATACAGCACAACAAAAACATTGTACATTAAAAACACAAACGTCTTGACTAAAAACAGCTGGCCTAAAAACAATTGCACTCTTCTATGATATATACATCGATCAAGTGTTCAAACTCCACCAACGAAACTAGATCATCACATTTTAAAATGTTCATGACAGAATTCCAGGACCACGGAGCTAAGTAACTAAAACTATTTCTACCATGTCCTGTTCTAATTTTTGGTACTGTTAGAAGCAAATCAGAATGGGACCGTAAATGATATTTATTTACTGACCTGATTCAAAAAGAATAGAGATAAAATGGCATTTTACCCAATATGGCCTTATAAATCAGTGTATACCAGTGTTTAAACCTACGCAAGATCAATGACGACCAGCCAACAGCGCTGTAGAGATCACAATGATGTGTTAGACGTTTCTGATTTGTAATGAACCTGAAGGCTGCATGATACACTGAATCAATTGCAATCAGGGTAGTGGCAGAGGCCTGCATATATGTATATAACATTACTAAAATCTAAAACCGACAGTAATGTACATCGTACCAGCTCCTTCCTGGCCTCAAAAGAAAAACAAGCCTTATGCCGGTAATAAAATCCTATTTTCAGCTTGAGCTTCCTTATCAAGTTCTCTACATGCACAGTGAAGCTCAGCTTATCATCAACCCACACACCCAAATATTTGTACACTTTAACTTGCTCTATAGTATGTCCAGCCAATGTAGCAATGACATGATTTGTAACATGCCTGGCATTTGAAAATACCATGCATTTTGTTTTACCCGAATTTAGAATCAGCTTTAAATCATACAGATTATGTTGTATGATGTTAAATGCTCTTTGGGCATTTTCAAAAGCTAAAGATAAACTACTACCACTTGAATAAAGAACAGTATTATCTGCATAAAAATGAACATCCGCTGTTTCAATAAGATCCCCAATGTTGTTGATATACAAAATCAACAACAGTGGGCCCAAAATAGAACCTTGCAGAACACCTGAGCACACCTCTATGGAATCAAATTTACAACCATCCACCATTACACATTGTGTACGATTTGATAGGTAATTTATGAACCACTCCAGAGCATGGCCAGTAATTCCACAACATTTTAACCTTTGCACTAACACAGCAGGGTCCACGGTGTCAAAAGCCTTCGACAAATCAATAAAGACAGACACACAATGTAACTTCTTGTCAAGAGCACAGTGGATGTCATTTAAAACCTTCAATGTTGCTGAAACAGTGCTGTGGCCAGACATGAAACCTGATTGCATTCTATTTATGTTGTTTTCTTGGAAGTAGACCTTTAGCTGCCTACTAACTAAGGACTCCAGTACCTTTGACAGTACAGACAGTTTTGATACAGTGCCTTGCGAAAGTATTCGGCCCCCTTGAACTTTGCGACCTTTTGCCACATTTCAGGCTTCAAACATAAAGATATAAAACTGTATTTTTTTGTG
This sequence comes from Oncorhynchus mykiss, assembly GCF_013265735.2. Taxonomy (NCBI): domain Eukaryota; kingdom Metazoa; phylum Chordata; class Actinopteri; order Salmoniformes; family Salmonidae; genus Oncorhynchus; species Oncorhynchus mykiss. Next base: position 19,744,146 of record NC_048588.1, read on the forward strand.
AAGAATCAACAACAAGTGGGACACAATCATGAAGTGGAATGACATTTATTGGATATTTCAAACTTTTTTAACAAATCAAAAACTGAGAAATTGGGCGTGCAAAATTATTCAGCCCCCTTAAGTTAATACTTTGTAGCGCCACCTTTTGCTGCGATTACAGCTGTAAGTCGCTTGGGGTATGTCTCTATCAGTTTTGCACATCGAGAGACTGACATTTTTTCCCATTCCTCCTTGCAAAACAGCTCAAACTCAGTGAGGTTGGATGGAGAGCATTTGTGAACAGCAGTTTTCAGTTCTTTCCACAGATTCTCGATTGGATTCAGGTCTGGACTTTGACTTGGCCATTGTAACACCTGGATATGTTTATTTTTGAACCATTCCATTGTAGATTTTGCTTTATGTTTTGGATCATTGTCTTGTTGGAAGACAAATCTCCGTCCCAGTCTCAGGTCTTTTGCAGACTCCATCAGGTTTTCTTCCAGAATGGTCCTGTATTTGGCTCCATCCATCTTCCCATCAATTTTAACCATCTTCCCTGTCCCTGCTGAAGAAAAGCAGGCCCAAACCATGATGCTGCCACCACCATGTTTGACAGTGGGGATGGTGTGTTCAGGGTGATGAGCTGTGTTGCTTTTACGCCAAACATAACGTTTTGCATTGTTGCCAAAAAGTTCAATTTTGGTTTCATCTGACCAGAGCACCTTCTTCCACATGTTTGGTGTGTCTCCCAGGTGGCTTGTGGCAAACTTTAAACAACACTTTTTATGGATATCTTTAAGAAATGGCTTTCTTCTTGCCACTCTTACATAAAGGCCAGATTTGTGCAATATACGACTGATTGTTGTCCTATGGACAGAGTCTCCCACCTCAGCTGTAGATCTCTGCAGTTCATCCAGAGTGATCATGGGCCTCTTGGCTGCATCTCTGATCAGTCTTCTCCTTGTATGAGCTGAAAGTTTAGCGGGACGGCCAGGTCTTGGTAGATTTGCAGTGGTCTGATACTCCTTCCATTTCAATATTATCGCTTGCACAGTGCTCCTTGGGATGTTTAAAGCTTGGGAAATCTTTTTGTATCCAAATCCGGTTTTAAACTTCTTCACAACAGTATCTCGGACCTGCCTGGTGTGTTCCTTGTTCTTGATGATGCTCTCTGCGCTTTTGACGGACCTCTGAGACTATCACAGTGCAGGTGCATTTATACGGAGACTTGATTACACACAGGTGGATTATATTTATCATCATTAGTCATTTAGGTCAACAGATCATTCAGAGATCCTCACTGAACTTCTGGAGAGAGTTTGCTGCACTGAAAGTAATTTTGCACGCCAAATGTTTCAGTTTTTGATTTGTTAAAAAAGTTTGAAATATCCAATAAATGTCGTTCCACTTCATGATTGTGTCCCACTTGTTGTTGATTCTTCACAAAAAAACACAGTTTTATATCTTTATGTTTGAAGCCTGCAATGTGGCAAAAGGTCGCAAAGTTCAAGGGGGCTGAATACTTTCGCAAGGCACTGTATGGGTCGATAGTTGTCAAGTAGCGAAGGATCTCCACCTTTCAGGAGAGGCAGTACAAAAGCAGATTTCCATAACTTGGGGATTTCCTTAACATCAAGCGTAAGGTTAAAAATACATGTTAAGGGGGAGCAATGATGTCTGCAGCTAGGTGTAGGAGGTGGGGGTCTAGTTCATCAGGGCCAGGGGATTTTTTAAAATCAATTTCTTTCAGGGCTTTAGACACTTCTGAAACAGAGAAGGATGAAAAAGTGATCCTGGTGAAGGAGTGCACAGGGGTGTCAGGTAAATTCATAGGGGGCTCAATTATACCTTTGACCTTTTCAAATAAACTGCCTGCATCTAAAAAATGCGTATTCAAGGCTGTAAGAATGGAGGTTCTCTCAGTTACAATCTGTGACCAACAATTGTTTGGGAAGCTGTGTATCTTTTCTGCACTCCAAACCCCACTACTTGCCAAAATTTGGATTGATTATTTACATTTTGTGAAGTAGATTTCAAGTAGTGGTCTGCTTTCAATTTACGGATAATAGCCACACCCATATTTCGAAGATGTTTAAAAGCCATCCAATCATCTGCCAAACCAGTCCCTCTTGCTTTAGCCCACATAGCATTTTGTTCCCTTACAATTTTTGTAAGTTCCTCAGTACCCCAAGGGTTCTCTCTGCCCTAAATCCTGAATTTTTAAAAAGGGGCCTATTGCATACATCCTGGAATGTGCTGTGGAAGTAAGAAAAGGCTAGTTCAACATCAGGGATTAATTCCATTCTATTCCATTCAATGCTAGATACATTGTATGTAAAAAACCTTGAATATCAAACCACTTCCAATTTCTTTTTGTAATAACGCGTGGAGATTTCTTAGGAATTTTACCATCTCTCACACAGGCAATAGCACACTTATGCACACTTATGTCCTTTGCAAAAATACCAGAAGCATTAAAACGATGGGGAGTATTGGTTAAGATCAAATCAATCAAAGAGGATTTCAGAGGATACTTTATATTCAACCTCGTTACACTGTTGACAATCGGATTGAGATTGTAGGTATTGCGCAGAATTTTGAGTTGGTCAGAGCTAGATGTTAGCCAGTCCTGATTCAGATCACCCATCAGGACAAACTCAGAATTGACATTCTGTGATAACAATTTGAAAATACAATCCAGAGAGCCAACAGTAGCAGATGGAGGTCTAACAACAAGATACAAAAATATTTAAAGACGAACCAAGGTTTAGGTTCAGAGACAGATATCCAAATTGCTTAGGTTTAGTAACAGAAGTCAGAACGACCACCGAGAACTTGTCTTTTACATAAACAGCAACACCACCACCCTTAGATTTACGATCTGTATGAAAACATTGTAACCATTTATGCCAATATTTTTTGTTAGTAATAGATTTTTTAAGCCAGGTTTCAGAAAGCATAAATACATCAGGGTCGGCAGTTTTTATCCATATGTTCACAAAATCAAGCTTCAGCAGAAGACTTCTTACATTTATATGCAAAAACTTCAGGCCACTCTGACTAGTTAATTCGGCAGGGGTAAGAATGTCAGGACCTGGATTAGACTGGACATTTCCAGAAAATAGAAGCAGCAAGATAATGGCAAGACTAGATCGAGGGTTACAACGTGGATTTACAGACAGCAGTTGAACGAGAATCCAGAGTCACCAGAGTCTTTAAAGCCACATATTTCAGGAGATGTAAAGTCCAGAGGCATGGAAATAGTTACATGAGATTCTAGGTCTTGGGTAACCACGATGTAATTACTTGCAATGACACAGTAATTATAGTACTGTATGTGCACCAAGCGCCTAACATCCTTCACTCGTCTGGGTAATTACTCCCTGGTTACTGAGAATGCAACACAACCTCCAAAGATACCGTGGCACCGAGTAAGGTATACAGAACACTTATAGGCAATATCATAAAGGCAGATGCAGCGGCAGAACTAAACCATATTTACAACAGACTCTCTGTGTACTATGCACTGTTAGATGCTGCCATCAAATAGACTATGGGAATTTAAATTAAAGAAATGCTTGACTACTCATTATTAAAGACTACATGGTTTCCGTCTAGAATCTGTGTCTTTCTTTGCAGATGGAGATCCTATAGTGAAGATTTGGTTGTTTGACATCAGTCACATCTCCAGGCACAGGAAAATACTGAGGTCAGGACACATAGTACAGTAGCCGTATACTTTATTTCTACTGTAATCATGTGCTATCCAGTCCTGCCATACACTGCCAACCTACACTCTTACTTGGTTTTGTTGTCACTGTAAATTCACTGGGCCATGAAGCATCTTTGGCACCCGTCCTCGCTAGTATACCTCCTACCTCTGCCTCCTTGCTCCCCTTTGTCTCTGCAGGCAGCAGTGTGTTTTCCTTGTTCCTCCTCCACCACATCCTCTCCTCTCCTCGTCCTGACTCTCATAGCACCCAACTAACTCCCAAGGTTTTGACTGGGAAGTAAAAGAGCTCCACCTCCACATATTTCTTTTGTTTTCTTTTGGGTCAAGTGCAAAAAGAAATAAAGTAGAGTCAGGGATGATACGCTAACCAGAGCTGGTTTCTATGGTAACTGTGAGCCTGAATTTTGTGTTGCAGTTGGTGCCGGGGCCTCTCTGTTTTCCACCACCAGCAGCAGTGAAGAGTGGGGACCATCCCCAAGGGGCTATCTAAAAAGGGGGGGGCAACATATCCCATCACTGTGCATCAATCAAAATCTCACAGCTTGGAAAGGGATCATTTAATGAATTCCCTGCCTTATTGTTAACAGCGAATGGATTCAGACAACAGACACACAAAGGACAGCAGGGTTGTACAGCAGACATGATCAAATATGTAACATACATTTTGTCACAAGGCTGCAAACACGAAGACTTAGCGATGTGACCCCAGCACATAACAGTGCCATTACTGACACCTGCATAGTGCTGTACTCTGAATCTTCTAACAGCAGTGTAGAATGCTGCAGCAGATCAGAAACGCAACATAAATAGGCTTCTTCTATTTTGTTTCTGTTGAAATGCCATGGCCTTCTGCATTTTACTCAATGCCCTTCACTGTTGTTAAAACAACGTGTCCGCATGAATACTCTGCTGCACAGGATATTCCTCAAGATAATGTCTTCCGTTTGATTTATAATGAGTGAATTTGTAGGGGGAGTAATATAGTTTGGAGGAGCTCTGGGCTGAAGCCTGGGCTGTTTGACTGTGAATAAAACTACCTCCAGACTACAGTGCTGCCATTAATCAACAGGCCAGGCTGACAGGGCTCTGCCTCTCTCTGTGCTGCTCTCCCCTTAGACACACTGGTCCTGAATATTTATGTTGATTGTGTCCAGCTCCTCTCCTCATCCCCCCTCATTTCTCTCTGTCATTAATTAAAAGCATGTAGAGAAATGCGAGTCTCAGCTCTCCTAAAACATGCACGCTAATTTCCCCATAGGGCTGTTTTCATCTGGCATGCTTTGGCTCTGGCAACTTTCACTCCCGTTCTGTGACAAGACTGAACGTGCCACAAAACACACAATCCAATTCTGTCACAATGAGACGCTGGATGACCCGATCACTGCTGCGGAGAAATTAATGCATTATTTAGTGATGGTTGAGGGACTAAACATGTATGCTTTGTCATGGTCTTGGTCTAAATGCTGGATTCAACACACATTGTCATCATCACAGGATTGTGGTAGCCACTCAGCGTGTGCTGAAATGAACCACATCAGACTGGGGTCAGGTTTAGAAGGAGTGGTAGAGTTAAGGGGTAGAAGGAGTGGGAAGACTGTTGCTATATAGGACAAAATTACTGAAGGAGGTGTGTATGGAACTGATAGCTGCTGTGGATAGCTGGAATGGATAGCTGCCATTTTACGGGCTCCAGACCAAAAGCACACTATTTTATGTTTTTTTGCGCGGATCGTAACATTTTTGGTATATAATGTTTCTGTCATTGTTTCCTATGACCGAAAAGAGCTTCTGGACATCAGAACTTATGTAAATTAGATATTTCTGTATTTTATTTTCAATACATTTGCTAAAAAAATAAAAACATATTTTCACTGTGTTGCTATGAGGTATTGTGTGGAGATGGGTGAGAAACAAAATACATTTAACCCATTTTGAATTCAGACTGTAACACAACAAAGTATGAATACTTTCTGAAGGCACTGCACATGTTTCAAGCAGACCACCATAGACCGACCCTATGCACACAAGACTATTGCACCGTAGCACTCACATCTGTAGTCATGAAATGTTTTGAAAGTCATGGCTCACATCAATACCATCATCCCAGAAACTCTGGACCCACTCCAATTTGCATACCACCCCAACAGATCCACAGATGACACAATTTCTATTGCACTCCACACTGCCCTCTCCCATATTGACAAGAGGAACACCTATGTGAGAATTCTGTTCATTAACTACAGCTCAGTGTTCAACACCATATTGCCCTCCAAGCTCATCACTAAGCTAAGGACCCTTGGACTGAAAACCTCCCTCTGCTACTAGATCCTGGACTACCTGACGGGCCACCCCCAGGTGGTAAGGGTAGGCAACAACACATCTGTCATGCTGATCCTCAACATGGGGGTCCCTTAGGGGTGCATGCTTAGTCAGCTCCTGTACTCCCTGTTCAACCATGACTGTGTGGCCGCACACGACACCAACACCATCTTTAAGTTTTCTGATGACACGACAGTGGTAGGCCTCATCACCAGTGACGATGAGACAGCCTATAGGGAGGAGGTCAGAGACCTGACAAAAGAGCTGATCATGGACTACAGGAACCAGAGGGCCGAGCATGCCCCCATTCACATCGACAGGGCTGTAGTGGAACAGATCGAGAGCTTTAAGTTCTATGGCTTTCACATCACTAACACGATGACCAAACTGCCAAACCGCCATCGGACGCTCGCGCGTCCGCCATCGTACACATATTGATTTTGTCTCTCCCCACCAGGCACGCTCATGACAAGCAGGTTAAAATACCAAAACCAATTGTGAACCAACTGTGGACCGACTATATTAATTTGGACAGAGGTCGAAACATACAGTGCCTTGCGAAAGTATTCGGCCCCCTTGAACTTTGCGACCTTTTGCCACATTTCAGGCTTCAAACATAAAGATATAAAACTGTATTTTTTTGTGAAGAATCAACAACAACTGGGACACAATCATGAAGTGGAACGACATTTATTGGATATTTCAAACTTTTTTAACAAAACAAAAACTGAAAAATTGGGCGTGCAAAATTATTCAGCCCCTTTACTTTCAGCGCAGCAAACTCTCTCCAGAAGTTCAGTGAGGATCTCTGAATGATCCAGTGTTGACCTAAATGACTAATGATGATAAATACAATCCACCTGTGTGTAATCAAGTCTCCGTATAAATGCACCTGCACTGTGATAGTCTCAGAGGTCCGTTAAAAGCGCAGAGAGCATCATCAAGAACAAGGAACACACCAGGCAGGTCCGAGATACTGTTGTGAAGAAGTTTAAAGCCGGATTTGGATACAAAAAGATTGCCCAAGCTTTAAACATCCCAAGGAGCACTGTGCAAGCGATAATATTGAAATGGAAGGAGTATCAGACCACTGCAAATCTACCAAGACCTGGCCGTCCCTCTAAACTTTCAGCTCATACAAGGAGAAGACTGATCAGAGATGCAGCCAAGAGGCCCATGATCACTCTGGATGAACTGCAGAGATCTACAGCTGAGGTGGGAGACTCTGTCCATAGGACAACAATCAGTCGTATATTGCACAAATCTGGCCTTTATGGAAGAGTGGCAAGAAGAAAGCCATTTCTTAAAGATATCCATAAAAAGTGTTGTTTAAAGTTTGCCACAAGCCACCTGGGAGACACACCAAACATGTGGAAGAAGGTGCTCTGGTCAGATGAAACCAAAATTGAACTTTTTGGCAACAATGCAAAACATTATGTTTGGCGTAAAAGCAACACAGCTGAACACACCATCCCCACTGTCAAACATGGTGGTGGCAGCATCATGGTTTGGGCCTGCTTTTCTTCAGCAGGGACAGGGAAGATGGTTAAAATTGATGGGAAGATGGATGGAGCCAAATACAGGACCATTCTGGAAGAAAACCTGATGGAGTCTGCAAAAGACCTGAGACTGGGACGGAGATTTGTCTTCCAACAAGACAATGATCCAAAACATAAAGCAAAATCTACAATGGAATGGTTCAAAAATAAACATATCCAGGTGTTACAATGGTAACAGTCCAGACCTGAATCCAATCGAGAATCTGTGGAAAGAACTGAAAACTGCTGTTCACAAATGCTCTCCATCCAACCTCACTGAGCTCGAGCTGTTTTGCAAGGAGGAATGGGAAAAAATGTCAGTCTCTCGATGTGCAAAACTGATAGAGACATACCCCAAGCAACTTACAGCTGTAATCGCAGCAAAAGGTGGCGCTACAAAGTATTAACTTAAGGGGGCTGAATAATTTTGCACGCCCAATTTTTCAGTTTTTGACTTGTTAAAAAAGTTTGAAATATCCAATAAATGTCGTTCCACTTCATGATTGTGTCCCACTTGTTGTTGATTCTTCACAAAAAAATACAGTTTTATATCTTTATGTTTGAAGCCTGAAATGTGGCAAAAGGTCGCAAAGTTCAAGGGGGCCGAATACTTTCGCAAGGCACTGTAGTATCTAGTATCTAGTAAAAACTATTTGTGGCTTACTCCTCTCCTCCAAAACATTTCATTAGTGAGTACTTCCTTTGTGTTCAGGTTGTATTCAAATGTCCACAAATAATACAGATTCCATCTCTCTTTGAAAAGCTTGAGTGCAGTGGTGAATTCGGCATAGAATCTCAAATTGAACTCAGGCAATCAGAGACTGGGGTGGTCTCATTCAGAGGGTCCACGTAGTCCCAAGCATTTTGACACCTTTGTCTTATTGTGGCATAGAATCTGGCTTCTGTGGTAGACAGATGCCTCCCTTTTATATTCTACAGGGAGACAAAGTAGTCTTGGGATATAAATTCAAAGTGAGACTGTCTAGCCATCCCTTGAGATATGAGAATACAGGGTATTGATGCCACGGTCACACCTTAAAATCACCTTTATCTTCTCTATTTTCAAATGGAAACAAATATATTTTTTGGCGCCTACTGTATATGTTCGCATTGTACAATGATTGACTGATTGATGTAACATATGTGATTGACTAGTGAAAGGCTTTGATTACTTGTCAATAGATATAGTAGCAGTATAATTTACAGTAGTAATCATATACAGTAGCTTTCTATATGAGAACATTTCCTGAAAAGAGCAACTGGGCTGTATTTCATAAGTCTCAGTACTGTAGCTGCATTCATAGAAATGAGCAGTCCTCCTGAACATGTATTGTAGGTGTGGTGCAGTGGTGGGTGGGAAGTGAGCCCTCAGCTATGAGCAATAAAATCATCAAACAAAACACACAATATAGTCAAATCTTGGCAATTTTCCAGAAGTTTCTTGGAGGCATTATGGGGAGGAAAAACAACAACAACACATCTTGGAAAATAGTAAGATTTATAAAGTACTGAAGTCCATTCAGGGTTGAAACGTTCAAGTCATTTATCAGGGAGGGAGGATAAGCTCCTGCAGCTATCCTTCTAGAGGAATACATCAAATAATCAGAATTAACTCTGTGTGCTGTCCAGTTCAAAGCATAGGTCAGACAGTAAAGCAGATTCTCAGCCACCATTGCAGCAAGTACCAGATAATTCACTATATAGTTTTGTCTTATCTTACTTAATGCCCCCTCCCAGGCTGCACAGCCCAGAGCGGCCCAGTGTGGCCTAGCCCCCTTCTCCCACAGAAGTGGTGTAAATTGCTGTACCACCCCTCTAATTTTTTACAACAAAAAAAAGTTTAAAACTTAGGACTTTTATTTACGTAATAGTGTAGACCTTACAGTGTGTAGACCTTTCAGTGAAATGCTTACTTACAAGCCATTAACTAACCATGCAGTTTTTTTTAAAAGTGTTAAGAAAGTATTTACTAAAATATACTGAAGTAAAAAATACATTAAATAAAATAAGAAGAAAAAAGAAGGAAAAAGAAAAATAACAAATAATTTAACAGCAGCAGCAAAATAACTGTAGCGAGGCTATATACAGGGGGTACCAGTACAGAGTGAATGTGCAGGGGCACAGGTTAGTCTAGGTAATTGAGGTAATATGTACAGGGTACATGTAGGTAGAGGTAAAGTGACTATGCATGAATAATAAACCAAGAGTAGCAGCAGCGTAAAAATGGGTGTGGGGTACCAATGCAAATAGTCTGTGTAGCCATTTCATTAGCTGTTCAGGAGTCTTATGGCTTGGGGGTAGAAGCTGTTAAGAAGCCTTTTGGACCTAAACTTGGCGCTCCGGTGGTACCAGAGAGAACAGTCTATGACTAGGGCCTTCCTCTGACACTGCCTGGTATAGAGGTCCTGGATAGCAGGAAGCTTGGCCCCAGTGATGTACTGGGCGGCACGCACTACATTCTGTAGTGCCTTGCGGTCAGAGGAAAAGCGGTTGCCATACCAGGTGGTGATGCAACCAGTCAGGATGCTCTCGATAGTGCAGCTGTAGAATTTTTTGAGGATCTGAGGACCCATGCCAAATCTTTTCAGTCTCCTGAGGGGGAATAGGTTTTGTCCTGCCCGCTTCACAACTGTCATGGTGTGCTTGGACCTGGTGATGTGGACACCAAGGAACTTCAAGCTCTCAACCTGCTCAACTACAGCCCTATCGATGAGAATGGGGCCGTACTCGGTCCTCCTTTTCCTGTAGTCCACAATCATCTCCTTTGTCTTGATCACGTTGAAGGAGAGGTTGTTATCCCGGCACCACACTGCCAGGTCTCTGATCTCCTCCCTATAGGCTGTCTCCTGATGATCAGACATTGTTGTGTCATCTGCAAACGCAATCATGGTGTTAGAGTTGTACTTGGCCATGCAGTCATGGGTGAACAGGGAGTACAGGAGGGAACTGAGCATGCACCCACGAGGGCCCCCCGTGTTGAGGATCAGCATGGCAGATGTGTAGTTACCTACCACCTGGGGGCAGACCGTCAGGAATTCCAGGATCCAGTTGCAGAGGGAGATGTTTAGTCTCAGGGTCCTTAGCTTTGAGGGTACTATGGTCTGGAACACTGAGCTGTAGTCGATGAATAGCATTCTCACGTAGGTGTTCCTTTTGTCCAGGTGGGAAAAAGCAGTGTGGAGTGCAATAGAGATTGCATCATCTGTGCATCTGTTGGGGTGGTATGCAAATTGGAGAGGGTCTAGGGTTTCTGGGACAATGGTGTTGATGTAAGCCATGACCAGCCTTTCAAAGCACTTCATGGCTACAGATGTGAGTGCTATGTGTCGGTAGTCATTTAGGCAGGTTACCTTTGTGTTCTTGGGGACAGGGACTTTGGTGGTCTGCTTAAAATATTTGTTGGTATTACAGACTCGGTCAGGGACAGGTTTAAAATGTCAATGAAGACACTTACTAGTTAGTCAGCGCATGCTCAGAGTACACGTCCTGGTAATCCACCTGGCCCTGAGGCCTTGTGAATGTTGACCTGTTTAAAGGTCTTACTCACATCGGCTACGAAGAGTAGAAATGAGGTGAAACAGATTTAAGTTTACCTGCATTAAAGTCACCGGCCAATAGGAGTGCCGCCTCAGTATTAGCATTTTCTTGTTTGCTTATGGCCTTATACAGCTCGTTGAGTGCCGTCTTACTGCCAGCATTGGTTTGTGGTGGTAAATAGACAGCTACAAAAAATATAGATGAAAACTCTCCTGGTACATAGTGTGTTCTACAGCTTATCATGAAATACTCTACCTCAGGTGAGCAAAACCTAGACTTCCTTAATATTAGATTTCGTGCACCAGCTGTTATTTACAAATAGACATAGACCGCCACCCCTTGTCTTACCAGAGGCAGCTGTTCTATCTTGATGATGGACCAAAAACCCAGCCAGCTGAATGTTATCCATGTTGTCGTTCAGCCATGACTCGGTGAAACATAAGATATGAGAGTTTTTAATGTCCCGTTGGTAGGATTGTCTTGATCGGAGCTCATCCATTTTGTTATCCAATGATTGCATGTTGGTTAATAGGACTGATGGTAGAGGGGGATTACTCACTCGCTGTCGGATCCTTACAAGGCACCCTGACCTACGTCCTTGATATTTTGGTCTCTTCTACATGCGAATGATGGGGATTTGGGCCTTGTCGGGTGTCTGAAGTAAATCCTTCGTGTCTGACTCGTTAAAGAATAAATCTTCATCCAGTACGAGGTGAGTAATTGCTGTCCTGATATCCAGGAGCGCTTTTTGGGTCATAAAAAACGGTGGCAGAAACATTATGTACAAAATAAGTTACAAATAACGAGAAAAAATACACACATATCAAATCAAATTGTATTAGTCAAATTGTATTTGTCACATGCGCCAAATACAATAGGTAGACCTTACAGTGAAATGCTTACTTAGGAGCTCCTAACCAACAGTGCAGTCTAAAAAAATATGGATAAGAATAAGAGATAAAAGTAATAAGTAAATAAAGACCAGCAGTAGGGGGGGGGGCAATGCAAATAGTCTGGGTAGCCATTTGACTAGATGTTCAGGAGTCTTATGGCTTGGGGGTAGAAGCTGTTTAGAAGTCTCTTGGACCTGAACTTGGCGCTCCGGTACCGCTTGCCGTGTGGTAGCAGAGAGAACAGTCTATGACTAGGGTGGCTGGGGTCTTTGACAATTTTTAGGGCCTTCCTCTGACACCGCCTGGTATAGAGGTCCTGGATGGCAGGAAGCTTGGCCCCAGTGATGTACTAGGCCGTTCGCACTACCCTCTGTAGTGCCTTGCGGTCGGAGGCGAGCAGTTGCCATACCAGGCAGTGATGCAACCAGTCAGGATGCTCCTGATGGTGCAGCTGTAGAACCTTTTGAGGATCTGAGGACCTATGCCAAATCTTTTCAGTCTCCTGAGAGGAAATAGGTTTTGTCGTGCCTGCTTCACAACTGTCATGGTGTGCTTGGACAATGTTCGTTTTTTGGTGATGTGGACACCAAGGAAGTTGAAGCTCTCAACCTGCTCTACTGTAGCCCCGTCGATGAGAATGGGGGCGTGCTCTGTCCTTTTTTTCCTGTAGTCCACAATCATCTCCTTTGTCTTGATCATGTTGAGGGAGACGTTGATGTCCTGGCACCGCATGGCCAGGTCTCTTACCTCCTCCCTATAGCACAATTGGTTAGGAGCCTGTAAAACTGCAGCCATCTCCTCCAGTGCCATATGTTCTAATTCAATCCAAGACAAACATATTGTTGAATAAATATAGTACAAAGTCATTGTTTATACACCTACTGTGCATTCGGAAATTCTCCAGACCCCTTCCCCTTTTCCACATTTTGTTACATTACAGTCTTATTCTAAAATGGATGAAATAAAAACATTTCCTCATCAATCTACACAGTACAACATAATGACAAAGTGAAAGCAGGTTTTTAGAAATGTTTGCAAATGTATTAAAAATAAAAAACTTAAATAACTTATTTGCATAAGTATTCAGACTCTTTGATATGAGAATTTAAGCTCAGGTGCATCCTATTTCCATTGATCATCCTTGAGATGTTTCAACATCTTGATCGGAGTCCACCTGTGATAAATTAAATTGATTGGACCTGATTTGGAAATGCACACACCTGTCTATACAGTACCTCCATAAAGCATTCATACCCTTTGACTTATTCCACATTTTGTTGTGTTACAGCCTGAACTAAAAATGTATATTTTCTATGTGTATTTTTTTCTCATCAATCTACACACAACACCCCATAATGATAAAGTAAAAACATGTTTTTAGATGTTTTTACAAACTTATTGAAAGTGAAAAACAGAGTCAATACTGTAGAATCACCTTTGGCAGCGATTAAAGCTGCAAGTCTTTCTGGGTAAGTCTCTAAGAGCTTTCCACACCTGGATTGTGCAACATTTTTTCAAAATTCTTCAAGCTCTGTCAAATTGGTTGTTCATTAAACATTTTCAGGTCTTGCCATAGATTTTCAAGTAGATTTAAGTCAAAACTGTAACTCGGCAACTCAGGAACATTCACTGTCTTCTTGGTAAGTGACTCCAGTGTAGATTTGGCCTTGTGCTTTAGGTTATTGTCCTGCTGAATGGTGAATTCCTTTCCCAGTGTCTGGTGGAAAGCAGACTGAATCAGGTTTTCCGCTTGAATTTTGCCTGTGCTTAGCTCCATTACATTTATCTTTTATCCTGACAAACTCTCCAGTCCTTAATGATTACAAGCATACCCATAACATGATACAGCCACCACTATGCTTGAAAATATGGAGAGTGGTACACAGTAATGTGTTGTATTGGATTTGCCCCAAAAATTGTTGGAGATGTGAATCCAAAATATAATTTGTTAACTTGTTGACAAGTTATTACGCTAATTACTGTATTGCAAAAGTGATATTGAGTTGTGTTTGGTTGTCAACACAACCAAATATCCACATTCGAAGGACATCTTTTGTGCCACTGGATTCTATCCATCTCAACCAAAAATCGAAGTTTAGGAATAGGACTAAATCAAATCAAACTTGAAGTGCATTTGAAGTTTGATTTGATTTTGTTCTATTTTTTTTATTTGGTTGAGATGGAGACGTGAATCGAACATATTAATGATTAACTTGACGATTACATTAGAAATCAACCAAAGCTTGAAACTCTAGGCTTATATGTATTGTCTATTTTTTGTTAAACCCTGGGTTGAATTTATAACAATAGCTGTTGATGACTTTGCAAATTCTATATAGGCCTGAATAGTATAATTGATGATATGTGAGTGATAAAGTATAGTGACATTTCATTTGCTCTGTTAAACCTACCCTTTGGAATGACTTGGCAACTGTGAATCTATTTATTTATTAAGAAATCTCTCAATAACCATTCTCACAATAGAACATTGGTAGTATTCAATGACAAATATCAAAGCTAAGCAGGGTTGGACTTGGTTAAAACCCTGGTTGGGAGACCAATTGGATATCTGTAGATAGATTAAATCTCCAGTAAGAGTTGCTGCCTAGCCTATAGCTATTTTTTCTGATAATGGATATAACGTTGAAGATCTGACGTTGGTAAAAATTCAACATATTATGCATGGTTTGTCTGTGTTGAAAACTGGTTACTGTGATGAAATGATCCTGTGGTAAAATGTTTACCATCTAAACAACAGTTTATGTTGATTACTTTTTTCAAATCCAATGTATTTTCCATGTAGATTCCATGTCACAATACAATGACAAATTATGTTGAAGCAACATTGATTGAGCAGTGCCCAGTGGGAAAGTGTGGTGTATATGTCTACCTGACTTCCATTATGTTGGAAGACATGCGTCCTGAAAGTTGGGGAGAAATATGATACAAATGGTTTTTTTTCCAATGCCCAATTTACAGAAATGTATTTTTACTACTGTAGAACGACCCATACGGTATATGGTTGAGTTCCCCCACAGCGCTGTCAGAATGGACATTGTTGTCAGCAGAATGTGACAAGCTTCATGTTGTTTGCCCAGACAGCCTGCAATCTCCTTAATGAGGCCCCTAGCTCCCTTATGTAAAGTAAAAATATGTCAGAAAATATCCTGTAATTACCTTTACCCATAAGAGTCCAAGCCCTGTCTAAGCTGGGGGAGGGGGTGGGTGTTCTACTAAGCTATATGGAATTGTTTTAAGAAGGTCATATCAAGGATAATTTTGCAATTTGATTTGAAATTTTAACACCCCTTGAAGTATGAACAAAAATATGATTTGATTAAACATTTTATTTGTATTTTTTTTTACTATTTTACATTGCAGAATAATAGTGAATACATCAACACTATGAAATAACACATATGGAATCATGTAGTAACCAAAAAAGTGTTAAAGAAATTAAATATATTTAATATTTTATTCTTCAAAGTAGCCCAAAAAAAATCTCAAATCTCAAAATCTCAGATTCATCAGAATAAAGGACAGATTTGCACCGGCCTAATGTCCATTTCTCATGTTTCTTAGCCCAAGCAAGTCTCTTCTTCTTATTGGTGTCCTTTAGTAGTGGTTTCTTTGCAGCAATTCACTGCCGGCGGTGAAAGTCGGCGATGAGGATGGTCATCGATGACCCGGGGAGGAGGGGGGGAGGGGTGGGCCTAGAAACAGAAGACAAAGAGCTGTGAGACAAGGGCTTAATCCTAGACACATGAAAAGTAGGGTGTATACAGAGGGTACAGGGTAACAGCAGACAAACAACAGTGGGAGTAAGAGATGGAGAAAGAGATCTGGAGATGGGGACAGGACCAGGGGGTAAAGTTTGCGGGACTCCACCCGGAGGGGCAGGTCCCATAAAGACAGCCATACCCTGCCTAGGATGATAGTGGGGAACTGGAGTCCGGTGGCGGTCCGCTTGTTGACGGGACCTGGAGGTGGTCTTGAGAAGAGCCAACAAGCTCTTTTCCAGGTACGCCGACAGTGGCAGTCTGGACTGGGGATGAAACCCGAAGGACAGGCTGGCTGACGACCCAATAAGGGTGCAGAACGCCTTCCAGAATTGGGACGAGAACTGAGGACCGTGATCAGAGACAATGTTGACTGGGAGTCCACGGATTCGGAAGACGTGCTGCACCATGAGCTGGGCCGTCTCCTTGGCTGATGGTAACTTGGGGAGAGGGATGAAATGGGAGACGTTAGAGAACCTGTCCACCACCGTAAGGATGGTGGTGTTGCCATCTAACGGAAGGAGCCCAGAGACAAAATCCAGGGAAATATGGGACCAAGGGGTGATGAAGAACAGGGAGTGGCTGAAGGAGGCCAGACGGAGCTTGCCACCAGAGTCTTGTTTTGAGCACACACCGTGCATGCCGTGACGAAGGCTGTGACGTCCGGAACCAGAGTGGGCTACCAGAAGCGTTGTGAGAGGAAGGCCCCGAGACCGGGCCGAATCAGGGATGAACATCCGGTTAGCCGGGCCCTCCCCAAGGTCTGTCTAGGAATGTTGTGCCTCGCAGACCAGGGCCTCAATACCACAGACAACTGAAGCCACAAGACATGAGGTAGGGAGGATGGGCTCAGATTCAGAGGGTGTGGCAGCAGAACTGTACAGGTGAGAGAGGGCCTCCGACTTCACATTTTTCGACCCTGGGCTGTAGGAGATGGTGAAGTTGAACCTGGTAAATAACAGGGCCCAACGGGCCTGCATAGAGTTAACCTCTCAGGGATAATGCAGAGTGCAAAATTCAAATAAATTACTATAAAAATAAAACTTTCATTAAATCGCACATGCAAGATAGCAAATTAAAGCTACACTTGCTGTGAATCCAGCCAACATATCAGATTTCAAAAAGGCTTTTTGGCGAAAGCAAACAATGCTATTATCTGAGGATAGCACCTCCGTAAACAAAGAGAGAAACCATATTTCAACCCTGCAGGCGCGACACAAAACGCAGAAATAAAAATATAATTCATGATTTACCTTTGACAAGCTTCTTTTGTTGGCAATCCAATATGTCCCATAAACATCACAAATGGTCATTTTGTTCGATTATTTCGATATATATCCAAAATGTCCATTTATTTGGAAGATGGGATGATCTGTGTTCAATACATGAAGAAAACAAACTGTAGTTAGCTTTCTGGTCATGCGCCTCTATCTAACAGTAAACATCAAGTGACCCTCGTTCAAGATGGCCGTACTTCTTCATTACACAAAGGAATAACCTCAACCAATTTGTAAAGACTGTTGACATCCAGTGGAAGCGATAGGAACTGCAAGACAAAATCTGGATTCCCAATGAAAACCCATTGAAAAGAGAGTGACCTCAAAAGAAAATCTGAATGGTTTGTCCTCAGGGTTTCGCCTGCTAAATAAGTTATACTCACAGACATGATTCAAACAGTTTTAGAAACTTCCGAGTGTTTTCTATCCAAATACATACTAATAATATGCATATCTTATCTTCTGAGGATGAGTAGCAGGCAGTTTAATTTGGGCATGCATTTCATCCGGACGTGAAAATACACCCTGTCCCCACCCTGTGACCAAGAAGTTAAGGCACTTGGCTATGCAGAGGTATTATAAATTCTAATGGTCAGTCCTCACCAAAAATGGATGTTCCGCCCCTTCCAGCCTGTGCCTCCACTCCTCCAGCACCATCTTAATCGCCAGAAGTTCCCGGTTTCCAACATCATAGTTCCTTTCCGCTGAGTTGAGACGATGGGACAGGAAGGCACAGGGATGAAGCCTTTGGTCCTGGACAGACCGCTTTGACAGGATGGCCCCCACTCCCACGTCAGAAGCATCAACCTCAACCACAAACTGACGGACCAGCTCCGGATGGACGAGGATGGGGGCTGTAGTGAACCATTGCTTAAGGTCCACAAATACCCTGTCAACAGCTGGGGACCATGTCAACGGTACCTTGGGAGAGGTGAGTGCAAATGTGTGTTGGGGCCAATCCACCACCGCCATCACCTTTACAGGATCCATCTGGACATTCCCTTCAGTGATGACGTATCCCAGAAAGGAGATATTAGAGAGGTGAAAATCATACTTCTCTGCTTTCACAAACAACTGATTCTCCAGGAGGCGCTGAATGACATGGAGAGCGTGTTCTTGGACAGAACGGGAGAAAACAGGTAGACAAATACAAAACGATTCAACATGTCCCGGAGCACATTGTCTACCAGGGCCTGGAAAACAGTGGGAGCATTGGTAAGCCCAAACGGCATGACCAGGTACTCGTAATGTCCACTGGCAGTTTTGAAGGCCGTCTTCCACTCGTCTCCCTCACGTATCCAAATAAGGTGGTAGGCATTCTGAAAGTATTGGAAAACATGGTTACCCCCTGGAGAGGTTTGATACCAGAGGAAATGAGTGGCAGGGGGTAATGATTCTTAACCGTGATGTCATAGAGGCCCCGGTAGTTGATACATGGACGCAGGGTCTTGTCCTTCTCCACAAAGAAGAACCCTCCGCCTGCAGGGGAGGCAGAAGTGCGAATGCTCCCGGCAGCCAATGTCCTCAATGTCCTCCATGGCCTTGGTCTCAGGACCAGACAGGGAATATAGCCGGCCTTGAGGTGGTGTGGTGCCCGGGAGGAGGTCAGTAGCACAGTCGTAAGGACGATGCAGAGGAAGAGAGATAGCACAAGCCTTGCTGAAAACCTCCAGGAGGTCATGGTACTCTGCAGGAACAGCAGAGAGATCCGATGCTGTACTTAAACCTGGAGGAGGACGTCCTGGGGGATGCTGCGCCGCCTTAAGGCAATGTGAGTGGCAAAACGGGCTCCAACCCAGGATTGAACCCATGGTTCAGTAAATAACAGGGTTGTGCTTCTGGAGCCATGAGAATCCCAAAACAACCGGGATGTGGTGGGATTTGATGAGGAGAAGCTGTGTGGACTGTGATTGCCTGATACCCGCAGGTTAATGGGACCTGGGCTGTGCGTGCCCCTTCCAATGGAGTGGCCGCCCATTGCTCTGGCGTCCATGGGAATGGAGAGGAGTTGTGTGGGGAGTACGGGTAATGGGAGTAAGAAAATTCCCAGTCTGGACCACCAGCGTACTCGTTCCTACTGATGAGCCTGGTCTTTTGACTGGCAGGTGGCTATGTAATGCCCTACATCACCACAATACAGACAACAGATGGAGCTCAGCCTTCGTGAACGCTCCTTAGGCGATAATCTAGCTCTGCCTAGTTGCATAGGCTCCAGAGTAAACGAGTCACCCGTCCCTGATGATTCCCAAGGGAACTCGGGTGGCTTTGGCTCCTCTCGAACATGCAGACATCGGGGACTTCTGGACTTCTTCGGAGGTGAGCAGGGAGCAGTGGATGAACGAGTGTGACCGAGACCCGACCTCCTCTCACTCCTGCGTTCCCATAGACACCCATCAATCCTAATGGTTAGGGCAATGAGGGGATCGAGGTCCAAAGGTAACTCCTGAGCTGCGAGCTCGGGATTCTTGCTCCCAAACTGCAGTCGCCCAGGAGAGCGCCCTTCCAGACATTAGCGTAATCAGATACGCTATATTCGATCGATCCGAAGGCAACGAAGATGGCTGCAGCTCAAAAACGAGGGAGCACTGAGAAAGAAACGCCCCACCACTGGGTTGTACCAACCCGTACCGTTGTGGTATGCTGCCTGTAAGATAATCCACAGAATTGCTCCAGTAACGTCTTGTACCGCTGGTCGTGGCATTCCCCCAGTGAATGGAGCCCTTCAACAAGGTTCTGGAGTAGCTCCTTATGTCATTCAATGGTGGATCCATGCAGGGAAACAGTGCTGCGGAGATGGTCCGAGTCTGCTGGGTCAGTCATGGCCAGTTCGTACTATAACAACACAGGGCGAGTCCCAGATGCAGACACAGGAGGCAGATGGTTCAAGTAAGTCTCTGATACTTATTGAACAACAAGGGGCAGGCAAGAGGCAGGTCAAGGGCAGGCAAAAGTTCATAGTTCTTGAAATGTTCCGACTGTCATTTCTATTTGCTTATTTGAGCTGTTCTTGCCATAATATGGACTTGGTCTTTTACCAAATAGGCCATCTTCTGTATACTACCACTACCATTTCACAACACAACTGATTGGCTCAAAAGCATTAAGAAGGAATTTAAATGCATTCCAGATGACTACCTCATGAAGCAGGTTGAGAAAATGCCAAGAGTGTGCAAAGCTGTCATCAAGGCAAAGGGTGGCTACTTTGAAGAATCTCAAATAAACATATATTTTGATTTGTTTAACACTTTTTTTGCTTAAAACATGACTCCATATGTGTTATTTCATAGTTTGATGTCTTCACTATTATTCTTCAATGTAGAAAATAGTAATAATAAGGAAAAACCCTTGAATGAGTAGGTGTGTCCAAACGTTTGATTGGTACTGTACGTGTCTCACCTTATTATATTAGTGTGTAGCGTAAACTGTTCGGACGCCCCAGCAGATCGGCTGTACTGACTTCCGATGAATCCCAAGACTCTTGTGGGGGTCATAGATCGAAAAGGAGAACACAACAATTTTCGTGAGAGTCTAATAGTTTGTAGGCCAAACCGTTCGGACGGCACAGACGATTTTGTGAGAAGACTGATGTCTCATGGTGTGACAAACACTGCTCTAGCTCTGTCACCTTTCACCACAGATGGGGAAGTGCGACATAGTTCATGCGGTGGATTGAGACGGATATATGTAGTTTAAACTGACCGATTTTTCAGGGATTTGAAAATGTATGTTAATTAGATTTCCGCAGGGGCGTGGACATCGACCTTAGGGGGATAATATATAAATCAATATGTTAATTGTAAGAGCAAAATAAAGTAAGGGATTTATTTATGCATATGTTTGTATTGAGAATGTAGTAGAAACCAACTGACAAACAAGAATGTAGAGATAATGATGTTGAGAGAAATGTCAAACAGGAATCTACCTTTAATGAAAAATAGATTCCTGGCAATGCTCATGTGTCAGATCCCAATCTACATATGAGATGTCATGTAAAGAGGGCCTCATTGAACTGTGGATCTGATCCGGCCCGGTGACAGGCTAGGGGCCTGAGTATATGCCACACCTCTCCTGCTGTCTGGGTTATCAATCTCTGACAGCCCACAGCTCTCTGATGGTTGCTGCCGTCACAGGAGTCTGCATCACACACTTGTCAAACCACCTCTCCATTCCCTCCACCCCCGTTCCTCTTTACCAGCCAGCCAACAACAAAGTCTCAACACCCTGTTTTCATTATGGAGACAAATCCTGCTTGATCTGGCATCCATCTGTGAGGCACGGGCTTCGTGTTGAGTGACTCAAGTCTCTCATCATCTGCGCTTCACAGATGGATCTCCATGCATGCAGGGTCTCCGGGGGGTGGTGGCCCGGTGGCCTTGATCCTGGCCTGGGCGGGGTGGAGGACAGAGCCACATGGCCTGAGCCCCGGGGCCAGAAAGGCCATC
Source organism: Oncorhynchus mykiss (assembly GCF_013265735.2). NCBI lineage: Eukaryota > Metazoa > Chordata > Actinopteri > Salmoniformes > Salmonidae > Oncorhynchus > Oncorhynchus mykiss. Next base: position 19,765,643 of record NC_048588.1, read on the forward strand.
TACTCCATAATAGAGTGAGGTTAATGAGCGGGGCTCGCCATTCAGCTTAGTCCATTAACCTGGGAGCTCACTCCACACAGCTCTTTTTCTGCATGGATAGCTGAATGTCCACTCCTGATCTATTATCTGTGCATGCATATCTCCCAGTCTTCTTCCCTTTCCCACCCTGGCCTTTCCCTGTTCATATGATGGGATAAACTAGAACGACTCCAATCTGAGACCAGGCCTCAATGTGCTGTCTCATTTCACTGTTTATTCCCATAAGGGATAAAGCTGGCGTGGTTACAGTACATAGTTTGCACAGTCTCTCATCCAAATGGATATGATGACAAAGTAATGACAAATAATACTGTAGCCCTTCCATTAGTTTTCAATCCCACCCTATTTAAGCTGCCTCAGTTAAAGCCTTAGGATTCTGATAGAGAATGTAATGTATATGGTGGGCTGAAAAGTGTACATTGCGCCCAGTATGGAGGATAGCTCAAATTAAGGATCTCACACATATTAACCTGACGCCCTACATCTGTGCCAAGGATTCTGGGCAAGGGTGTTAACTTTAACGACACGGTTCACTGTTTTTGTAATGAATATATCGTAATCCATTTTCTACACTAGGCTACTGTAGATACCAGTTAGTTTTCCAGATAGCGGTGCTATCCCACAATAATATTTGATGCACAGCTATTAAGATAGCTTTTTGTCAAGCTCATTTTCCCCTTCGTAATCAAATCAACCTGGAACAATTGACCTTGACAGACCAGAAATCCTTTCACAGCTCTCTCTGCCTCATTCCCATGGTGCAACGGGACATTACAAAGCAGTTTCATTATTGGCTTTCTCACTGCTCCCAGGGCCATTAACAATCAACAACCCCTTTTTTCTCTCAAAATTGTTGCTGATCTGCTCTCAATGGTCAAAAACAGGATAATTCAAGGCCGTATAGCACAGATTTCTTACTGTAATAACACAACATATGGGTGTTGGTGGTAATCACAAGTGGAAGTGCAATGGGCTGTATCTAACCACACTTAACCTAATTTATTTCAAAATGACAAAAGGTTCTTCACCTCAACAGATGAAAACATATATTTTTTCTCAGAAGGCAATTGAATTTAATTGACAGATGAATGATGTATTATACTGTACATGCTGCTATGCTATACATATACTGCTGTACATATTTTCCAAAATGTGTTCCAAAATAATCTTTTAAGAAGGAATTGGCATCTAGCAAATGTTATTGTATTCCAGGACGCTAGATTACAATTTATTGTGGGAAATGTTGTGCCTTAAGTTGGTTTGAAACTGTAGCTGATATTTATCATCCATCTACATTAAACATTCCATAGGATTTACATCACAGGAACAAATGGAGGGCAGAAAGGGCACAAGATCCAGGCCTTAAGACATTGATACAGTTGAAGATTTAAGTTTGTACCCTGTAGGTTCCTTGATAATTTCTGTGAGATTTAGGGCATCTAGCTTAGATTGTAGGACAATCGAGGAGTTATGCATATCCCAGTTTTGGTCACCTAAACAGTACGAACTCTGAAGATAGATGGGGGGCAATCAATTCACATACGGTTTCCAGGGCACAGCTGGGGGCTGAAGGGGGTCTATAACAAGCAGCAATGGTGAGAGACTTGTTTCTGGAAAGGTAGATTTTTAAAAGTAGAAGCTTGAATTGTTTGGGCACAGACTTGGATTGTATGACAGAACTCTGCAGTAGATTGCAAGTTCTATCTTGTCAGAAGATATTATAGTTAGGGATGGAAATTTCAGGATTTTTGGTGGCCTTCCTAAGCCTTCCATGATTCAGACACGGCTACGACATCAGGGATGGCGGAGTGTGTTAAAGCAGTGAATAAAACAAACTTAGGGAGGAGGCTTCGAATGTTAACATGCATGAAATCAATGCTTTTACGGTTACAGAAGTCAACAAATGAGAGCTCCTGGGGAATAGGAGTGGTGCTGGGGGCTGCAGGGCCTGGGTTAACCTCTACATCACCAGAGGAGGAGTAGGATAAGGGTACGGCTAAAGGCTACAAGAACTGGTCGTCTCGTGCGTTAGGAACAGAGAGTAAAAGGAGCAGATTTCTGGGCGCGGAAGAATAGAGTCAAGGCATAATACTGTATATAGACAAGGGTATGGTAGGATGTGAGTGCATCTTGAATCTGCCGGTAACAACTCTCCTGTGTACTGTACCTAATCATCTGCAATGCTTCATTGAACAACAGCTGTATTGCATAGAAATAAGTTTGTAAGTGATATGTCGACCGTGTTATTAAGCTGAGTCATGGGTCTTCATCCTTGGAGCTGTAGGCAGCAGTGTCTGTTGGCCATATGACGAGCATAAAAAGTAGGTCAAATTATGATTCACAATGTTATATTCTTTATCTTGTTTCCGCTGAAATGTGTGAAGGATGTCGGCTTTGCCTGGTGTGTCTAGTATTGATTGAAGAGGGACGTCATCAATCCGACCGGTTTTATAACTCTGCCCACTATACCCAGATGATCTCTGTAGTGTTTCTGTCCTTGAAAAGTACCAAAACATCTTCATGGATATAAAATAGTGAGATCTTTGTGAGTAGGCGACAAAATATGAAGTTCTTTCTGTGTGCAGTAGGAAAGAGAATCTCTCTCTATCTTAATGGAAATCTGCACCTTCTCTACCGAAAGACAGCTGTGGGAAGACATTGGGTCACATCAAATGTTGAAGCCAACACAAGGGCTGAATCCCAAAGAGGATTTAAGGATTCCGGAACACTACTGAAAGTATTAAATATAAAACCGTCTGAAGCCCTCCCATAACTTACAGCTACTGTTGATGACAATACACATCCCCCTTGATGACTTACAGCTCAGCTCTCACCAGTCATTGTTTTTTCTCACCCAGTCACCTTAAATCTCATCCATGTTTCACAGCACATCCTCGCTGACATGTGGAAAGATTCCCGAGTGACATAAAAGGGCTGGAGCATCCACGGCCGCATATTTCTGATTCACAGGAATAGAGAGAGCTTTTTTAAGGATAGGCATTCAAAAGTTGTCTTTTTTCATTGGATAATCTGAGTGGGAGGAAGTGAGTAGTCAGACAGAGATAACTGGCGCAGTGAGATCTGTTCCTATCCAAGTGGAACACTTCTCCAGGCATACAAAACATGTGGGCTTAAGTCACATAATCCCTTACAATATCAGTTAGAATGTCAATATGCTGACATGAACGGACAAGACGTCTCAGCACACTTACTGTTAAAGGACTGGTACTACGTAATATCATGTTATTGTTGTTATTAGTACAGGCTACTATTGCTAGACAGTGCAGTGATGTAAATGTGATAACAACCCACATTTAAACCGAAGCTGAATACAGTTGCTCACCAATGGCATTTGGTAAAGAGAATTTTCTTGACATTTTCTTCTATTTTCCCCTGTACACAAAAGCATTGTTTGTCCAAGGCCTGCAGATATTGAGGCAAGTAATTGGATACACAACGCTCAGACCCAAGTGCATCTCAGAGGCTAAGCAAACAGTTGTGCTCTTTCCACATTTGGGTCTTGGTTCAAATGAGGCCATCAATGTAGAATCCGGTGGTGTTTCTATCACAGAGTTCTGGATGACATAGCACCACCAGCATGACTGAGCAAGGCTGTCTGAGCCCAGCTAACTATTACAGTTCTGGAAAGCTGAGGGAAACCCAAGCGTTTCGTTTACACTTTAGTGTATGAATTAGATATTACATGCCAAATGTTTTCTATTCTATTTCCTTCATGCAACAGATGCAAACGTAGATCAAATCACGCAAAGGAAAGTAAATAAAAGCTGAGTTTGACAGAATAATTTCGTTAAAGGTAAATACTGTAAAGAGAGACGACATCAGTGTGTCAGATGGTGGGTAACACATTCAGTTGGTGGGGATTTTTTAACTGAGCAGTTTTCTAAAGCTTTTGGCCTGAGTGCAATCTGTAAAATACCCTGCACCATCTAAGTTAATCCTGAGAGTTGTGAGGCTTGAGACGTGAGATCATAGAGCCAACATTGTGAAGATGGAAATGCCCTGACCCTGATACGACCTTCATACCTTCAAAAACCTAACCCAGGCACTTCAACACAATCAATACAGCCCTCCCAGTGTTGGCTGGCAGCTCCAGACCAGCATCCATTAATGCTCTCACGCAATTGTTAAACTTTGTATTAAGGAGCAATATCAACTTTGTTATGACATGGATATTATCTGGTACATTACAGTCAGGAGGGAAAGATGGAGAGAGAGAGAGAGAGAGAGTTGAAGAGAGAGATAGAGATGAAGAAAGATATGAAGAGGTGAAGAGAGAGAGGGGGAGAGAGATGGATGAAGAAAGAGGGATGAAGGGATGAAGAAAGAGATAGAGAGAGCGAGAGAGCGAGAGAGATAGAGAGAGAGTAGGCCTATAGAAGTTGGTTTAGCTAGAAGTGCTGTGTTAAAAGAATCCATCCTTCATGGACACCCTCCTCTCATACCAACAGATTATTTATGTGGAGCCGGTTAAAGTGCTGAGCATGGCTGAGCGTATAAATAGGACTGTGTACATAATCACAGGCTCACATGGGAAGCAAATGGGAGGGAGAGGAGGGGAGAGAGCCTATTACTAGAGCATCAGATCATCAGCTCCAAACTTGATCTACTCTGACTCATCAACAACTGAGGAAAACTCTGATCTCCCTCTCTCACACATGTGGTCTGCATGTTGGCCAGGTCGCAATTGTAAATGAGAACTTGTTCTCAACTTGCCTACCTGGTTAAATAAAGGTGAAATACATTTTTAAAAATGTAGGCCTAGGTTCACGGATATAGCCCCAGAAACTTCTGTGTCTACTGGTGCACAAAGTTGTGAAATGGCATTGTGTATAATCATTACTCATATGAGCTGACTGAGTACCTCATCTAATTCCATATTTGACTTGGTTCACTGACTGACTGATGTATATGTGAGAGATGATTTGGGTCAAGTCTGACTTGCAAATACATCTAATTTGTTGGGCAACTTTTTATAAATAGCCGCATAATCAACAAAAATTCTTGGAGCATGCCTGATATGATCATATTCTCTAAGGCAATATTTTTGTTACTGCTTAGTGGTACTAACTAGGGTCATCATTTTCTAAACAATGCCTAGACTCTAATAACGCTCTGATGAGGAATCAAAAGGGATAATTGAATCAAATTCCACGATAGAGGGCACAATTCATGCTGAACTGTATAACTCCGAAGAGTCTGAACTCATGCATATTTGAATTGTTCTCTCTGGTGGCCGATCTCAGTGGATGCTCTAGGTTGTTGTCTTTCTCTGGAGGTCATATTGGCCATCCTGAAGGTATGGGCCTGGTCAGAGTGCCAACTGTGGAGAGGCCTGCTAGGAGATCCATATGTTATCAGCTAAATCACAGTCAATGGAGGCCGTTACTGCATCGCTCCTGACTGGTATCTAATGAAAACCATGTCATGCTCCGTTGCCTTTGTTTTTTAACCAGCGATGTGAAGGAAATTGGAAACGACAGCGGTAATACTGCAATCAAACCTCAGAGTTTCGCATGCAGCACATTCCTACAGCCAAACCTATGATAAATACAATTGGGGAGTATAGGGCCGCCTCTCCCTTTTCAGTTTATGAAAATGAATACTTCACAGTCCATAACGATCCACATCAAGGGAGAGATGTATGGTGCTTCAGAGAGGAGGTGCAGGTTCTTTAATATGATCAATAGGCTGGTCTGGACTCCCCCTAACCTTCCCTATCTTACTGGTTCAGGTCAGGGCACCACAGGCCACGACCAAATATGATATGTTCATTACAGAAAGCTTTAAGTTGGAGGCGTGGGCCCTGGCATCTTAATGTTGTGTTAGCCTTGTGGCAAGTGAGGTTGACTGACTAATAGAGGAGATATTGTATATGAGCTCTTTGCCCAGGTTTTCACACAGGGGTTTGAGACGGACTGCAGAGAAATGTACTCTCTACTGTAACACGTTCTTTCTCTTCAGTAAACATTTTCAAAGGTGTTTGAACAAGGATGTGATCACTGCAGTTTTTACAATATGGGGAAAGGGGACCTTAAAATGGAGGAAGAAATTAACTTGAAATATCTTTATTGGGATACAGTCAGTTCAATTGAATATTCTAATACAGTACCTGCAATTACCAAAGAGGAATGTCCTCTGCAACTTCCCATTTCCTTCAATACTTGTTTAAAGCATCTGCTTTTGTAGCACTATAATCTGAGTCCTTGGCGCGGCACCAAACAAAGCGTTAGCTTCGTATCTGTCTGCCCGAGGGACTGCATTGGTTGCACATGATGGCAGAGGACCCAGACTGGGCACATCTGGTAGAAGGAGAGGGAAACAAAACACCATCCTGAGACAGCTATGATTTACTTATCTAATGAATCATCAGCCTTTTACACCAGTCCCAGAAATGACATAGTTTGAAGCGATGCATGAGTCTGAACACATCTGATGTTTTCAGCCATACCAGTTATGCTCATAAAGATGCAAGTTGTCTATTTTCATCAGTCATTGACTCCAGCCTCAGAAAAGAAGTCATTTGAGGCAGTGTATGAGTCAGAGCATAACTGATGTGTTGGACCATGCTGAATCACTTGCCTTACTTATACTGTAAGTCCTTTCTTATCGAAATACCATACAATACCATGTTTCATAGAGTTGCACATGACTGTCACCACACTGTCCCTACACTCAACACGAACCCCAGAATGGGGTGATATGTGTAGGGTTGGTTTTAGCATGCTCTTTATATAAGATTACAGCTGAGGTATGAATGATTCTACTGATGCTTGCAGTGCGAAGAATATCAATCGATTCCTGTTGGATGGCTCAGGGAACATTAACAGCAGTTGGACATTTCAGTGAAGTGTGGCATGCATGGATGAAATTGTACTTCTCACATCCCTGTCTTAGGTCAGGGTAATGCTAGCCAATGGGCATCTGTAAATGTTACTTTTCCAACAAAGGAATTGCCAAATCATGCTGGATTTGGACAAATCACAAAAATGTTAGCTTCCATGCTGATTTTATGTGATGGAATCACATGCACATACTGTCAAGAAAAGAGTCGATATGAAATGGAAATAAATGTCATCTCAAAATAGAACCCAAGCCCTAAAAAGTGAACCAATGTTGTGGATACAAGGGTTTCTGAAGGACATTCAAAGGCCCACCTCAATGTCAATGTACTGAGTGATGGACCCACTATGATTACAGTACAGAGGTTTGCTGTGTAAACCTGTCTCCATTGGACACAGAATATGTATTATTATGGCAGGTACCAATAAGGGACCACTGTGGAGATCATAATCAAGATGGCTGCTGCGGCATTTACATTTGACAGAGGAGAATTGGTGCAATGACTGTTATCCCTATCTCTGTAAAAGCGGGTAGGGAAAATAGTATTCCTTTCTTCATCTCATGGACCTTCAATTAACGGCATTTGATAGCTGCGTTGATCCCTCTCAGCCAGCTTGGTGAGAAGGGAGAAAGGAGATGGGTGAAATTTGATAAATGGATATTTTAAGAGCAGTTTGTGCCGCTTGCAGTTGTGTGAAAAGTCTGAGGTGTTCAACAGCATAAATTATTGGGATCTTTTTTCACGACACACTGTACGTCTATCACTTCGGTTATTCACCAGTTGTTCTTACGTATTGCCGTGTTGTATTTCCTCAGAGCGTCACAGTACAGACTATTCTGTACAAATGGTTAATAATCAAATTGAAAAGAGAGACACAAAGGCTAGCTTCTGGTGACCAAGAAATATGATTCAGAAGCATTTCTTTGTAAAGCTGAAAGTTGGTAAATAACATCACTCAAGTGAAATCAAATGTTTAGAACAAGAACAAATAGGCTTGTGGAAATGTATTGGTTTTGTTTCTGCAGATTCATACGATTTGATTTGAAAAGAAGCGCTCTATAACTGTTTTACAGCAACACGAATGTCATATCATTTGTGCTGAACCCTGTTTGATGGCATTAAAGATGGAACTTTAATTTGAACCCTGTTTATGATTGTGACAGCAATACATGTGGCGGGTTGTTCTCCAAATGTTATTTGTGGCAGCACATTAAAGTGTGACTGTTTGTTTTCTCTGCAGCCTGCTTTCAAGTCATCATTGAGAGAAGCATTTGAGAAGAGACTACAAATACTGGTGAGTGCCACCTTTTCAAATTGAAGCCACCTTATTTACATACTGCAGTTCAGGCTAGCCCGGGGAGGAAGGAGTGAGACATGGCATTGAGAATGAAGATATACAAAAGAAAACAGGATAATAATAACTAAAGAAAACAGGATAATGGAATGGCCTGTCCTTATTCCCACTAACAGTTTCTAAAAGCCATTCAAATTATATATTTGTTAAACAGACACACCTGCACATACTCATGCACGCAGACACTCACGCACGCATGCACACACGCATGCATATACACAGAGAGAGCTACACAACTCTGTTCCATACAGCAACATTCCCTTACTGGTCCAGTGCAGCTATTTCACCACGACTGTGTTTTTTCACATAGGCAGGGTTGGGCTGGAACCACAGCTTTTGCATCCCAGCCTGCGCAATGGGAGTCGGCTCCATTATCAGAGCTGCTGCCTCGCCACCCTGCAGCAAACCCAGCATCCTCTGCTCCTGCAGATTTAATTTCTTATCTCAATAGGGAAAACAGCCCCTCTGATGAACAGCACAACTGCCCTGGGCTGCTGTGAACATGGCTCCATAATACATAGCTACAATAGATGCTTCTGATTAACTTATGAATGGAGGAAAGCACTGATATTCCTCTCAGGAAATTGAAGTTGGTAATAGATATTCAGGGGGATTTGCTATATAATAATTGTAACTGGGATAGGGCAAGGGAGAACCTCTCTCCAACATTAATCCAGTCCCGGAGCAGCAGAGAGCAATGTTTTATAAGGGTCTGCCATCGATGACATATCGAATCCATAAAGAGGATCCCAAGTAGATGAATATCAGTAATGTGCTGCTGTTGTGTATTCTGTGTTCTAAGACAGCCAGGCTTTAAGTTATTGATTGTAGGTAGTTGAAGACATGCACTCATTTCAAAAGAGGATTAGTGATGAGCTCCTTACCAACAATGCTCTCAGAGTCACATTTCCTGCTTCTTTAAGTGTGTTCAAAAATAATCTGTATTTTTCTTGTAAAACTAAAAAAAAATGCCATAATTTACAATGGAAAAAGGGCAGACTGTTTTGGCTTACAAGACAAATATATAAAAAAATGCCATAATTTACAATGGAAAAAGGGCAGACTGTTTTGGCTTACAAGACAAATATATAAAAAAAAGCCATAATTTACAATGGAAAAAGGGCAGACTGTTTTGGCTTACAAGACAAATATATAAAAAAAGCCATAATTTACAATGGAAAAAGGGCAGACTGTTTTGGCTTACAAGACAAATATATAAAAAAATGCCATAATTTACAATGGAAAAAGGGCAGACTGTTTTGGCTTACAAGACAAATATATAAAAAAATGTGTTGGTGGAACAAAATATGCAAGCTTTGTACTATGTGACTAGATTTGGGAAATTGTTTATATTTTGCAAGATGCTTTACACTTTTGTCCACTGAGAGTCTTTTAGCTGAGCCTAAGTGTTCAACTTTTCTTCCGTTTTTTTGTTGCATTTGCTCACAGCTTCATCAATGTCATGCAGAGCCATGGGAAAAGTAATTGCGTGTCAACTCTTCTGGGCCCTAAAACAAAAGTCATTATGAGAGCGGAAAGTAATATGACCTGATATACCATGGGTAAACTCGTTTTCCCAATGAAGCCTACTGTATGGGCACCAGTTGTTAAGAGTACATGATCAGTAGTTGCTTTTATTTTATAATGAGAAAGCTTAGAGTAGCATTATGTCAGTGACAATTTCTTCATCATTCTTAAGCCTAACCTCCTCAAGAATAATTTATATAAATAATTAAAGTTAAAAGGGAAATAAGCTGTTGCAACATTCATTTTTGGATTTAATATAATTTATAAGAATATAACTTATAAATGGCTCATGAGCATTTTTCAACTGTCGTACCCCATCAGAACCCTAAATATAAGAGGGTTTTGCTCCAATGTTGGTGAACAAAGTAAATGTAAACAAACTCTATATAGCCTCAAAACATGTTTAATACTATCATTTTTACATTATGGATGGTCTATGAATTTCAGAGTGGTTCCATTTCTCCAGCCCTATCCCTCAGATTTTTACCGAAACAAGGGCGGGGCTCACAATCTGTACTGTACAAGCTTTCCAGATCTCCACAGGAAGAACATAAACAGACAGTACAACACAGCTTAATAAAGCAGGCCACACAATATATTAGATGGTTAGGATTAGGGCTTTGAATTCTTCTCATGGACTAACAAGTACCTTCCTTATGTATTGGCATAAGTTGTACTTTACATATAATTTTGTCAAATCCTGAAATGAAATTATGCAATCAAGTTGTTACAGTGCATTTGGTAAGTATGCAGACCCCTTGACTTTTTCCACATTTTGTTACCTTACAGCCTTAAAATTGATTCAATTGTTTTCCCCCGCTCATCAATCTACACAGAATATCCCATAATGACAAAGCAAAAACAGGTTTGTATAATTTTATTGCAAATGTAGATTTTCTTTTACTGAAATATCACATTTACATTTACATTTACAAGTATTCAGAATCTTTACTCAATACTTTGGTGAAGCACCTTTGGCAACGATTACAGGCTTGAATCTTCTGGGGTATGACGCTACAAGCTTGGTACACCTGTATTTGGGGATTTTCTTCCACACTTCTCTACAGATCCTCTCAAGCTCTGTTAGGTTGGATGGGGAGCGTTGCTGCACAGCTATTTTTAGGTCTCTCCAGAGATGTTAGATCAGGTTCAAGTTTGGGCTTTGGCTGGGCCACTTAAGGACATTCAGAGACTTTTCCCGAAGCCACTCCTGCGTTGTCTTGGCTGTGTGCTTAGGGTTGTTGTCCCGTTGGAAGTTGAACCTTCGACCAGTCTGTGGTCCTCAGCGCTCTGGAGCAGGTTTTCATATAAGATCTCTCTGTACTTTGCTTTGTTCATCTTTGCCTCGGTCCTGGCTAGTCTCCCAGTCCCTGATGCTGAAAAATATCCACACAGCATGATGCTGCCACCACCATGCTTCATCGTAGGGATTGTGCCAGGTTTCTTCCAGATGTGACGCTTGGCATTCAGGCCAAAGAGTTCAATATTGGTTTCATCAGACCAGACAATCTTGTTTCTCATGATCTGAGAGTCCTTTAGGTGCCTTTTGTCAAACTCCAAGCGTGCTGTCGTATGCCTTTTACTGAGTAGTGGCTTCTGTTTGGCCACTCTACCATAAAGGCCTGATCGGTGGAGTGCTGCAGAGATGGTTGTCCTTCTGGTAGGTTCTCCCATCGCCACAGAGGAGCTCTGGAGCTCTGTCAGAGTGACCATCAGGTTCCTGGTTACCTCCCTGACCAAGGCCCTTCCCCCCAATTGGTTAGTTTGGCTGGGCGGCCAGCTCTAGGAAGAGTCCTGGTGATTCTGAACTTCTTCCATTTAAGAATGATGGGGCCCACTGTGTTCTTGGGGACCTTCAATGCTGCCACATTTTTCTGGTACCCTTCCCCAGACAGGTGTGTGCCTTTCAAAATCATGTCCAATCCATTGAATTTACCATAGGTAGACTCCAATCAAGTTGTAGAAGCATCTCAACGATGATACATGGAAACAGGGTGCACCTGAGCTCAATTTTGAGTCTCATAGAAAACGGTCTGAATATTTATGTAAATAAGGTATTTTCATTTATAATTTTTTTATAAATGTGCAACGTTTTCTAAAAACCTGTTTTCACTTTGTCATTTTGAGGTATTGTGTGTAGATTGATGAGGAACGTTTTTATTTAATCCATTTTAAAATAAGTCTGTAACGTAATAAAATGTCAAGGTCTGAAATCTTTCCAAACGCACTGTACATAACGCACTCAGTTGTATTACAGAAGACATTATTTTACAATGGAAAAGGCATACCTCAGATGGTGCGTTTCCTTAGTAGTGTTGAGGTAAGTTTGTCAGTTCCTAACGATGACACTAATTAGGCGCAGTGGAAAATTGCATTCCCTGCTACATATCTGATACCTTCAGAGACTGACAGAACAATTAACAGATTGACAGTGAAACCAACCATAACATTGTGTGCGTGATACAAAGGACAGTGACATTATGTTGTTGACAAGATAAGGAACTTAGGAAACAATTCAGACACAAAAGAAATGTGTTTAATTAAAAGTTGTGGTAATTTAGATGCACTTGATCAGTCTAGACTGGAACAGCCCAATTTTAAAATGAGCTGAAATCACATATACAACACTGAGAAACTGCACCGGCTGGATTATATCTACCGGTCAGTGAAATTACATCATTTTTCACTATGAAACAGCCTCAGCCTCTTCTATTCATGGAAAATAGCCTACAAAACACATTTTGTTGGAGATTTGTGTGTTTTCACTCTGTGATTAAAAAAAGGGAAATATCGACCCTTTACAGAAATTGGGATTTTGGCTGCCGTTGACATCAACTTCATCATCTGAAAACTCATACTTAGAATGTGTCTTAGGTCCCCAGTCACTGGTTATTTCAAGCCTGCACTGCTGATTTCAAAATTCCATAAGTACAGAGAAAGCGAATGTCAGCTCATTTTAGAGTATTATATTATTTTATCCTGCTTTAAGTAGAATATGAATACCTGCACAACAAAGAGTAGAGAAACAGTGTACCAGACCTGATATATAGATTTCATTAATATCGAGCTAAAAACCCTTGTTGGTTTTTCAATGAGCAGCAAATTGACAAATCAATCGGGGGAAATGGTACCATATGCCAACTATTAATGCTCTTTGAAGCAGGGGTGAACTTGAGGGTATTTTTTCATTGAATTAGCTTTTAGAAAGTGACAACCCGGAGCTTCTGGTGTGCGATTTTACTACGATAAGCAGGAAAGAGGATACGCTGGTCATTTAAAAAGAGATGACCTTATCCTCACTTTTCTTGAGAAAGTGATTATGATTTATTTTAGTGATGAATTAAGTGTAGGAAATGAGACTGACAATCCTGGAACGCAATTATTAGGTTTTGCAGATGACTGTGACGTTATTTTCATTTAGCACCACACTAATAGCAGTCTTGTTTAAGCACCAACAGCCTAGCAGAGGCTGAAGAATTAGCTTTTTGATTCATCTTCTTCTGTAGTCTGGTCATCATATCTATTTTGCTCATACTGTATATCTCTGCCTCTGTGAATCTAGTAGCATTATGGTTTGCTGCGGGGAATAAGAAATAGCAGCACGGGACACAGACAGGTTGGTTCCTGTTATCATGTTGTATTGTGTGTATACCTTGTAGACCGACAACTGTTGGCAGATTAGCTCTTATTATGGACTTAAATGATCTGAACTGAGACGGTCCTTAACCTACTCTTGCAGATTTATTTTATTTTTATTTCACCTTTATTTAACCAGGTAGGCTAGCGGTGTAACGATCTTCTTCATCTGAGGAGGAGTATGAAAGATCGGACCAAAACGTAGCATGGTAAGTGTCCATTTTAATGAAATATAACTGAACACTGAATACAAAATAACCAAAGTGAAACAATGAAAATCGAAACAGTTCTATATGGTGAAACACAGACACCTAAGTATGCCTAAGTATGGTTCTCATTTAGAGACAACGACAGACAGCTGTCTCTGATTGAGGACCATACCCGGCCAAAAACATAGAAAAAAGAACATAGAACGCCCACCCTAGTCACACCCTGGCCTAACCAAAATAGAGAATAAAAAGCCTCTCTATGGCCAGGGCGTGACAAGTTGAGAACAAGTTCACATTTATAACTGCGACCTGGCCAAGATAAAGCAAAGCAGTGCGACATAAGACATAAACAACAACACAGAGTTACATATGGAATAAACAAACGTACAGTCAATAATATGTATATGGCAATGGCATGCGGTTCATTGACAAGCAGATCCTGTTGTCTTTAATGGAAGTCATGCATTTATATTAATTTCTATCTAAGGGTCACTATTGGGAAAGACAAAAATGTTGACAATACAACCAAGGCATTATCGTTTGCTAATAATGTAAATGTTTGATACAGTGCCTTCAGAAAGTATTTATAATTAATTCCTTGACTTAATCAACATTATGTTCCGTTACAGCCTGAATTCAAAATTGATAAAATATTATTTTTTTCTCACCCATCTACACACAATACCCAATCATGACATGTTTTTAGAAATGTTTGCAAATTTATTGAAAATGAAATACATTTACATAAGTATTCACACCTCTCAGTCAATACATGATAGAATTACCTTTGGCAGCGATTACAGCTGTAAGTCTTTCTGGCTAATTCTCTAATAGCTTTGCACACCTGGATTGTACAATATTTGCACATTAGTCTTTTAAAATGTCTTTAAGGTCTGTCAAGTTGGTTGTTAATCATTGCTAGACAGCCATTTTTAAGTCTTGCCTTTGATTTAGGGTTGACCTTAAAATAAAGGACATACGTAAATGAATCACTAATCACATGAAATAAATAATCATCTTCAGAAATGACTTTGTCAAAGCAACAAAATAACTAGGGGCTTTACAATGATGGTTATTATTAAGTGGGTTAAAATCTTCCTAGAAGAGAGACAGGGTTGAGTTTTGGCACTTTAGCAGGCCTTCATTCATATAAAAGAAAATCGGATTTATGGATTTTTCCATGTGGTCTATTTTAAAGGGCACTTAATTTGATATATTAGGCTTTTAAAACAATTTATACTTAAAATATCAAAGGGACAAAAAAAGCACTCATTTTGTGGAATGGCCCAAATACTGATGATGCCTTTATAATCCCTTAGTAAATCACAGTGTAAAATATGGAGATGGCAGCATAACACATACACTGGAGTTTCATTTCCTGTGTTAGATTGGGTTGCTGTGTGACAGAAGTGACACGATTTGTCCTCGTAGTGCCTGGCTGCTTTAGATCTATGACCGGTTGGAGGGAATTGACAGGGGTAGCACTTATTGTTAGGAGTTATAAAATAGACCATGTTGCTTTTCGTATTGGGGCATCATTACACCAAAATCTGCTTTTTCAAAACTGTTAATAGCTTTTGTCACATCTTCTGTTGGCAGCAATTCAGTTGTCACCAGTTGAAGGCTTCAAATATTATCTTATATTCTTACGCTGTAATTAAACAACGGGGTGTATAACCAATAGATGTCAAAAAGCACACAGATTACTCACACAATGGAGGCCATTTTGGGGAATGTGTAGGCCCCTACCTAACTACGGATTCATGAACTAATCCTCATTATCTGAATGACATGCATGTCTCAAACACACTAGGGAAGTGGTTGGCAGAGCAATTTGCTAAAAAGTGTCTTAATAACAGCCAATTTTCATTTGCTGCCAAAAACGATCACATGGATATCCTAATAAATGTGTTTATTTGTAGAAATACAGTTGCATGTCCAAACAATTTCTGCAAGCAAACCCATAATAGGATATCCCCATTTTAGCTGAGCCATATCTCTATGTATTGTGACTATTTATTTTATTTTTATTTAGCCAGGCAAGTCAGTTAAGAACAAATTCTTATTTAACTGCCTGTTCAGGGGCAGAACGACAGAGAACAACAGCTCAGGGGTTTGAACTCGCAAACTTCCGGTTACTAGTCCAACACTCTAACCACTAGGCTACCCTGCCGCCCCCTATACCAGTGAGTGTTTTTCAATGGAATCATTTCCAAACACTATTAGAGGATAAACACAGACTGGACACGCTGAAAGTTAATAGTCAATGTTAAGGTCAATTTAGCAGAGTGAATCAATTTGAACTTTTTTCGTTTTATTTTCTGAAAGGTGTATTCCATCACAATATCCATAATTTAGTAAACGCTGATGTTACAGAGTACTTGTTTGAATCATTTTTCATGTGTCAGTGCCTTACCCCACGCCCACCACACAACTCCTGAGTTGACAACCTCCTGCAGTCTGTCATCATTAATGTGAATGGGCATTCAGTCAGAGATACTGTCCAATACAAAAGGAAAGGAAATACAGTACAATTTAAATACGTTCCAAAAAGTCATAAAGAACAAGACGATCAAACAACAAACATATTTGTCACCATTGGTTATTTCACTGTACTAAGAGGGCTTATGCTTGTACAGTATATCATAGGGAGAATGACTGCAGCTGGTGTATTGCATGTGCACTTGATTGACCCTACAGATTTATGCCCCATTATGGTGCATTAGCGTGGTGATTACGTTCTAATGTATGGGAAATGCTGTTCCTACAACTTGCATTCTGTAATGGACCCAGGATTCCATTGTATTTTTGTTTGTCAGTGAAACTACCCTCTAATATTAAGCTTTTTGGAGCCATGTTTCCATAGACAATGATATGTACATAAAGAAGGATGGGTCCAATTTATTGAGGTTTGTAAAGGCTCAATGACTGCTTGCACTAAATTACAGTAATGTGTATCTAATACGCGGTTGCGTTGGATGAAAAATGAACATGTTATTTACCAGGGTGGTTTATAATTATGCATAACATAAAAGAAGCCACTTTCCTTTTGGCTACACCTTAAACAGATAGATTACCAGGTAGATTACCAGGTAGATTACCAGGTGAAAACAGACAACTTACTAATGAAATAAATTGCCTCATTTGAATTGCTTAACTTGCACAAGGGAACAGGAAGGAAAGAATGAAAAGATGACACAATATTAAAAGCTGCACAGGGGAGGACTTTTCTATTCCTGTCTTAGGGTCCTGTATCATCACAGTTTGCTGCTCAGTGCTCTCCCTGGATTTGGTCGATCCCTCTTTGTCTCAGTGGTGGTTTTGTGTTGTGCAGTGCAGCTGAGCAGCTGGGTAATGTGCTTGGTAGGCGCTGTAGCTACTGTCAATATTCCAGAGCTTGGGGTTAGACACAGCAGCTCAGTGCTAGCTAAACAAGCATGGCGCTGCTGATAGATACAAAATAAAAGAAAGGAAATGGCTGCCTCCACAGAAAAAAACATATCCTAGTGAATATGCTAAACTAAAATGTTCCCCATCTCATGTATCTGTTGTTTTGAAAACTTGAATGGCTGAAATGTATTAACCTTGTCAGAGCACATTTCAGTAGAAAGACTTAGCATGTCGTGTTGCTGGCTCTCCTGAGGCAGAGCAGTTGGCTCTCCTGAGGCAGAGCAGTTGGCTCTCCTGAGGCAGAGCAGTTGGCTCTCCTGAGGCAGAGCAGTTGGCTCTCCTGAGGCAGAGCAGTTGGTTTCCAGATCAAGACATATGTGGTGGATTCTGACACCTGCCATATTGATAATGCAATTACTCAGGAACCAGTAGCAGATGCATTCATTATAAACACATGCCACAAAATTCCTAAATCAAATAAAGTAAATGTAATACATATGCAAATGAGGAGTATAAACATGACACGCTGAAACAGCATAATAGACACCCTGGTCTCTGTGTAGGACATAAAGCCTCCTCATTGTGCTGCAAAACAAGAGGACCTATCAATTATTCAGGACCTCTCTGATGGCTGCCCATTTAAAGTCGCTTGCTTTAGTCTGGCTGGACACATTCTTTCTGCTTTATTCCTATATGTTCTGACTGACTTAAAATGTCTGCAAAATGCATGTGACCGCTGAGTAAGACTCTGTCTTCGCTGCCCTAATGTTTCATTTATACATTACACTACTCTGCCTATATTGGGTATGCTTCATGTAGCCCTAAAAGCAAATGGAATACGAAAACGAATGTGAAGGGAGAAAAGAATATGGACGATTATTACTGCAATATGTAAATAATAAAGTGAAGTGTTGCCTCAATCGGTGCCACGGTGCGAGCATAAGATGGGGGAATCAAGGGCATAGGATGGAGTGCTCATATATAATAATAATGTAAGTTATTCAGTCTACCCCATGAAGGAAACGTATTCTTCAGACTGCACAGAAGTCTGCTTCTCCTCCTCCCTGTCCTTTCATCTGTGATCATGAAAGCTTTTTGCTGCTAGCTAGCCAGGGTCAGGCCAGAGAAGATGTAATCATCCCTAGGATTTGACTTTTTGGGGAAAGGGCACACGCCTCCTTGTCTACTGTAGCTGTCTAAAACTGTTAGGGGAATACAAAACAACCCCTGCATGTGGAAGTTTATTGTCGTTGTAAAACTTTAACGTAGACTTCTAAGGCATTTAATAAAGCACCGCTGTACAACTCGTGAAGAGACAATACTTGAGATGTAAAGTTTTCACAATTCCTGACATTTAGTAAAAATTACATGTCTTAGGTCAGTTAGGATCAATACTTTATTTTAAGAATGTGAAATGTCAGAATAATAGTAGAGAGAATGATTTATTTCAGCTTTTATGTCACATTCATCACATTCCCAGTTGGTCAGAAGTTTACATACACTCAATTAGTATTTGGTAGCATTGCCTTTAAATTGTTTAACTTGGGTCAAATGTTTCGGGTAGCCTTCCACAAGCTTCCCACAATAAGTTAAGTGAATTTTGGCCAATTCCTCCTGACAGAGCTGGTGTAACTGAGTCAGGTTTGTAGGCCTCCTTGCTCGCACATGCTTTTTCAGTTCTTCCCACAACTTTTCTATGGGACTGAGGTCAGGGCTTTGTGATGGCCACTCCAATACCTTGACTTTGTTGTTCTTAAGCCATTTTACCACAACTTTGGAAGTATGCTTGGGGTCATTGTCCATTTGCAAGACCCATTTGCAACCAAGCTTTAACTTAGCTTTAGCTTTAGCTTTAACTGATGACTTGAGATGTTGCTTCAATATATCCACATAATTTCCCACCTCATGATACCATCTATTTTGTGAAGTGCACCAGTCCATTCTGCAGCAAAGCACCCTCACAACAAGATGCTGCCACCCACGTGCTTCACAGGTTGGGATGGTATTCTTCGGCTTGCAAGCATCCCTTTTTTCCTCCAAACATAACGATGGTCATTATGGCCAAACAATTCTATTTTTGTTTCATCAGACCAGAGGCCATTTCTCCAAAAAGTCAGATCTTTGTCCCCATGTGCAGTTGCAAACCGTAGTCTGGCATTTTATGGCGGTTTTGGAGCAGTGGCTTCTTCCTTGCTGAGCGGCCTTTCAGGTTATGTCGACTCGTTTTACTGTGGATGTAGATATTTTGGTACCTGTTTCCTCCAGCATAAGGTCATTTGCTGTTGTTCTGGGATTGATTTTCACTTTTCGCCAAAGTACCAAAGTACGTTCATCTCTAGGAGACAGAAAGCGTCTCCTTCCTGAGCGGTGTGACAGCTGCGTGGTCCCATGGTGTTTATACTTGCGTACTATTGTTTGTACAGATGAACGTGGTACCTTCAGGCTTTTGGCAATTGCTCCCAAGGATGAACCAGACTTGTGGAGGTCTACAATTGTGGAGGTCTTGGCTGATTTATTTTTATTTTCCCATGATGTCAAGCAAAGAGGAACTGAGTTTGAAAGTAGGCCTTGAAATACATCCACAGGTAATCCGCCAATTGACTCAAATGATGTCAATTAGCCTTTCAGAAGCTTCTAAAGCCATGACATCATTTTCTGGAATTTTCCAAGCTGTTTAAAGACAGCTTAGTGTATGTAAACTTCTGACTCACTGTAATTGTGATACAGTGAATTACAAGTGAAATAATCTGTCTGTAAACAATTTTTGGAAAAATTACTTGTGTCCTACACAAAGTAGATGTCCTAACCGGCTTGCCAAAACTATAGTTTGTTAACAAGACATTTGTGGAGTGGTTGAAAAACGAGTTTTAATGACTCCAACCTAAGTGTTTGTAAACTTCCGATGTCAACTGTATTTGGGTATTTGTTAGCAAGCAGGTAGCCGCCTCCATTTGATGTGCAAATTGAATCATGCACAGCCTTTACACGTACTTAAATTACTGTACCTGCCTGTGATAGTCTATCATACACAGTGCATTCAATATATGATGTGATACTAACTACTGGTTGTGGTGCCCAAACATTTCAAGTAACATTTTTTTTTATCTAGCACACTATTGCTTTTGTGAATTACCTTCCTCTCCATCTGGTAAGGCCTGCATTGTGAAGTCACTACAGGTCGTAAAATTGTCACAAGCACTTTATCACTTAAAAAAATATATGATCATATGATTATAGGTGTAATAGATTTGCCTGGGATCATATGTAGAGAAATAAGTCCCTTGATGCTGACAACCATTATCCCATTCTATGCTCGACTGACGGCCGCTGAGCAGTTTTTAAATCCTGTTTGTCGTTGAATAGCTTTAGGAAAATATGCAGTCATCGGGAGGGCTAAAGAAACAAATTGAGGTGTAGTCCATTCACTTTGAACAGAGAAGTTACCCAAAGACATGGATCGATATTGCCTCTAATCACTTTGCTACTGTGACTCTATCTGACTGCTTATATCCTTTTCCAAAAGACCAAGGTGAGGAAGGAGCCCAGTGTTTTACACACATTTCCCCATTATTGGTAATTGCTGCTACATCATTTAGGTAATTTACAGAAAAATCTCTTTAAAAAATGCATCAAAAGCTGGAATGCAAAATGTGTTTAACAGAGAGCATCCAATCTGAAAATGTGTCTGATCCCTCCTTGGCTGTGTCTTCATTTGAGGCAGTTTGCTACAGCAGGAAAATAATCCTGCAGCAACATGAAATGTGAATTATTATGTGGATTATAAATAATGGACATTTTAAAGTGGAAATTACAAATTATATAAGCCTTTTTAAACCTTGAATACACTACATGTTTGCATTTCCTGCTGTGCAGATCCTACATCTGTATGCACCAATGATGTACACTGCCTTCAGAAAGTATTCACACTCCTTGACTTTTTCCACATTTTGCTGTGTCACGGACAGATTTTAAAATGTATTAAATTGAGATTTTGTGTCACTGGCTCACACACAATACCCGATAATGTCAAAGTTGTTAGAAATGAATACAAATATACACTGGAGCTTACCAAGACAACATTGAATGTTCCTGAGTGGCGTAGTTACAGTTTTGACTTAAATCAGCTTGAAAACCTATGGCAAGACTCGCTGTCTAGCAATGATCAACAACCAATCAACAACCATAATAACGTGCAAATATTGTACAATCCAGGTGTGCAAAGTGCTTAAGAGATTTACCGAGAAAGACTCACAGCTGTAATCGCTGCCAAAGGTGATTTTAATATGTAATGACTCAGGGGTGTGAATACTTATGTAAACAATATATTTCTGTATTACATTTTTTATATAGTTGTAAAAAATTCTAAAAACATGTTTTGACTTTCTCATTATGGGGTATTGTGTGTAGTGGGTGAGATTTTTTTTTAGAATCCATTTTGAATTTAGGCTTTAACACAACAAAATGTACAAGTTAAGGGGTATGAATACTTTCTGAAGGCACTGTATATAAACCCTGGATTGCTAATACTATGTATTGGCCATTGAGAGGCTTCGAAGCCACCGGTCGAAGATATTGACTCTCCCCAGTAGGAGAAGGACTCCATAGGAATACATTTCATTTGACAGTAGTTCAATTAAAGGACAACATTACATGTATTACGTAACTGTTGGTTGTAGTGGGGACAGTAACATCAGTAATAGAAAAATAAAATAGTACTTTAAGGAAAATATTTGTATATATTTTTTATTTTTAGCTCACATGATATAATTTAAAACTATGCATTAAGGTTTCTGTAATGTAGTACATGTGTGGCAAAACGAATGTAGATATTAATAAATGCTTTCCTATAGCTTCCCAAAAATGTTTTACAATGGTGGGGGAGTGTCAAGATGGAGGCACGGTGGCTTCAACACAGCGCCCCCCAATTAGCCATATAATGTACATTTAAATCCTTGATATGCACTTCCCTTGACAACCAAAACAGTGTTCTGCTAAAAGTTGTCATGGTAATATGTGCAGGATTCCTTTATTGGTCATTAGCCATGCACCAGTGGCCATGTTCAGATGTGCATCTCACGCTAAAACAGTCTGCTTGTAGAGCAGAACCTGACTAAAGCATCTGGATAGCAGGTTGATTAAATTCCCTCTGTACTCATGTCACCTCGTGTCCTCTCCTTTCTACAAATAAATTGGAGTGAACTGACCTTTCGTCAGATATGCTTGGCAGGTTTCAAGTGTTGAAGCTTGAGGAACCAAGCATGTTAACTTCAATGAATCATCTTAATGCTGTACTGTAAGTGACATCCTCTCAGTGGTTTACTGCACCATCCCCAGCTGTTGCTCAGTCTCCTCCACAGTACCCATGTTTCACTGTGTGGTGAACAACACTACACTTTGACCCACAGCCAAACTCACTTAGATTGCCTCATAATAGGAAGGTCCAACATGGGACATCTGTTGACTTTTGTGGCACTCAAAAGTAAAGATTGCCTGCAACTTCTGAGTGGAATGGAGTACGTGTGTCAGACTGTGAGGAAGAATCAAATTTGTGAGGTACCGATAGTGGGGGCAAACTCTGGGGAATAAGCTCAGCTTACTATTGTATACGTCATGTAGCATACTCTCTAGGAAGCCAGTGAAGTGTAAGGTTAAAGTCAGGCTATTCCAGTCTACACGAACGGGTACATTGAGACTCTTTACAAATGCAAATCAAAATAAAATCACATTTATTTGTCACATACACATGGTTAGCAGATGTTAATGCGAGTGTAGCGAAATGCTTGTGCTTCTAGTTCCGACAATGCAGTAGTAACCAACGAGTAATCTAACCTAACAATTCCAAAACTACTACCTTATACACACAAGTGTAAAGGGATAAAGAATATGTACATGAAGATGTATGAATGAGTGATGGTACAGAACGGCATAGGCAAGATGCAGTAGATGGTATCGAGTACAGTATATACATATGAGATGAGTAATGTAGGGTATGTAAACAAAGTGGCATAGTTTAAAGTGGCTAGTGATACATGTATTACATAAAGATGCAGGGTAGCCTAGTGGTTAGAGTGTTGGACTAGTAACCACAAGGTTGCAAGTTCAAACCCCTGAGCTGACAAGGTACAAATCTGTCATTCTGCCCCTGAACAGGCAGTTAACCCACTGTTCCTAGGCTTTCATTGAAAATAAGAATTTGTTCTTAACTGACTTGCCTAGTTAAATAAAGGTAAAATAAAAAATGATATAGAGTACAGTATATACAGATGAGGGTAGGGTATGTAAACATTGGTTAAAGTGGCTAGTGATATATTTTACATCAATTCCCATTATTAAAGTGGCTGGAGTTGAGTCAGTGTTTTGGCAGCAGCCACTCAATGTTAGTGGTGGCTGTTTAACAGTCTGATGGCCTTGAGATAGAAGCTGTTTTTCAGTCTCTCGGTCCCTACTTTGATGCACTTGCACTGACCTCGCCTTCTGGTTGATAGCGGGGTGAACAGGCAGTGTTTTGGGTGGTTGTTGTCCTTGATGATCATTATGGCCTTCCTGTGACATCGGGTGGTGTAGGTGTCCTGGAGGGCAGGTAGTTTGCCCCCGGTGATGCGTTGTGCAGACCTCACTACCCTCTGGAGAGCATTACGGTTGTGGGCGGAGCAGTTGCTGTACCAGGCGGTGATACAGCCCGACAG
Source organism: Oncorhynchus mykiss (assembly GCF_013265735.2). Lineage (NCBI taxonomy): Eukaryota > Metazoa > Chordata > Actinopteri > Salmoniformes > Salmonidae > Oncorhynchus > Oncorhynchus mykiss. Next base: position 19,789,346 of record NC_048588.1, read on the forward strand.
GATGCTCTCGATTGTGCATCTGTAGAAGTTTGTGAGTGCTTTTGGTGACAAGCCAAATTTCTTCAGCCTCCTGAGGTTGAAGAGGCGCTGCTGCGCCTTCTTCACGATGCTGTCTGTGTGGGTGGACCAATTCAGTTTGTCTGTGATGTGTACGCCGAGGAACTTAAAACTTACTACCCTCTCCACTACTGTTCCATCGATGTGGATAGGGGGGTGTTCCCTCTGCTGTTTCCTGAAGTCCACAATCATCTCCTTAGTTTTGTTGACGTTGAGTGTGAGGTTATTTTCCTGACACCACACTCCGAGGGCCCTCACCTCCTCCCTGTAGGCCGTCTCGTCGTTGTTGGTAATCAAGCCTACCACTGTTGTGTCGTCCGCAAACTTGATGATTGAGTTGGAGGCGTGCGTGGCCACGCAGTCGTGGGTGAACAGGGAGTACCCTTGTGGGGCCCCAGTGTTGAGGATCAGCGGGGTGGAAATGTTGTTGCCTACCCTCACCACCTGGGAGCGGCCAGTCAGGAAGTCCAGTACCCAGTTGCACAGGGCGGGGTCGAGACCCAGGGTCTCGAGCTTGATGACGAGCTTGGAGGGCACTATGGTGTTAAATGCCGAGCTGTAGTCGATGAACAGCATTCTCACATAGGTATTCCTCTTGTCCAGATGGGTTAGGGCAGCGTGCAGTGTGGTTGAGATTGCATCGTCTGTGGACCTATTTGGGCGGTAAGCAAATTGGAGTGGGTCTAGGGTGTCAGGTAGGGTGGAGGTGATATGGTCCTTGACTAGTCTCTCAAAGCACTTCATGATGACGGAAGTGAGTGCTACGGGGCGGTAGTCGTTTAGCTCAGTTACCTTAGCTTTCTTGGGAACAGGAACAATGGTGGCCCTTTTGAAGCATGTGAGAACAACAGACTGGGATAGGGATTGATTGAATATGTCCGTAAACACACCAGCCAGCTGGTCTGCGCATGCTCTGAGGGCGCGGCTGGGGATGCCGTCTGGGCCTGCGGCCTTGCGAGCGTTGACACGTTTAAATGTTTTCCTCACGTCGGCTGCAGTGAAGGAGAGTCCGCATGTTTTAGTTGCGGTGTCAGTGGCACTATATTGTCCTCAAAGCGGGCAAAAAAGTTATTTAGTCTGCCTGGGAGCAAGACATCCTGGTCCGTGACGGGGACGGTTTTCTTTTTGTAATCCGTGATTGACTGTAGACCCTGCCACATACCTCTTGTGTCTGAGCCGTTGAATTGAGATTCTACTTTGTCTCTATACTGACGCTTAGCTTGTTTGATTGCCTTGCGGAGGGAATAGTTACACTGTTTGTATTCGGTCATGTTTCCGGTCACCTTGCCCTGATTAAAAGCAGTGGTTCGGGCTTTCAGTTTCACGCGAATGCTGCCATCAATCCACGGTTTCTGGTTTGGGAATGTTTTAATCGTTGCTATGGGAACGACATCTTCAACGCACGTTCTAATGAACTCGCTCACGTTCTAATGAACTCGCTCGCAATACGAAACATATCCCAGTCCACGTGATGGAAGCAGTCTTGGAGTGTGGAGTCAGATTGGTCGGACCAGCGTTGAACAGACCTCAGCGCGGGAGCTTCTTGTCTTAGTTTCTGTCTGTAGGCAGGGATCAACAAAATGGAGTCGTGGTCAGCTTTTCCGAAAGGAGGGCGGGGCAGGGCCTTATATGCGTCGCGGAAGTTAGAATAGCAGTGATCCAAGGTTTTTCCAGCCCTGGTTGCGCAATCGATATGCTGATAAAAGTTAGGGAGTCTTGTTTTCAGATTAGCCTTGTTAAAATCCCCAGCTACAATGAATGCAGCCTCCGGATAAATGGATTCCAGTTTGCACAGAGGGAATATATACGGCTGTGATTATAATCGAAGAGAATTCCCTTGGTAGATAATGCGGTCGACATTTGATTGTGAGGAACTCTAAATCAGGTGAACAGAAGGACTTGAGTAGCTGTATTTTGTTATGATCACACCACGTCACGTTAACCATGAAGCATACGCCCCCGCCCCTCTTCTTACCAGAAAGATGTTTGTTTCTGTCTGCGCGATGCGTGGAGAAACCAGCTGGCTGCACCGACTCCGATAGCATCTCTCCAGTGAGCCATGTTTCCGTGAAGCAAAGAACGTTACAGTCTCTGATGTCCCTCTGGAATGCTACCCTTGCTCGGATTTCATCAACCTTGTTGTCAAGAGACTGGACATTGGCGAGAAGAATGCTAGGGAGTGGTGCACGATGTGCCCGTCTCCAGAGTCTGACCAGAAGACCACTCCGTTTCCTACTTTTACGAAGTCGTTTTTTTGGGTCGCCGGCTCCGGATCCGCTTCGCGAAAGTCATATTCTTGGTCGTACTGATGGTGAGTTGACGCTGCTATGTTCAGTAGTTCTTCTCGACTGTATGTAATGAAACCCAAGATGACCTGGGGTACCAATGTAAGAAATAACACGTAAAAAAAACAAAAAACTGCATAGTTTCCTAGGAACGCGAAGCGAGGCGGCCATCTCTGTCGGCGCCGGAGGTACTCCCCAAATAATTCACTCCCCAAGGCCGTTCTGGGGCAAAGGGGTTCCGACCCTGTACTAGATGAGTGTACCTAATAAACTGGCCACTGAGTGTATATTTCCTCACTATCCAAATCACATAGGGATAACAGTTGTAAAATCTGAGAAAATATGCATGCCAAATCACATAAAGTACGAGAATGAAACAGCTTGTCAAGTATTTTGCTTTCCATCAAGTGCAGAGGCTCTGGTGCAAACACATTATAACCCCAAAACATCCACATCTGTTCTGGATACTTGACATAACCCATTTCATTCTGATGAAGCACTTATTTTTCCAACACTGTTGGGGGGATCTCTGAAGGCTTGATAAAGAGTAAGATACATGTTCTATAGCTACCCTCCTGTATTATACAATCACGAGAAACAATGAGCATATTTGAGGCCCACTTTAACATTTCATAAAGGCCCACTGTACCCTCCTGGAGGTGACTTGTTCCACCTCACACTCTCTGGTACATATGTTTACCGCTGTTGAAGTGTACATGGAGGACTTAGACTGAGGTTCCCTACTGAGATGCTCCTTTCTGAGCGAGATGGATCTGTAAGACCTCAGTGTAGTGTTTTCTCCCAGCTATATCAATAATACATTCACAGATAAGTGTGCTTGAGTGCATAGGATCAGGAGGGATGATACTACTGGATGACTTCTTATAAACAGGATGCTCGCTTGTACTCTATGTTACCTAAATAAAATGGATAATATGGTGTACTGTAGAAAGCCTCAGCTGCATCTACGGAACATGTACAGTGGTAGTGAGACTTTAAACTCTGCCCAAGTTTTCAACCTTTCATACAATCTATGAAACAGCTATGAAAGAAAACAAAACGTATTGTAAAAAAAAAATTGTTGAGTAGGCGATTGCTTTTTTCTGGCACCTACACCTCTGTTTCAATAACATCTTAGGGAATATTGTTGGGGGTTGATGTAACGGATCTCTTCGTCATCTGAAGACGAGTATGGAATGTCGGACAAATGCGCAGCGTGGTAAATGTCCATGTTAATTAATTAACTGAACACACAAAACAGAATAACGAAGTGAATGGAAGAAACAAAACAGTTCTGCAAGGTGACACTAAACAGAAAACAACCACCCACAAACAAGAGTGGGAAAACAGGCTACCTAAGAATGGTTCTCAATCAGAGACAACGATTGACAGCTGCCTCTGATTGGGAACCATACCAGGCCAAACACATGGAAAAACCAAACATAGAACAAAAACATTGAATGCCCACCCCAACTCACGCCCTGACCAACCTAAAATAGAAACATACAAAAGGAACTAAGGTCAGGACGTGACAGTTGAAGTGAAATGGAATTTGAAATGACTGTCAAGTGCATGAAAGCTACTACCCAATTAAACTCAGAGAACTGCAGCATCTTTAAAGTTAGTTTTTCACTGTAAGATTTAAGCAGTGATTTCAATTTTACTCAGACAAATTAGACCACATGGGCACTTAGGGGACTCATTCTAGTTTCCAATGCGTCTTGAACTGTATTATTAATTCTCAGTGGCAGGGGGTTAGCGCTGAGGGTGCTGGGGATCTGTTTTTGTTTTTCTTTGTTTTGGGGAAGGTACTTGCATTATACATGAGCCGCATAAACCATGTTGTGCCAAAAATTACAGTAATGGTGAATTTCTATGTGACGTTTATCTCATATTTATGTCACAAGTTGTGTAGCTAGCTTTGCCAAATGGGATGCTAGAGGAGTTTAACTGAGAGAGATTCAATTGTGAGCTGGGAAAAAAAGTAACCATATTAGTTTGGATTGCGAACTTGTAGACAGGTAATACGGCTGCTAAAGAACCTTCCTGATCTTGTGCCAGTTTGGGAGCTAGTGTTTGGGAGGAAAACAAGCAGATAAAGGGGAAAATCAGATTGTCGCTAGCTCTACTTTCTACTTTTAAGATTAGCTGCCTTTATTCCTGCTTTGGTGTATTGCTAATTATCAGATCAGAGTGAGCAGACTCTGATCTGCTCTGTGTTCATCCTTCTTCTTGTCTTGACAGACACACAACTAATGTGTTTTGACAAAAATGCTATAAATATAGAAGTGGAGGACTTCAAATTACACAAACCATGAATATTCTAGAGCAGCAACATACTTTTTTTTTGCCTTTTCATGAGGATAGGAAATGATAAGCTGTTGTGTTTCCCCAGCAGCATCACCCAGCTTCTCTTAGGTTGGTTGGTGTTGTGCATATGATTTAGTCTTGAGCAGTTGCACAGGCTGTCAGTGTGACAGGTCTGACAGAGCACAGGAGCAGCTCTAACATTGTTTACACACAGAGACTCGGAGAGCAGAGCAGGGAGATTTATCTGGCTTCATTAGCAAGGAGGGTTCGTCGATAGTCTCTGCCCTTGTTTACAGAAGTTGTCACATTCATTTGGCAATGCTGGGGCTATGATGGAGGCTCTGTGTTAGAATACAGTGTTCATTCAGTAAAGGAGTACTATGAAGGATTACTGTGGAGGGGAACATCTTTAAATAGCATGTCCTTATGTAGAGACACTGAAAGTCATTTCGTTCCCACTCAACCAGTCTGGTCGTCTGTGAGCTGCCTGGGACTCAACATTCTGTTTCATTGATCCCTGCCAGGGGATTAACCAGGGATGGTGTCAACTGCAGCTTTTTCCCCCCTTCAGGATGGTATGTAACAGGATATGTTCGACACTATGTCAATGCTAATAGTTGTCTCACTAATCCAGGTAATCTCCATATATGAATTTGTGAGCATGGGGCAATGTCGTTTTGCAATATAAAAAGCACAACAGCTTTTTATGACGAAAACCCTAATTTAAATGTTGATAGGAAATCCATTCCTATGTCAGTGTGTAAAATAAATCCCATGTTATGGAGTGCAGGTATACCATAGTCTGTAGAGTGTAAGACCAAAAACAAGATGGAGTTAAAAGTATAGGCTGCTATACTATAGGGACTGTATAAAATTACACTTGATGAAATGATTAGAAAATAAATGGACGCAGGTTAAATTGTGTTGCATGTATTAGCCCTCCGTAACAAATAAATGTTCCTGGAAATAGAAGTGCCACGCCATATGATTATAAGGAGTCACTGAACCACAAAATCACTTAAGTATCATAGAGCATAGCTGCGTCCTCAAGTTAAAGCTCAATGGGCCAAGCAAGGGAGTCGTAAAAGCTTATCCTACCGTACAGGAACTGCCCCAACTTACAGTATTATATCTGCATTGAATATGAAAGTGTGATACAATTACTGTGATCAGATACCATGCTGATGCAACCGGCCACACATTCAGAAAACAATCCAGCCTCAGAGGACATCACAGAAGACTGTTCTTTATGACCGAAAGTTCCCTCTTTCTGGGTGATCTCCTCTGATTCTTCTTATTGACTCACGCGTTCATTCATCGGGCCATGAAAATGAGAATTGTACAATAAATCAAATTTCATACCACTCTTCGTCCTGACCTATTTTGCATTTATGGTGTTTGGCACATTTCTGCTGAGTTGGTGGAATGTGATGTGAATATTAATATCAAACCAGGAGGCCCTACATTTCTTTGTGAGAGGGGACAATAAACCTCCATTTTGACCAATTAAGTAGCTATATTAGTTAGGGTTCATGTGGTGGTGCAGTGGTATTTACTGGGAACAACTAAGTAGCCCACCTTGTGGTACTATTGCAGAAGCATAACAGATGTATTTGGAGCATGTTTTCTCTGACATCTGTGCATGTAATCACAAGCACATGTACCTCTGGTGGTTTAACAATCCCCTGTAATGTCTTTCCGCTAATGATCCGGGAAAACGCAATTAAGGGCCCGCGATTTTGTTTGAAATGTCAAGATGCCTCAGATGCTTTTTTGTCCTATTGATCTGGCAAGAGCCTCTCCCTGCAAATCACAATATGCCAGGTATTACTGTGATACTGGTAGAACTAACCACAGCCTGCGTTTAACATTCAAAGACCTGCCTGTGGAAAAGATTACACACATAATCTGTAGAAAATTACAAAAGCATCTTGTGGGAATTAGGTAAATGTGAAATATAATCCGCTCAAGCAATTTGTTCTTACATGAAAATGTAGCTTGATTTTTATATGGAAGGACAGCGTGTTGCCCTGGGATAATCATACTGTAAACTGGGGGAAAGAGTCATTTGGTAGACAGGCCAAAACAGTACTCCTCAGAGACATCAAGAGAACACTCTTAAATATTTGCAACGGAACATCTAAACTATGAGGCCATTTATTTTTACTCATATGCTCAATTGAGAATTACCCCCCCCCCAAAAAAAAATCCTTACCCTCATATCTCCCAGAATAAACTGGTGAAAATGTCTAAATTGCACCTAAACTAGTTGATATTATGTTAATTTACTGTAACAATTCATTAGATGATTTAAACAGCTGCTTTGGATTGCTACAATGCTGGGCTGTTTGTGTTGGAAGCAAGCTATGCCCTACTGGCAGAGGTATACAAGATTTTGGCAGAACTATCGCTGATGCCTGCTTGAATCATTCTCTGGAGTCTTCCAAGTGCACCAGGGCCAGAAATGCAAAACCTACTCAAATTAAGAAGAGAAGGCATTATTCTCTGTGTGTGCCAAATCTGACACACACATATACACAAGTATAGCACCATTTGGATTTAAACTCAATATAACCATAACTAAGAATCCAAATTGTCATTGAGATGCAATTTATAAAATTCCTTTCCTCCTTTATGTAGAGCTCTCTAAAGGGCTCTTAACCCTGTCCCTGCACCAGATTCATGGCTATTGATTGGCTAGCACATTGGCCGTTAGCTTTAACTTGACCTTTAATGTCAAAGGTTGGTCAAAGCTAATACAAAAAGCTATTAACCAATCAAACTGCATCTACAAGCAATTTCAGGGGAAAACATATTCTAGTCCCACCTCAAATAAAGATGCCCCTCTGAGATACCTATTGGGACTCATTAGAGGGGAACTATAGTGGATTATCAGCACAACATCTACCCAAAATGGCTGCTTGGCCTCAGTAATCATTACTGGTCGGAGGTTGTTTGTCTTCCAGTTTACACTAAGCATTCTGTATGACATCAAACACTTAGCACTTTGTAAGTCGTCAGGAAGACATGATCGTGCCTGCCATGGAATAATGTAATTAACTTCAAATGAGAGGGACCGACTTTGAAACAGATTTCAAGTCTCTAAACAGATTTATTTCAGTGGCATCCTCTCAAAATCCTGACAGATTGGGAGCATTAATGTTACTAACAACCTATTTGTTAGACGCAATACAAATTTGATAGAGGTCATATTATGTTGCAGAAAATCATTGAATACTTAATTTGATTGATGTCCTGCCTGTGTTTCTGATGCTGCGATGTCCCAACGTTAATCCAGTGGTGGAAAATTACCCATACAGAGCCTTCGGAAAGTATTCAGTCCCCTTGACTTTTTCCACATGTTGTTACGTTGCAGCCTTATTCTAAAATGGATACAATTATTTATTTTTCTCATCAATCTAAACACAATAACCCATAATGACAAAGGAAAATTAGGTTTTTAGAAATGTTTGCAAATGTATATATAAAAAAGAAACCTTATTTACATAGGTATTCAGACCCTTTGCTATGAGACTCGAAATTGAGCTCAGGTGCATCCTGTTTTCATTGATCATCCTTGAGATGTTTCTACAACTTGATGGGAGTCCACCTATGGTAAAATAAATTGATTGGACATGATTTGGAAAGGCACACACCCATAAGGTTCCACAGTTGACAGTACATGTCAGAACAAAAACCAAGCCATGAGGTTGAAGGAGTTGTCTGTAGAGCTCCGAGACAGGATTGTGTTGCGGCACAGATCCAGGGAAGGTTAGAGTGGCACTCCTCAGTCTAAGGCACTTGACAGCCTGCTTGGAGTTTGCCAAAAGGCACCTAAAGACTCTGACCATGAGAAACAAGAATATCTGGTCTGATGAAACCAAGAATGAACTCTTTGGCCTGAATGCCAAACATCACGTCTGGAGGAAACCTTGCACCATCCCTACGGTGAAGCATGGAGGTGGCAGTATCATGCTGTGGGAATGTTTTTCAGCAGCAGGGACTGGGAGACTAGTCAGGATCAAGGACAGATGAATGGAGCAAAGTACAGAGAGACCCTTGATGAAGACCTCCTCCAGAGCGAAGGTTCACTTTCCAACAGGTACCCAACCCTAAGCACACAGCCAAGACAACGCAGAAGTGGCTACAAGTCTCTAAATGTCCTTGAGTGGCCCAGCCAAAACCCAGAACTTGAACCCGATCGAACGTCTCTGGAGAAATCTGAAAATTGCTGTGCTACGATGCTACCCATCCAACCTGACAGAGCTTGAGAGGATCTGCAGAGAAAAATGGGAGAAACTCCCCAAATACAGGTGTGACAAGCCTGTAGCGTCATACCTAAGAAGACTTGAGTCTGTAATCTTTGCCAATGGTGCTTCAACACAGTACTGATTAAAGGGTCTGAATACTTATGTAAATGTGATATTTCAGTTTTTTATTTTTAATACATTTGCAAACATTTCTAAAAAGCAGTTTTTGCTTTATCATTACAGGGTATTGTGTGTAGATTCATGAGTGAAAAAAATGATTTAATACATTTTAGAATAAGGCTGTAAAGTTTTTACAAAATTTGAAAAAGTGAAGGAGTCTGAATACTGTCCGAATGCACTGTATGTCATACTTGAGAAAAAATAAAGATACAGTGCCTTAATAGGAAATGACTCAAGTGAAAGTCACCCAGTAAAATATTACTTGATTAAAAGTCTAAAAGTATTTGGTTTTAAATATACTTAAGTATCAAAAGTAAATGTAATTACTTAAATATACTTAAGTATCAAAAGTAAAACTATAAATAATTTCAAATTCCTTATACTGAGCAAACCAGACAGTACAATTTAAAGTTTTATTTTTTTTATTTACGGATACCCAGAGGCACACTCAGACATACTTTACAAATGACACATTTGTGTTTAGTGAGTCCGCTAGATCAGAGGAGGTAGGGATGACCAAGAATGTTCTCTTCATAAGTGTGTGAATTGGGCCGTTTTCCTGTCCTGCTAAACATTCACAATGTAATGAGTCATTTTGGGTGTCAGAGAAAATGTATGGAGTAAAAAGTACATTATTTTAATTTGGAATATAGTGAAGTAAAAGTTCTTAAAAATATAAATAGTAAAGATAAAAAGTACAGAAAAAGTACAGATACCCCAGAAAACTACTTAAGTAGTACTTTAAAGTATTTGTACTTTGCACCACTGCATTAATTCACAGTTCTGTACAGTAAAGTATTAAAGCCTGAACAAGTAGTAGCTGCCCCTTGGAAAAAGGTGTTATTGTTACATTGTGGTTAAGCTTGACTTAACCTTTACTACAACTATCTGTCACTCTATACCATAATACCACTCTCACTGTTCCCTGATCAAATGGCTCATTGTGTCCAGTGCTGAGTGCATACATTAAGGGAACATTTCGGCATTTCGTGTATGATCAGTGAGAAAGTCCATATTGCAAATGTACGGTCCCTTACCCGACGTCCGAAATCGTTTGTAAAATTCGCGGTCGGCGTCGGGCCGTGCGGTAGGGCCAGACCTACCGGGAAGTCATCGAATGAACTTTGTCGGACTTTCGGTTCCCGTTTAAAAAAAAAAACACGTTTCGGACCGTTTTTTCCGCCGTCCCGGACACTCCCACCAGATGGCATACGGAATCATATGGCAATTTGGCAAAACATCACGAATCGCGACGGGGCCTTATCTCAAAAACTGAAAATATTTCGAAGCCGAAACTTGGCGAGCGTAGGTTTGGCTCAAGGGGCAGTTGGCCCCGAACGGGATGGCGTCTAGGCCTCGACGGTTTTTGAGCTACGGCCATTTTTCTGGGATTAAAGGCTTAAAATGGAAGTAGAGAAATTATTTTTCCACTTCGGGTCAAAGCCAAGGAGCCTCCGGTGTCAATAAAAAAAGAACCAGCCATTTATCTATCGTCATTTAAGAGAAACGGAACAATGACAAATTGGTGATGGTCACAAATAGGCGTTTTTTTTTTTCAACGGTTACAGATCCAGTTGCAGGGTGTTCATACGAATCTTTTTAAAGTGTGCTGCGGAGCTCTGCGACATTTCTGTGATTTTCTATGATTTTCTGAAATAACACAATAACCGACCATTAGAATAGTAGGCCCAAAATGAAGCCTGCCCCACAATGTCATTTGCTTTTGAGTGACAGTGAGAGAACCGTTAGGGTGAGAAGAAAAATTCCACCACATGAATGTTCCTAAGGTCCTCCCGATCTCAACAAGCCTAACCTTGACCGTGTGGCATTAACCCTTCACAGTAAAACAGGGTTTTTTGATCTCACAGATTACAGTTTCATCTCTCCCCATAGGAATACATTGCCTGCACCCCTAATTTCAACCTGAGGCCTATGTGGGTTATGAATGCCGTATGAACCTGTCTTCGGTACCAGTCCATCGGGCCACTATGAGGTCTACCTGTGTCGATTCTAAGCTTCCTGGACCAACCGGAAGTGGTTCAAATGCCCCTAAAAGTGTTTACCCATACACTGCATGCAGTTTGATAGACATAGTGCATTCAACCCTGTGTAGATCAGTCAATTCTTAACGTAAGGACTTAAAACTCAGGATTCTGTAACAGCATACCCCAATGAGGATATGTGGTGACTTATAGCTTCCTGTGCCAACCGGAAGTGCCATAATTGGTGTCTCAGGGGCTGTTTCGAAGGGTTAAAAAATTCAGATCTGTCCAAAACTTCATATATGTGATTAGGCAACCCCCATGAACTGTAAATCAGTCATTTTTCCCAAAAAAAATCAAAGGAAAAAAAAATTGCACTAAAACACAACTTGGATGGAGGGACGTATTGGGGTGCGTAGAGACAGACAGTGGCCGCAATAGTTAGCTTTGTTCGAGCTAAAAAAGAACGGTCGGACCTAGAGTTCCGAAACTTTAGAAACCTGTTCTAGACCTCCGGGCCATGGTGCGTGGCGAGTTACGTGGCTCTAGACGGTTCTCGGACCGAGAAACAGCCTCGTACATTCGCAATAACTTCAATTCATTTTTGCATCACGAAAATGACGACGTTTAGAAAAGTCTCAGAGACGCAAGGCTAGGTGCGTTGAAACCGGCTCGGCCCATAGAGACGGACCCCAAAGTTTCTGTCCGATAGCTCGTTCAAGGACCCCGTAGCAAGGCATGGAAATAAGTGGATTTTCAGCACCAATTAGGGTTTTTCTCGGACACCAAATGACCTATCGAGCCGAAACTCGGGATTCGGGGTCGCCTCACATAGGACTTCACATAATGTCCGAACTGGACCCGCAGCTAGAACGTAACAATGTGTTTTACCTTTTTATTATGTTTTCAACTAGAGGCGCTGTGAATTATGGGACTGCTCTGACATATATGATAGTTGGCATCTAAATGAGTAGGAAACAGTGGGTTTGGTGTCATAATGACATCTAATTGACTGATGGACACTGACTTGCTAGTTGACTTTTGTACATTTGCAATATGTTTAAACAGAGAGGGACCATCACCAAAATGGCATTCTGAAATCAACACAAAAAATGGCATCACCATAGTCTCCAGACTGTGCTGAGTTCAACGAGCTATCCCGCTTGACCGTAGCTCGCTCGGTCTAGGCGCAGCAACCATTAGAATATTAGGCCCAAAATGAAGCCTGCCCCACAATGTCATTTGCTTTTGAGTGACAGTGAGAGAACCGTTAGGGTGAGAAGAAAAATTCCACCATAGGAATGTTCCTAAGGTCCTCCCGATCTGAACAAGCCTAACCTTGACTGTGTGGCATTAACCCTTCACAGTAAAACAGTGTTTTTTGATCTCACAGATTACAGTGTCATCTCTCCCCATAGGAATACATTGCCTGCACCCCTAATTTCAACCTGAGGCCTATGTGGGTTATGAATGCCGTATGAACCTGTCTTCGGTACCAGTCCATCAGGCCACTATGAGGTCTACCTGTGTTGATTCTAAGCTTCCTGGACCAACCGGAAGTGGTTCAAATCACCCTAAAAGTGTTTACCCATACATTGCATGCAGTTTGATAGACATAGTGCATTCAACCCTGTGTAGATCAGTCAATTCTTAACGTAAAGACTTAAAACTCGGGATTCTGTAAGTGGCCATGTCAATCAAGACATGTGGTGATTTATAGCTTCCTGTGCCAACCGGAAGTGCCATAATTGGTGTCTCAGGGGCTGTTTCGAAGGGTTAAAAAAGTCAGATCTGTCCAAAACTTCATATATGTGATTAGGCAACCCCCATGAACTGTAAATCAGTCATTTTTCCCAAAAAAAATCAAAGGAAAAAAAAATTGCACTAAAACACAACTTGGATGGAGGGACGTATTGGGGTGCGTAGAGACAGACATTGGCCGCAATAGTTAGCTTTGTTGGAGCTAAAAAAGAACGGTCGGACCTAGAGTTCCGAAACTTTAGAAACCTGTTCTAGACCTCCGGGCCATGGTGCGTGGCGAGTTACGTGGCTCTAGACGGTTCTCGGACCGAGAAACAGCCTCGTACATTTGGAATAACTTCAATTCATTTTTGCATCACGAAAATGACGACGTTTAGAAAAGTCTCAGAGACGCAAGGCTAGGTGCGTTGAAACCGGCTCGGCCCATAGAGACGGACCCCAAAGTTTCTGTCCGATAGCTCATTCAAGGACCCCGTAGCAAGTCATGGAAAATAGTGGATTTTCAGCACCAATTAGGGTTTTTCTTGGACACCAAATGACCTATCGAGCCGAAACTCGGGATTCGGGGTCGCCTCACATAGGACTTCACATAATGTCCGAACTGGACCCGCAGCTAGAACGTAACTATGTGTTTTACCTTTTTATTAGGTTTTCAACTGAAGGCGCTGTGAATTATGGGACTGCTCTGACATATGTGATAGTTGGCTACTAAATGAGTAGGAAAAAGTGGGTTTGGTGTCAATTGATATGCATTTGGTGTCATAATGACATCTAATTGACTGATGGACACTGACTTGCTAGTTGACTTTTGTACATTTGCAATATGTTTAAACGGAGAGGGACCATCACCAAAATGGCATTCTGAAATCAACACAAAAAATGGCATCACCATAGTCTCCAGACTGTTCTGAGTTCAACGAGCTATCCCGCTTGACCGTAGCTCGCTCGGTCTAGGCGCAGCGACCATTACAATAGTAGGCCCAAAATGAAGCCTGCACCACAATGTCATTTGCTTTTGGGTGACAGTGAGAGAACCGTTAGAGTGAGAAGAAAAATTCCACCACATGAATGTTCCTAAGGTCCTCCCGATCTGAACAAGCCTAACCTTGACCGTGTGGCATTAACCCTTCACAGTAAAACAGTGTTTTTTGATCTCACAGATTACAGTGTCATCTCTCCCCATAGGAATACATTGCCTGCACCCCTAATTTCAACCTGAGGCCTATGTGGGTTATGAATGGCGTATGAACCTGTCTTCGGTACCAGTCCATCAGGCCACTATGAGGTCTACCTGTGTTGATTCTAAGCTTCCTGGACCAACCGGAAGTGGTTAAAATGCCCCTAAAAGTGTTTACCCATACATTGCATGCAGTTTGATAGACATAGTGCATTCAACCCTGTGTAGATCAGTCAATTCTTAACGTAAGGACTTAAAACTCAGGATTCTGTAACAGCATACCCCAATGAGGATATGTGTTGATTTATAACTTCCTGTGCCAACCGGAAGTGCCATAATTGGTGTCTCAGGGGCTGTTTCGAAGGGTTAAAAAAGTCTGATCTGTCCAAAACTTCATATGTGTGATTAGGCAACCCCCATGAACTGTAAATCAGTCATTTTTCCCCAAAAAAATCAAAGGAAAAAAAATTGCACTAAAACACAACTTGGATGGAGGGACGTATTGGGGTGCGTAGAGACAGACAGTGGCTCCAATAGTTAGCTTTGTTGGAGCTAAAAAAGAACCGTCGGACCTAGAGTTCCGAAACTTTAGAAACCTGTTCTAGACCTCCCGTAGATGGTGCGTGGTGAGTTACGTGGCTCTAGAAGGTTCTCGGACCGAGAAACAGCCTCGTACATTTGAAATAACTTCAATTCATTTTTGCATCACGAAAATGACGACATTTAGAAATGTCCCAGAGTCGCAAGACTAGGTGCATTGCGAACGTCTCGGCCCATATAGACAGACCCCAACGTTTCTGTCCGATATCTCATTCAAGGACCCCGTAGCAAGTCATGGAAAATAGTGGATTTTCAGCACCAATTAGGGTTTTTCTCGGACACCAAATGACCTATCGAGCCGAAACTTGGGATTCGGGGTCGCCTCAGCTAGGCCAACACATAACATAAGAAATGGACCCGCAGCTAGAACGTAACTACGTGTTTTATGGTTTTTTTATGGTTTGTACCGAAGGCGTTGTGAATTTTGGGCCAGCTCTGAAGTATGTAATAGTTGGCTACTAAACGAGTTGGAAATAGTGGGTTTGGTGTCAGTTTGTATCAGTTTGGTGGTCAGAATGATATCTAATTGACTGATGGACTCTTGTCCACTTGACTCTTGTACATTTGCAATATGATTCTATAGTGAAAAAACATCACCAAAAGCGACATTCTGAAATCAACCCAAACGAGCGATTGAGATGACCCAGAATCACTGCAAAGCCATCCCGAGTTCATCGGGCCAGTCAATTTCACATTCCTGCAGGATTTTTATAGCATGACAAATTCGTGATGGTACCTGCCCATTAAAACATATTGCAAATGCACAGTGACTTTGAAAAAGTAAGAAAAAAAAAAAATACATCTAAAATTTTTTGAGCATGACAAATTCGTGATGGTACCTGCCCATTGAAACATATTCCAAATGCACAGTGACTTTGAAAAAGTAAGGAAACAAAAAAAAATACATCTAAAAAATTTTGAGCATGACAAATTCGTGATGGTACCTGCCCATTGAAACATATTGCAAATGCACAGTGACTTTGAAAAAGTAAGGAAACATAAACAAATTCGATAAACAAATTCGTGATGGTACCTGCCCATTAAAACATATTGCAAATGCACAGTGACTTTGAAAAAGTAAGGAAACATAAACAAATTCGATAAACAAATTCGTGATGGTACCTGCCCATTGAAACATATTGCAAATGCACAGTGACTTTGAAAAAGTAAGGAAACATAAACAAATTCGATAAACAAATTCGTGATGGTACCTGCCCATTAAAACATATTCCAAATGCACAGTGACTTTGAAAAAGTAAGAAACAAAAAAAAATACATCTAAAATTTTTTGAGCATGACAAATTCGTGATGGTACCTGCCCATTGAAACATATTGCAAATGCACAGTGACTTTGAAAAAGTAAGGAAACATAAACAAATTCGATAAACAAATTCGTGATGGTACCTGCCCATTAAAACATATTCCAAATGCACAGTGACTTTGAAAAAGTAAGAAACAAAAAAAAATACATCTAAAATTTTTTGAGCATGACAAATTCGTGATGGTACCTGCCCATTGAAACATATTGCAAATGCACAGTGACTTTGAAAAAGTAAGGAAACATAAACAAATTCGATAAACAAATTCGTGATGGTACCTGCCCATTAAAACATATTCCAAATGCACAGTGACTTTGAAAAGGTAAGAAACAAAAAAAAATACATCTAAAATTTTTTGAGCATGACAAATTCGTGATGGTACCTGCCCATTGAAACATATTGCAAATGCACAGTGACTTTGAAAAAGTAAGGAAACATAAACAAATTCAATAAACAAATTTGTGATGGTACCTGCCCATTAAAACATATTCCAAATGCACAGTGACTTTGAAAAAGTAAGGAAACAAAAAAAATTCATCTAAAAAATTTTGAGCATGACAAATTCGTGATGGTACCTGCCCATTGAAACATATTGCAAATGCACAGTGACTTTGAAAAAGTAAGGAAACATAAACAAATTCAATAAACAAATTCGTGATGGTACCTGCCCATTAAAACATATTCCAAATGCACAGTGACTTTGAAAAAGTAAGAAACCAAAAAAAATACATCTAAAATTTTTTGAGCATGACAAATTCGTGATGGTACCTGCCCATTGAAACATATTGCAAATGCACAGTGACTTTGAAAAAGTAAGGAAACATAAACAAATTCGATAAACAAATTCGTGATGGTACCTGCCCATTAAAACATATTCCAAATGCACAGTGACTTTGAAAAAGTAAGGAAACAAAAAAAAATACATCTAAAAAATTTTGAGCATGACAAATTCGTGATGGTACCTGCCCATTGAAACATATTGCAAATGCACAGTGACTTTGAAAAAGTAAGGAAACATAAACAAATTCGATAAACAAATTCGTGATGGTACCTGCCCATTAAAACATATTGCAAATGCACAGTGACTTTGAAAAAGTAAGGAAACATAAACAAATTCGATAAACAAATTCGTGATGGTACCTGCCCATTGAAACATATTGCAAATGCACAGTGACTTTGAAAAAGTAAGGAAACATAAACAAATTCGATAAACAAATTCGTGATGGTACCTGCCCATTAAAACATATTCCAAATGCACAGTGACTTTGAAAAAGTAAGAAACAAAAAAAAATACATCTAAAATTTTTTGAGCATGACAAATTCGTGATGGTACCTGCCCATTGAAACATATTGCAAATGCACAGTGACTTTGAAAAAGTAAGGAAACATAAACAAATTCGATAAACAAATTCGTGATGGTACCTGCCCATTAAAACATATTCCAAATGCACAGTGACTTTGAAAAAGTAAGAAACAAAAAAAAATACATCTAAAATTTTTTGAGCATGACAAATTCGTGATGGTACCTGCCCATTGAAACATATTGCAAATGCACAGTGACTTTGAAAAAGTAAGGAAACATAAACAAATTCGATAAACAAATTCGTGATGGTACCTGCCCATTAAAACATATTCCAAATGCACAGTGACTTTGAAAAGGTAAGAAACAAAAAAAAATACATCTAAAATTTTTTGAGCATGACAAATTCGTGATGGTACCTGCCCATTGAAACATATTGCAAATGCACAGTGACTTTGAAAAAGTAAGGAAACATAAACAAATTCAATAAACAAATTCGTGATGGTACCTGCCCATTAAAACATATTCCAAATGCACAGTGACTTTGAAAAAGTAAGGAAACAAAAAAAATTCATCTAAAAAATTTTGAGCATGACAAATTCGTGATGGTACCTGCCCATTGAAACATATTGCAAATGCACAGTGACTTTGAAAAAGTAAGGAAACATAAACAAATTCAATAAACAAATTCGTGATGGTACCTGCCCATTAAAACATATTCCAAATGCACAGTGACTTTGAAAAAGTAAGAAACCAAAAAAAATACATCTAAAATTTTTTGAGCATGACAAATTCGTGATGGTACCTGCCCATTGAAACATATTGCAAATGCACAGTGACTTTGAAAAAGTAAGGAAACATAAACAAATTCGATAAACAAATTCGTGATGGTACCTGCCCATTAAAACATATTCCAAATGCACAGTGACTTTGAAAAAGTAAGGAAACAAAAAAAATTAATCTAAAAAATTTTGAGCATGACAAATTCGTGATGGTACCTGCCCATTGAAACATATTGCAAATGCACAGTGACTTTGAAAAAGTAAGGAAACATAAACAAATTCAATAAACAAATTCGTGATGGTACCTGCCCATTAAAACATATTCCAAATGCACAGTGACTTTGAAAAAGTAAGAAACCAAAAAAAATACATCTAAAATTTTTTGAGCATGACAAATTCGTGATGGTACCTGCCCATTGAAACATATTGCAAATGCACAGTGACTTTGAAAAAGTAAGGAAACATAAACAAATTCGATAAACAAATTTGTGATGGTACCTGCCCATTAAAACATATTCCAAATGCACAGTGACTTTGAAAAAGTAAGGAAACAAAAAAAAATACATCTAAAAAATTTTGAGCATGACAAATTCGTGATGGTACCTGCCCATTGAAACATATTGCAAATGCACAGTGACTTTGAAAAAGTAAGGAAACATAAACAAATTCGATAAACAAATTCGTGATGGTACCTGCCCATTAAAACATATTCCAAATGCACAGTGACTTTGAAAAAGTAAGAAACAAAAAAAAATACATCTAAAATTTTTTGAGCATGACAAATTCGTGATGGTACCTGCCCATTGAAACATATTGCAAATGCACAGTGACTTTGAAAAAGTAAGGAAACATAAACAAATTCGATAAACAAATTCGTGATGGTACCTGCCCATTAAAACATATTCCAAATGCACAGTGACTTTGAAAAAGTAAGGAAACAAAAAAAAATACATCTAAAAAATTTTGAGCATGACAAATTCGTGATGGTACCTGCCCATTGAAACATATTGCAAATGCACAGTGACTTTGAAAAAGTAAGGAAACATAAACAAATTCGATAAACAAATTCGTGATGGTACCTGCCCATTAAAACATATTCCAAATGCACAGTGACTTTGAAAAAGTAAGGAAACAAAAAAAAATACATCTAAAAAATTTTGAGCATGACAAATTCGTGATGGTACCTGCCCATTGAAACATATTGCAAATGCACAGTGACTTTGAAAAAGTAAGGAAACATAAACAAATTCGATAAACAAATTCGTGATGGTACCTGCCCATTAAAACATATTCCAAATGCACAGTGACTTTGAAAAAGTAAGAAACAAAAAAAAATACATCTAAAAAATTTTGAGCATGACAAATTCGTGATGGTACCTGCCCATTGAAACATATTGCAAATGCACAGTGACTTTGAAAAAGTAAGGAAACATAAACAAATTCGATAAACAAATTCGTGATGGTACCTGCCCATTAAAACATATTCCAAATGCACAGTGACTTTGAAAAAGTAAGGAAACAAAAAAAAATACATCTAAAAAATTTTGAGCATGACAAATTCGTGATGGTACCTGCCCATTGAAACATATTGCAAATGCACAGTGACTTTGAAAAAGTAAGGAAACATAAACAAATTCGATAAACAAATTCGTGATGGTACCTGCCCATTAAAACATATTCCAAATGCACAGTGACTTTGAAAAAGTAAGAAACAAAAAAAAATACATCTAAAAAATTTTGAGCATGACAAATTCGTGATGGTACCTGCCCATTGAAACATATTGCAAATGCACAGTGACTTTGAAAAAGTAAGGAAACATAAACAAATTCGATAAACAAATTCGTGATGGTACCTGCCCATTAAAACATATTCCAAATGCACAGTGACTTTGAAAAAGTAAGAAACAAAAAAAAATAAATCTAAAATATTTTGAGCATGACAAATTCGTGATGGTACCTGCCCATTAAAACATATTCCAAATGCACAGTGACTTTGAAAAAGTAAGGAAACATAAACAAAAAAACATCCCAAAAAATGTTGGGTAACCAGCTGCATATTTTAGATCACAAGCTTGAATTTTGAGCATGACAAATTCGTGATGGTACCTGCCCATTAAAACATATTGCAAATGGACAGTGACTTTGAAAAAGTAAGGAAACATAAACAAAAAAACATCCCAACATTTTTTTTTGGGGTTACCAGTTGCATATTTTAGATCACCAGGTGCACATTTCAGGTCACCAGGTGCACATTTCAGATCACCAGGTGCACGGAGGAAAATATTTACTTTTGACTTTGACTTTTGACTTCCTATGACATCATATTGCAAATGGAGAAAACATATGCCTTATGCACAAGTAAAACAAAAAGAAATATGTAATACAAGTTGATCAAGGTATAGTTTGAGCAAAGTAAAGTTTGAATTTTGAGCATGACACATTCGTGATGGTACCTGCCCATTAAAACATATTGCAAATGCACAGTGACTTTGAAAAAGTAAGGAAACATAAACAAAAAAACATCCCAAAATTTTTTTTTTGGGTTACCAGTTGCATATTTTAGATCACCAGGTGCACATTTCAGGTCACCAGGTGCACATTTCAGATCACCAGGTGCACGGAGGAAAATATTTACTTTTGACTTTGACTTTTGACTTCCTATGACATCATATTGCAAATGGAGAAAACATATGCCTTATGCACAAGTAAAACAAAAATAAATATGTAATACAAGTTGACCAAGGTATAGTTTGAGCAAAGTAAAGTTTGAATTTTGAGCATGACAAATTCGTGATGGTACCTGCCCATTAAAACATATTGCAAATGGACAGTGACTTTGAAAAAGTAAGGAAACATAAACAAAAAAACATCCCAAAAATTTTTTTTGGGGTTACCAGTTGCATATTTTAGATCACCAGGTGCACATTTCAGGTCACCAGGTGCACATTTCAGATCACCAGGTGCACGGAGGAAAATATTTACTTTTGACTTTGACTTTTGACTTCCTATGACATCATATTGCAAATGGAGAAAACATATGCCTTATGCACAAGTAAAACAAAAAGAAATATGTAATACAAGTTGACCAAGGTATAGTTTGAGCAAAGTAAAGTTTGAATTTTGAGCATGACAAATTCGTGATGGTACCTGCCCATTAAAACATATTGCAAATGGACAGTGACTTTGAAAAAGTAAGGAAACATAAACAAAAAAACATCCCAAAAATTTTTTTTTGGGTTACCAGTTGCATATTTTAGATCACCAGGTGCACATTTCAGGTCACCAGGTGCACATTTCAGATCACCAGGTGCACGGAGGAAAATATTTACTTTTGACTTTGACTTTTGACTTCCTATGACATCATATTGCAAATGGAGAAAACATATGCCTTATGCACAAGTAAAACAAAAATAAATATGTAATACAAGTTGACCAAGGTATAGTTTGAGCAAAGTAAAGTTTGAATTTTGAGCATGACAAATTCGTGATGGTATCTGCCCATTAAAACATATTGCAAATGCACAGTGACTTTGAAAAAGTAAGGAAACATAAACAAAAAAAATCAAAAACATTTTGTTGCACATTTTAGATCATCAGTTGCACGGAGGAAAATCGTTACTTTTGACTTTGACTTTTGACTTCCTATGACATCATATTGCCAATGGAGAAAACATATGCCTTATGCACAAGTAAAAAAAAATATATATATATGATAATAAAGTATGACTAAAGTATGTTGATAAAGTTCTTATACATGTGTAATTGACACAAAAATCGAAAGAATTTTGAAAAAAGGTCCAGAAAGCACTTTTTTAAGGATGTGTGAAGTTTTTTACCAAATTTTGACA
This sequence comes from Oncorhynchus mykiss, assembly GCF_013265735.2. NCBI lineage: Eukaryota > Metazoa > Chordata > Actinopteri > Salmoniformes > Salmonidae > Oncorhynchus > Oncorhynchus mykiss. Next base: position 19,811,197 of record NC_048588.1, read on the forward strand.
TTTTTGACTTTTGACTTTTGACTTCCTATGAAATCATATTGCAAATGGACAAAACATATGCCTTATGCGCATGTACTTAAAAAATATATATATATGATGACAAAAGTATACTCATACAGTTCTTACACATGTGTAATTGACAAAAAACTCGAAAGAATTTCGAAAAAAGGTCCAGAAAGCACTTTTTTAAGGGGTTTTAAGTTTTTTTTAAAAAATGTCATTTTTCAAAATTTGGCTTTTGGATGTTGACTTGGGTGCCATTTGCAATATGAAATGCCCCGGTGGAACGCACACGCCCCCTATTGGAATTTTGAAGTGTTACAATTGGCAATTGCCATATGGCATTTGCAATATACTTTGCATGAATCAACGCCAAATTGGGTGGTATTGACCATCGTGTACATGGTTTGTCCAATGCCAATATACCGCCATTTGTTTTTGTCCAAATCAGGGGGGTATTCCCTTACATACCTTTTACATTGAGTCATCCTGACTTTGAGAGTGTCCTTTCATACCTTTTACATTGAGTCATCCTGACTTTGAGAGTGTCCTTTCATACCTTTTACATTGAGTCATCCTGACTTTGAGAGTGTCCTTTCATACCTACATACCTTAAGGGAACATTTCGGCATTTCGTGTATGATCAGTGAGAAAGTCCATATTGCAAATGTACGGTCCCTTACCCGACGTCCGAAATCGTTTGTAAAATTCGCGGTCGGCGTCGGGCCGTGCGGTAGGGCCGGACCTACCGGGAAGTCGTCGAATGAACTTTGTCGGACTTTCGGTTCCCGTTTAAAAAAAAAAACAAGTTTCGGACCGTTTTTTCCGCCGTCCCGGACACTCCCACCAGATGGCATACGGAATCATATGGCAATTTGGCAAAACATCACGAATCGCGACGGGGCCTTATCTCAAAAACTGAAAATATTTCGAAGCCGAAACTTGGCGAGCGTAGGTTTGGCTCAAGGGGCAGTTGGCCCCGAACGGGATGGCGTCTAGGCCTCGACGGTTTTTGAGCTACGGCCATTTTTCTGGGATTAAAGGCTTAAAATGGAAGTAGAGAAATTATTTTTCCACTTCGGGTCAAAGCCAAGGAGCCTCCGGTGTCAATAAAAAAAGAACCAGCCATTTATCTATCGTCGTTTAAGAGAAACGGAACAATGACAAATTGGTGATGGTCACAAATAGGCGTTTTTTTTTTTCAACGGTTACAGATCCAGTTGCAGGGTGTTCATACGAATCTTTTTAAAGTGTGCTGCGGAGCTCTGCGACATTTCTGTGATTTTCTATGATTTTCTGAAATAACACAATAACCGACCATTAGAATAGTAGGCCCAAAATGAAGCCTGCCCCACAATGTCATTTGCTTTTGAGTGACAGTGAGAGAACCGTTAGGGTGAGAAGAAAAATTCCACCACATGAATGTTCCTAAGGTCCTCCCGATCTCAACAAGCCTAACCTTGACCGTGTGGCATTAACCCTTCACAGTAAAACAGGGTTTTTTGATCTCACAGATTACAGTGTCATCTCTCCCCATAGGAATACATTGCCTGCACCCCTAATTTCAACCTGAGGCCTATGTGGGTTATGAATGCCGTATGAACCTGTCTTCGGTACCAGTCCATCAGGCCACTATGAGGTCTACCTGTGTCGATTCTAAGCTTCCTGGACCAACCGGAAGTGGTTCAAATGCCCCTAAAAGTGTTTACCCATACACTGCATGCAGTTTGATAGACATAGTGCATTCAACCCTGTGTAGATCAGTCAATTCTTAACGTAAGGACTTAAAACTCAGGATTCTGTAACAGCATACCCCAATGAGGATATGTGGTGACTTATAGCTTCCTGTGCCAACCGGAAGTGCCATAATTGGTGTCTCAGGGGCTGTTTCGAAGGGTTAAAAAATTCAGATCTGTCCAAAACTTCATATATGTGATTAGGCAACCCCCATGAACTGTAAATCAGTCATTTTTCCCAAAAAAAATCAAAGGAAAAAAAAATTGCACTAAAACACAACTTGGATGGAGGGACGTATTGGGGTGCGTAGAGACAGACAGTGGCCGCAATAGTTAGCTTTGTTCGAGCTAAAAAAGAACGGTCGGACCTAGAGTTCCGAAACTTTAGAAACCTGTTCTAGACCTCCGGGCCATGGTGCGTGACGAGTTACGTGGCTCTAGATGGTTCTCGGACCGAGAAACAGCCTCGTACATTCGCAATAACTTCAATTCATTTTTGCATCACGAAAATGACGACGTTTAGAAAAGTCTCAGAGACGCAAGGCTAGGTGCGTTGAAACCGGCTCGGCCCATAGAGACGGACCCCAAAGTTTCTGTCCGATAGCTCGTTCAAGGACCCCGTAGCAAGGCATGGAAATAAGTGGATTTTCAGCACCAATTAGGGTTTTTCTCGGACACCAAATGACCTATCGAGCCGAAACTCGGGATTCGGGGTCGCCTCACATAGGACTTCGCATAATGTCCGAACTGGACCCGCAGCTAGAACGTAACTATGTGTTTTACCTTTTTATTATGTTTTAAACTAGAGGCGCTGTGAATTATGGGACTGCTCTGACATATATGATAGTTGGCATCTAAATGAGTAGGAAACAGTGGGTTTGGTGTCATAATGACATCTAATTGACTGATGGACACTGACTTGCTAGTTGACTTTTGTACATTTGCAATATGTTTAAACAGAGAGGGACCATCACCAAAATGGCATTCTGAAATCAACACAAAAAATGGCATCACCATAGTCTCCAGACTGTGCTGAGTTCAACGAGCTATCCCGCTTGACCGTAGCTCGCTCGGTCTAGGCGCAGCAACCATTAGAATATTAGGCCCAAAATGAAGCCTGCCCCACAATGTCATTTGCTTTTGAGTGACAGTGAGAGAACCGTTAGGGTGAGAAGAAAAATTCCACCATAGGAATGTTCCTAAGGTCCTCCCGATCTGAACAAGCCTAACCTTGACCGTGTGGCATTAACCCTTCACAGTAAAACAGTGTTTTTTGATCTCACAGATTACAGTGTCATCTCTCCCCATAGGAATACATTGCCTGCACCACAAAATTCAACCTGAGGCCTATGTGGGTTATGAATGCCGTATGAACCTGTCTTCGGTACCAGTCCATCAGGCCACTATGAGGTCTACCTGTGTTGATTCTAAGCTTCCTGGACCAACCGGAAGTGGTTCAAATCACCCTAAAAGTGTTTACCCATACACTGCCTGCAGTTTGATAGACATGGTGCATTCAACCCTGTGTAGATCAGTCAATTCTTAACGTAAGGACTTAAAACTCAGGATTCTGTAAGTGGCCATGTCAATCAAGACATGTGGTGATTTATAGCTTCCTGTGCCAACCGGAAGTGCCATAATTGGTGTCTCAGGGGCTGTTTCGAAGGGTTAAAAAAGTCAGATCTGTCCAAAACTTCATATATGTGATTAGGCAACCCCCATGAACTGTAAATCAGTCATTTTTCCCAAAAAAAATCAAAGGAAAAAAAAATTGCACTAAAACACAACTTGGATGGAGGGACGTATTGGGGTGCGTAGAGACAGACAGTGGCCGCAATAGTTAGCTTTGTTCGAGCTAAAAAAGAACGGTCGGACCTAGAGTTCCGAAACTTTAGAAACCTGTTCTAGACCTCCGGGCCATGGTGCGTGACGAGTTACGTGGCTCTAGATGGTTCTCGGACCGAGAAACAGCCTCGTACATTCGCAATAACTTCAATTCATTTTTGCATCACGAAAATGACGACGTTTAGAAAAGTCTCAGAGACGCAAGGCTAGGTGCGTTGAAACCGGCTCGGCCCATAGAGACGGACCCCAAAGTTTCTGTCCGATAGCTCGTTCAAGGACCCCGTAGCAAGGCATGGAAATAAGTGGATTTTCAGCACCAATTAGGGTTTTTCTCGGACACCAAATGACCTATCGAGCCGAAACTCGGGATTCGGGGTCGCCTCACATAGGACTTCACATAATGTCCGAACTGGACCCGCAGCTAGAACGTAACTATGTGTTTTACCTTTTTATTAGGTTTTCAACTGAAGGCGCTGTGAATTATGGGACTGCTCTGACATATGTGATAGTTGGCTACTAAATGAGTAGTAAAAAGTGGGTTTGGTGTCAATTGATATCCATTTGGTGTCATAATGACATCTAATTGACTGATGGACACTGACTTGCTAGTTGACTTTTGTACATTTGCAATATGTTTAAACGGAGAGGGACCATCACCAAAATGGCATTCTGAAATCAACACAAAAAATGGCATCACCATAGTCTCCAGACTGTTCTGAGTTCAACGAGCTATCCCGCTTGACCGTAGCTCGCTCGGTCTAGGCGCAGCAACCATTAGAATAGAAGGCCCAAAATGAAGCCTGCACCACAATGTCATTTGCTTTTGAGTGACAGTGAGAGAACCGTTAGGGTGAGAAGAAAAATTCCACCACTTGAATGTTCCTAAGGTCCTCCCGATCTCAACAAGCCTAACCTTGACCGTGTGGCATTAACCCTTCACAGTAAAACAGTGTTTTTTGATCTCACAGATTACAGTGTCATCTCTCCCCATAGGAATACATTGCCTGCACCCCTAATTTCAACCTGAGGCCTATGTGGGTTATGAATGCCGTATGAACCTGTCTTCGGTACCAGTCCATCAGGCCACTATGAGGTCTACCTGTGTTGATTCTAAGCTTCCTGGACCAACCGGAAGTGGTTAAAATGCCCCTAAAAGTGTTTACCCATACAATGCATGCAGTTTGATAGACATAGTGCATTCAACCCTGTGTAGATCAGTCAATTCTTAACGTAAGGACTTAAAACTCAGGATTCTGTAACAGCATACCCCAATGAGGATATGTGTTGATTTATAACTTCCTGTGCCAACCGGAAGTGCCATAATTGGTGTCTCAGGGGCTGTTTCGAAGGGTTAAAAAAGTCTGATCTTTCCAAAACTTCATATGTGTGATTAGGCAACCCCCATGAACTGTAAATCAGTCATTTTTCCCAAAAAAAATCAAAGGAAAAAAAAATTGCACTAAAACACAACTTGGATGGAGGGACGTATTGGGGTGCGTAGAGACAGACAGTGGCTCCAATAGTTAGCTTTGTTGGAGCTAAAAAAGAACGGTCGGACCTAGAGTTCCGAAACTTTAGAAACCTGTTCTAGACCTCCCGTAGATGGTGCGTGGTGAGTTACGTGGCTCTAGAAGGTTCTCGGACCGAGAAACAGCCTCGTACATTTGAAATAACTTCAATTCATTTTTGCATCACGAAAATGACGACATTTAGAAATGTCCCAGAGTCGCAAGACTAGGTGCATTGCGAACGTCTCGGCCCATATAGACAGACCCCAACGTTTCTGTCCGATATCTCATTCAAGGACCCCGTAGCAAGTCATGGAAAATAGTGGATTTTCAGCACCAATTAGGGTTTTTCTCGGACACCAAATGACCTATCGAGCCGAAACTTGGGATTCGGGGTCGCCTCAGCTAGGCCAACACATAACATAAGAAATGGACCCGCAGCTAGAACGTAACTACGTGTTTTATGGTTTTTTTATGGTTTGTACCGAAGGCGTTGTGAATTTTGGGCCAGCTCTGAAGTATGTAATAGTTGGCTACTAAACGAGTTGGAAAAAGTGGGTTTGGTGTCAGTTTGTATCAGTTTGGTGGTCAGAATGATATCTAATTGACTGATGCTCTTGTCCACTTGACTCTTGTACATTTGCAATATGATTCTATAGTGAAAAAACATCACCAAAAGCGACATTCTGAAATCAACCCAAACGAGCGATTGAGATGACCCAGAATCACTGCAAAGCCATCCCGAGTTCATCGGGCCAGTCAATTTCACATTCCTGCAGGATTTTTATAGCATGACAAATTCGTGATGGTACCTGCCCATTAAAACATATTGCAAATGCACAGTGACTTTGAAAAAGTAAGAAACAAAAAAAAATACATCTAAAATTTTTTGAGCATGACAAATTCGTGATGGTACCTGCCCATTGAAACATATTCCAAATGCACAGTGACTTTGAAAAAGTAAGGAAACAAAAAAAAATACATCTAAAAAATTTTGAGCATGACAAATTCGTGATGGTACCTGCCCATTGAAACATATTGCAAATGCACAGTGACTTTGAAAAAGTAAGGAAACATAAACAAATTCGATAAACAAATTCGTGATGGTACCTGCCCATTGAAACATATTGCAAATGCACAGTGACTTTGAAAAAGTAAGGAAACATAAACAAATTCGATAAACAAATTCGTGATGGTACCTGCCCATTAAAACATATTCCAAATGCACAGTGACTTTGAAAAAGTAAGAAAACAAAAAAAAATACATCTAAAAAATTTTGAGCATGACAAATTCGTGATGGTACCTGCCCATTGAAACATATTGCAAATGCACAGTGACTTTGAAAAAGTAAGGAAACATAAACAAATTCGATAAACAAATTCGTGATGGTACCTGCCCATTGAAACATATTGCAAATGCACAGTGACTTTGAAAAAGTAAGGAAACATAAACAAATTCGATAAACAAATTCGTGATGGTACCTGCCCATTAAAACATATTCCAAATGCACAGTGACTTTGAAAAAGTAAGAAACAAAAAAAAATACATCTAAAAAATTTTGAGCATGACAAATTCGTGATGGTACCTGCCCATTGAAACATATTGCAAATGCACAGTGACTTTGAAAAAGTAAGGAAACATAAACAAATTCGATAAACAAATTCGTGATGGTACCTGCCCATTGAAACATATTGCAAATGCACAGTGACTTTGAAAAAGTAAGGAAACATAAACAAATTCGATAAACAAATTCGTGATGGTACCTGCCCATTAAAACATATTCCAAATGCACAGTGACTTTGAAAAAGTAAGAAAACAAAAAAAAATACATCTAAAAAATTTTGAGCATGACAAATTCGTGATGGTACCTGCCCATTGAAACATATTGCAAATGCACAGTGACTTTGAAAAAGTAAGGAAACATAAACAAATTCGATAAACAAATTCGTGATGGTACCTGCCCATTGAAACATATTGCAAATGCACAGTGACTTTGAAAAAGTAAGGAAACATAAACAAATTCGATAAACAAATTCGTGATGGTACCTGCCCATTAAAACATATTCCAAATGCACAGTGACTTTGAAAAAGTAAGAAACAAAAAAAAATACATCTAAAAATTTTTGAGCATGACAAATTCGTGATGGTACCTGCCCATTGAAACATATTGCAAATGCACAGTGACTTTGAAAAAGTAAGGAAACATAAACAAATTCGATAAACAAATTCGTGATGGTACCTGCCCATTAAAACATATTCCAAATGCACAGTGACTTTGAAAAAGTAAGAAACAAAAAAAAATACATCTAAAAAATTTTGAGCATGACAAATTCGTGATGGTACCTGCCCATTGAAACATATTGCAAATGCACAGTGACTTTGAAAAAGTAAGGAAACATAAACAAATTCGATAAACAAATTCGTGATGGTACCTGCCCATTGAAACATATTGCAAATGCACAGTGACTTTGAAAAAGTAAGGAAACATAAACAAATTCGATAAACAAATTCGTGATGGTACCTGCCCATTAAAACATATTCCAAATGCACAGTGACTTTGAAAAAGTAAGGAAACAAAAAAAAATACATCTAAAAAAATTTGAGCATGACAAATTCGTGATGGTACCTGCCCATTGAAACATATTGCAAATGCACAGTGACTTTGAAAAAGTAAGGAAACATAAACAAATTCGATAAACAAATTCGTGATGGTACCTGCCCATTAAAACATATTCCAAATGCACAGTGACTTTGAAAAAGTAAGGAAACAAAAAAAAATACATCTAAAAAAATTTGAGCATGACAAATTCGTGATGGTACCTGCCCATTGAAACATATTGCAAATGCACAGTGACTTTGAAAAAGTAAGGAAACATAAACAAATTCGATAAACAAATTCGTGATGGTACCTGCCCATTAAAACATATTCCAAATGCACAGTGACTTTGAAAAAGTAAGGAAACAAAAAAAAATACATCTAAAAAATTTTGAGCATGACAAATTCGTGATGGTACCTGCCCATTGAAACATATTGCAAATGCACAGTGACTTTGAAAAAGTAAGGAAACATAAACAAATTCGATAAACAAATTCGTGATGGTACCTGCCCATTAAAACATATTCCAAATGCACAGTGACTTTGAAAAAGTAAGAAACAAAAAAAAATACATCTAAAATTTTTTGAGCATGACAAATTCGTGATGGTACCTGCCCATTGAAACATATTGCAAATGCACAGTGACTTTGAAAAAGTAAGGAAACATAAACAAATTCGATAAACAAATTCGTGATGGTACCTGCCCATTAAAACATATTCCAAATGCACAGTGACTTTGAAAAAGTAAGAAACAAAAAAAAATACATCTAAAATTTTTTGAGCATGACAAATTCGTGATGGTACCTGCCCATTGAAACATATTGCAAATGCACAGTGACTTTGAAAAAGTAAGGAAACATAAACAAATTTGATAAACAAATTCGTGATGGTACCTGCCCATTAAAACATATTCCAAATGCACAGTGACTTTGAAAAAGTAAGAAACAAAAAAAAATACATCTAAAATTTTTTGAGCATGACAAATTCGTGATGGTACCTGCCCATTGAAACATATTGCAAATGCACAGTGACTTTGCAAAAGTAAGGAAACATAAACAAATTCGATAAACAAATTCGTGATGGTACCTGCCCATTAAAACATATTCCAAATGCACAGTGACTTTGAAAAAGTAAGAAACAAAAAAAAAATACATCTAAAATTTTTTGAGCATGACAAATTCGTGATGGTACCTGCCCATTGAAACATATTGCAAATGCACAGTGACTTTGAAAAAGTAAGGAAACATAAACAAATTCGATAAACAAATTCGTGATGGTACCTGCCCATTAAAACATATTCCAAATGCACAGTGACTTTGAAAAAGTAAGAAACAAAAAAAAATACATCTAAAATTTTTTGAGCATGACAAATTCGTGATGGTACCTGCCCATTGAAACATATTGCAAATGCACAGTGACTTTGAAAAAGTAAGGAAACATAAACAAATTCGATAAACAAATTCGTGATGGTACCTGCCCATTAAAACATATTCCAAATGCACAGTGACTTTGAAAAAGTAAGAAACAAAAAAAAATACATCTAAAATTTTTTGAGCATGACAAATTCGTGATGGTACCTGCCCATTGAAACATATTGCAAATGCACAGTGACTTTGAAAAAGTAAGGAAACATAAACAAATTTGATAAACAAATTCGTGATGGTACCTGCCCATTAAAACATATTCCAAATGCACAGTGACTTTGAAAAAGTAAGAAACAAAAAAAAATACATCTAAAATTTTTTGAGCATGACAAATTCGTGATGGTACCTGCCCATTGAAACATATTGCAAATGCACAGTGACTTTGAAAAAGTAAGGAAACATAAACAAATTCGCTAAACAAATTTGTGATGGTACCTGCCCATTAAAACATATTCCAAATGCACAGTGACTTTGAAAAAGTAAGGAAACAAAAAAAAATACATCTAAAAAATTTTGAGCATGACAAATTCGTGATGGTACCTGCCCATTGAAACATATTGCAAATGCACAGTGACTTTGAAAAAGTAAGGAAACATAAACAAATTCGATAAACAAATTCGTGATGGTACCTGCCCATTAAAACATATTCCAAATGCACAGTGACTTTGAAAAAGTAAGAAACAAAAAAAATACATCTAAAAAATTTTGAGCATGACAAATTCGTGATGGTACCTGCCCATTGAAACATATTGCAAATGCACAGTGACTTTGAAAAAGTAAGGAAACATAAACAAATTCGATGAACAAATTCGTGATGGTACCTGCCCATTAAAACATATTGCAAATGCACAGAGACTTTGAAAAAGTAAGGAAACATAAACAAAAAAATATCCCAAAAAATGTTGGGTAACCAGCTGCATATTTTAGATCACAAGCTTGAATTTTGAGCATGACAAATTCGTGATGGTACCTGCCCATTAAAACATATTGCAAATGCACAGTGACTTTGAAAAAGTAAGGAAACATAAACAAATTCGATAAACAAATTCGTGATGGTACCTGCCCATTAAAACATATTCCAAATGCACAGTGACTTTGAAAAAGTAAGAAACAAAAAAAAATACATCTAAAATTTTTTGAGCATGACAAATTCGTGATGGTACCTGCCCATTGAAACATATTGCAAATGCACAGTGACTTTGAAAAAGTAAGGAAACATAAACAAATTCGATAAACAAATTCGTGATGGTACCTGCCCATTAAAACATATTGCAAATGCACAGAGACTTTGAAAAAGTAAGGAAACATAAACAAAAAAACATCCCAAAAAATGTTGGGTAACCAGCTGCATATTTTAGATCACAAGCTTGAATTTTGAGCATGACAAATTCGTGATGGTACCTGCCCATTAAAACATATTGCAAATGCACAGTGACTTTGAAAAAGTAAGGAAACATAAACAAAAAAACATCCCAAAAATTTTTTTTTGGGTTACCAGTTGCATATTTTAGATCACCAGGTGCACATTTCAGGTCACCAGGTGCACATTTCAGATCACCAGGTGCACGGAGGAAAATATTTACTTTTGACTTTGACTTTTGACTTCCTATGACATCATATTGCAAATGGAGAAAACATATGCCTTATGCACAAGTAAAACAAAAAGAAATATGTAATACAAGTTGACCAAGGTATAGTTTGAGCAAAGTAAAGTTTGAATTTTGAGCATGACAAATTCGTGATGGTACCTGCCCATTAAAACATATTGCAAATGTACAGTGACTTTGAAAAAGTAAGGAAACATAAACAAAAAAACATCCCAAAATTTTTTTTTTGGGTTACCAGTTGCATATTTTAGATCACCAGGTGCACATTTCAGGTCACCAGGTGCACATTTCAGATCACCAGGTGCACGGAGGAAAATATTTACTTTTGACTTTGACTTTTGACTTCCTATGACATCATATTGCAAATGGAGAAAACATATGCCTTATGCACAAGTAAAACAAAAAGAAATATGTAATACAAGTTGACCAAGGTATAGTTTGAGCAAAGTAAAGTTTGAATTTTGAGCATGACAAATTCGTGATGGTATCTGCCCATTAAAACATATTGCAAATGCACAGTGACTTTGAAAAAGTAAGGAAACATAAACAAAAAAAATCCAAAAAATTTTGTTGCACATTTTAGATCATCAGTTGCACGGAGGAAAATATTTACTTTTGACTTAGACTTTTGACTTCCTATGACATCATATTGCAAATGGAGAAAACATATGCCTTATGCACAAGTAAAAAAAATATGATAATAAAGCATGACTAAAGTATGTTGATAAAGTTCTTATACATGTGTTATTGACACAAAAATCGAAAGAATTTTGAAAAAAGGTCAAGAAAGCACTTTTTTAAGGATGTATGAAGTTTTTTACCAAATTTTGACATTTTTGACTTTTGACTTTTGACTTCCTATGAAATCATATTCCAAATGGAGAAAACATATGCCTTATGCACAAGTAAAAAAATATATATATATATGATAATAAAGTATGACTAAAGTATGTTGATAAAGTTCTTATACATGTGTAATTGACACAAAAATCGAAAGAATTTTGAAAAAAGGTCCAGAAAGCACTTTTTTAAGGATGTGTGAAGTTTTTTACCAAATTTTGACATTTTTGACTTTTGACTTTTGACTTCCTATGAAATCATATTGCAAATGGACAAAACATATGCCTTATGCGCATGTACTTAAAAAATATATATATATGATGACAAAAGTATACTCATACAGTACTTACCCATGTGTAATTGACAAAAAACTCGAAAGAATTTCGAAAAAAGGTCCAGAAAGCACTTTTTTAAGGGTTTTTAAGTTTTTTTTAAAAAATGTCATTTTTCAAAATTTGGCTTTTGGATGTTGACTTGGGTGCCATTTGCAATATGAAATGCCCCGGTGGAACGCACACGCCCCCTATTGGAATTTTGAAGTGTTACAATTGGCAATTGCCATATGGCATTTGCAATATACTTTGCATGAATCAACGCCAAATTGGGTGGTATTGACCATCGTGTATATGGTTTGTCCAATGCCAATATACCGCCATTTGTTTTTGTCCAAATCAGGGGGGTATTCCCTTACAACATGTATTCCCTTACATACCTTATAGCTGGAGCTGCTGCTTTATTGCTTGTCTTCATTTCAGGCAGTTAGGGACAGGTGAGGAGGGAAACACCTGCTAAAATATAACATTCTAAACAAGACCTTTTACCCCACCGAGGCAATTGAAGAATAATTAAATTCCGTGATGAATACACAGAATGTGCCTCACTTGGTTATTTAGAAATTGATTTCCCATATCATGAAAGACTATGAGGCCAGGGTCCTATTTTACCTCATGGCAGGCTAAGGGGTTGTTCTGTCGATACCTGGATGGTGTAGTTTAGAGAGATGGAGAGTATAGGCGCCCTACAATGTGTAGGCTACGTACAGTATGTATTTGGTCAAAATATCTATAATTGATTTGGGCTTGAAGGCATTTTTTTTGTCCTTAAATGAGATCGGCAGGATCTGACAGACTATCACCTGAGGCCTTTTAGTTGTACCTTCTTTAGGAAGAGACAATATCCCAGTGGATTCAAATCCACTGTCCTCCCAACAGTTTGTCTGTTTTCTCTCTGCCAGAAACGGAAGCAGGAGCTACTGTGAGGCAGAATAACTAAGACAGGCCTTTATTGTATATGTAGATTTCCCAATTGTAGGTATAGATGCCTTTCAGCAGGGTTTGTTTGGATGAAGCATACCCATTTTTATGCAAATAAATGAATCATCAACATACAGCATATTTTACAGTATTTACAGTAAGCCTAATGCCTTTTTTAAAAGTTTTAAAAGTTATCTTAAAGATTTCCTGATCAGGATAATAGACAGTGCAAATCTCAAATCACAACAAATGTTATTTGTCACATGTGCCGAATACAACAGGTGTAGACTATACCGTGTAATGGTCACTGTCATGTTCGTTATAAGGATCGGACCAAGGCGCAGCGTCGTATGCATACATTCTTATTTATTTAAAGAATGAACACTGAACAAACTAACAACATAACAAAACGAACCGTGAAGCTATACAAACGAGTGCTGACAAGCAACTACACATAGACAAGATCCCACAAACACCAAAGGGAAATGGCTACCTACCCACCCTAGTCACACCCTGACCTAACCAAAATATAAAGAAAACAGAGATATCTCAGGTCAGGGCGGGACAGTCACTTACGAGCCCTTAACCAATAATGCAGTTCAAGATACAGAGATAAGAAAATATTTACTAAATGAATAAAGTAAAAAATAAAAAGTAATACAATAAAATAAAATAACAAATAACGAGATGTGTTACCTGAGACCGAGTGTTGTCAGTGAAGTGATGCTTCCTCATCTGTTCATATTCTGATCTGAACTGTCTGCCCCTGTTTCCACGACACTCCTATACATGGTTCAGAGTGGTTGATGGACAGAACGTAGCGGTGTGAGAGAAGTCCGCAGCACTGTTAGTAGGAGGGTTGGCAGATGAGGAGTAAAAAGGGAAAGGACTGCCTTTCTAACATCTGACTGTCTCAGTCCAAAGGAGAAGAAGCACAGTGATGGATAATTACTTGACAGAATCTGTCCATTGGCCAAACGTAGCCCACCATTGAAGGATTATTTCTCTTTCTACTTTATAGGAGGGAACTGCAGGTGGAAAGAAGGTGAATATCTGAAGGATGAAAGGGGAATGGCTTTGATATAGTGAAGGAGACAAGGAGAGGGTGAATGGAGATAAAGTCAGACAGGAGGGCTTGTCTTTACCTGACCCTACAGGACTTATCAGTGTGAGCCAGGTGATGGGGTGGCTGAGAGACAGCGATAAAACAGGGAAATCTGTTGTTGAGCCCATTGTGGAAAATCCAAGGACATGTTAGAAAACAAAATGTCAACTTCATGCACCAGTCAAGTACTGTACTTGTCACACCCCTGCAATGTTACACAGGATAAGTAAGCTGTAGATTAGAAGACAGACTTGAAACAATGGCTGCCAGACGCAGATAATAGAATAGATAATATGCATGAGGGTATGATTATGAATTGTCACCCTCCAATTGTTTACTGTACTAATTGCTTGCTCAATAATGACATAAGGTCATTTGCGGGCACCCACAGCCAGTCTTCCATTGTTTCCTTGTAACCTTCTCTCCTATGTGATGCAAAGTCTCTAAGTGGAATTGGATTACAGAAGGTGGGACTGAACTTAACACTAACAAAAAGCTTCCATCATAAATACTTCATTGGATGAAATTATAGCTTGAGAGGACAACCCTCAAACCCCATTCTAAATACAAATAGATGGCAAACCTGAGTGGAGAATTCTGTTTTCATGCATGAGGGGCTCTGTGCAGATGAATGAGAGTAATATGGTAATCTATGTAGCATTGCATGCAACCTCCTCTGCTGCTGGACTTGGGACATGTTATGTACAGTAGGTGGTTTAAATTTTAGAGACAAGTGAGAAAACCGAAGACTTACGACCTTGCAATACCTCTGAAGTTTTTTTATTTGTTTCTAGCAATAAAATGGTATCCTAAGCTAGTATTTAGCACAGGTGTACGTTCTCGTGGAGTCTGGTGATTTATCATAAGGGGAAATTTGCTACAGTTTATGGGTATAAAGCCAATAAAGTTAATCACCTCTGTTCTCTTTTAAAAACTTAATCAGGAAAGAAGAAGAATCCGGTGTGTTTTGTAGCACAGGGATAGATAGATTCCAAAGCTCTTGTCAAAACATGATAAATGTTTCATAATGCGCCTCTTTACACTTTGTTCTTCGTCAGCTACAATAATGCAATGAAATATTCATGATGGGATACACAGCCATAGTCATTGTGTCTCCAACTCACTTTTCTCCCATATATTTCCTGCTGTTTGTGTTTCTTTCTTCCATTGCCTTACAATCAGATCAGTGCTCATATCTCACCAAAGCTGCCAAGTTTAAAAGGAGTAGATATCAGCCAATTAAATTATGAATGTCTCACTGCTTATCTTTGGGAGTTCTGTCTTTTTGTCTAATAATATTGAGTGGCCAGATGACCAACCTCAAACAATGTGTTTAATCAGCCAGGGAAAGTTCCCATGGCGCTGAGCATCAACTTAGTTTAGCCTCAGTTACAATGTTTTAACCAGAGATGGTATCTTGTGTTCCCAGGCCTCTAGGTGTTTCTCTCTAATGCCAGTGGGTGTCGTTCTACTCTCAGAGCTGTGACTGACTGACTGCAAGAGAGACGGGATGCCTATACACATGTGATTTCTGCCATGGAGACCAGAGCTTAATATCTGGTGAGTAGCCCAGGCTGTTTGCAACCCTCCCCATGCCTTCTTTACCGAGCCACTGTGAATTGACTTGAACAGTTGCAGTCTGTTCTTCCCTTACCCGGGGCAACTTTTCACATTGCGGAAGCGAGCTCTCTCTTTCGGGAGAGAGTGCATCATCACAGGCCTTCAGAGGCAGCCTTATGAAGATAACTGGTAGTTGGGAAACAGCTGTTCCACACTACAAACAAAAACACACACACAAAAACAACAAACTGTTCCATCAAAGCCACCGGTGCATGACCAATTATTAAAATGGCCTGTTCTGCTACTTTGACAAAGCCCAAACAGACCAGGGCTCTCTTTTTGCTAATAAACCTCAAATATAGGAGAGATGTAAAGGCAATTATCACTGTCTAAATAATATGTAATATGAGCCTATTAATTAAAGCTGTAGTACACCAGAGGATCCAGTTGAATCATCTCTGCTGTGTCTTCAGAGTGCAACCAGCCAGAGATCAGAGTGTGCTTCAAAGAGCTGTGCAATACGCACCTGTTTCCTCCATAACATCTGTCTTCTGATTGGAGTCGGGACCAGACATGTAGCCTGAAAATGTCACTGCACGGTAACTATTGCTTAAAGTAAATGATGATCCAATAGGTGTATGTGATGCCAGTAGTGTTGTCTGAGCTGAGGGTGTTGGTTAGGGAAGGGAGAGCTAGCTGGTGGCCATTCCCACGGGGGGCTGGTGGGGATGGTGGATTACGCTGTCTACTCTGTGACCCCCTGTGGTCAGAACTCCTGTGGTTTCTGTGGTCAGAGGGGACACACAATGCTTCTAACAAAGAAATATGATGTCCCCCACTTGTCCTCCCCTGCTCAAAAGGGAATGAGAGGGCAATGCTAATTAGCCAGCTTGTGAGCTGAGCTGAGTTTAGCTAGTGCACACACCCCACCCTGTACACATATGCACACCCTGCCACACACACACAGCTGCCCCTTCTGCTAACAAGCAACGCCTGCAATAGCCATGCTTTATGGATGCCTCTGCATATTTCCTTGCACCATAGGACTTTCTGATGGGTTTGTGTCATAAGAAATGCTTCCATTTTTAACTAGGCATTGTCAAGGAATGTATATTTCATGTCAAATGAAAGTAATTTATTCATGTCTGTATGAAGCCATTCTGGTCCATTCATATTTGTTTAACATCTTTGGTGCAGCTGTTCTTTTGTCTGCAGTTTAATAGTTGTCAGGGATGATGCAGGTGATAATAACATGCATAACAGGTAGAGAACTACTCCCAGTTCATCTCTACTCACATTAATCTAAGCCTACAGTCAGTGCTCTGTAAGCATGTAGTAAATATGAGTGTTTAATCAAGAATCAGAGCAAAGCAGGATTATGGCAGAGGTTAAGTTGAGGTATGATCCCTAAAACACTCCCAATGCAAATGAAGCAGAAAGGATAAGACTCAGCGACATTACATTACCCAGTTCTCTCCTCCTCTCCTCTCCTCCTTTTCCTCCTCCCATCTCATGTTGTGTGGTCAGATCTCTCCCCTTCACAGTAATCTGAGCCTTTCCCTCTCTAGTTCCTGGAATACCAAGTATGAGAGGCTGAGCGAGATTGAGAGACTGAGAGGCTGAGCGAGGAAGTGCGAAGCTGAGCGAGGCTGTGCGAGGCTGAGTAATAACCTGTAAAGGGGAGGCTCAAGGTGTACTCAGGGGGGTTCAGGTCTGCCATGATGACAAGACACTATTTTTATCTCAAATTGCACCATAGTCACTTAACAGTGCCCTATATGCTGCCATTTGGGACACATCCACTCTCTGCTGGGCTCAATCCCTGTTATCTGGCCACTAATCATCCACCAAATTAAAACCATATGCCAGCCGTATCACACTGAATCTGGGGAATAGCAAATGAAATGGAGTAATTTCAGGAACATTCTTAGTGGTGAAGTGATTGGTTAGAATATGCCTCTATCTTAGGCGAGCTTTCAGGTAACATCACATCACATGAAAAGCATAACACCAAACCAGACGCAATGGCTGTGTGACAGTGACACAGGGGGAGCTCAGTGGATTATAAATTTGACCTCTTGATGTTTCCTCTTACTCAGTCACAACTGATTAATATCTGGTCATGGTGAACACATGCAGAACGTAACGGACTCACTGAAGCTGCCTTATCTGATCCACCACCGACTCATTTAGATGTTCGTGGGCTTTTTCAGATGCATTGGTGACTGTTTGTTGTTTATCATGTGGTTGCTGTCTTTCTACTCCTCTGAGATGTCCGTGATTCATTCTTCCCCTCAGACACCAACAGGAACGGAGACGGTTCTCCAAACTCTTCTGAAGTCCCTGATATGGAGACATGTAATAGCCAGTTATGATAGATATCTCTGTAATCTCATTCAACCCCACTAATATAACAGATTTGTAATATTTCCTTTCAAAATTTCATAATACTACATGTATGAATATGTATATAAATGGTTATGAATAATGTTTTTAGATCTAATGGATATCATTTCAGTAGTATAAAAGGGTCAACTGGCTAATATAACCGTAATGTTGCACTACTATCAAAGAACTGTGGTGAAACATTGCCTTATTGCATTGATGTACTGTAGATAAAAAAGTGGTGGTTTTCCCAACACAAGATTTGTTATGTGTTCCTCAGTCAAGTTAATGACACTTGTGGTATGCCAGCTTTGCATAAGAATGTATTTCACTATCCTCAGTCTCATTGTTCAAAAGCTGCTATTACTTCTAAATGTTGCCTGTTCAGTGTATTGGTGCTATGATCAATGAGATGGCCAATATCTCATCCAGGCAGTATTGGTGTCCAACTGTGTGATGGAGTAAACAAGACCATGAAAGAAGGAGCCCAGCCTACTGCTTTCCTTTCGTTAAGTACATAGTGAGAGTGCACCATGGGACTTGCAGGCAAATGAGAAACTGGTTGTGAGCCTCCTCTCTTTCCACTGTCTACTCGTGCATACGGGAGACGCAGTGTCCTCAAAGAGGCCTGGCAGCACTCCTCCCGGCCTTCATCTGCCTTCATGCCTGGCCTTGGAGCAGAGCTCGCACCACTTGCAATTACTGTCACGTCCAAGCTGTTACTGTCATTTGCATTGGCTCATGGGTAGGGGGGAGTAAGGAGGAGGAGGAGCACATGAAGCAGGCCTGATATAAGTGGCCCTGGCAGCACAATGAGCTCGCCTGGCTTTAGCTTTCTGGATGAGTTGCAGGAGCAGGGCTATATTAAAGTGTAATAATGGCATCGAGCAGGTTGCTTTGCTGTTAAAGATTAAGCCTGGTGCAGGGTGGTAAATTGCATAAACACAGGGTGGGAGATTTGAAAACAAAGAAACTGGGGTTTAATTCACAGTTTATTAGACTGTGTGATGACTTTTCAAGGCTTTTTTTCTCAGAGTAGTCTCTAAATCTGTCCCATGTAGAAGAATTAATGTGCAGTCTGAACGTGTGAACATAAAACAGAGCTGCAGCAACTACTCTGGCCAAAACTCAAGTTAAAGGCTTACATTTGTATTGACTTCTTTTTCACTTATTTGAAATTTTAACTTTCTATGCATCAATAGCAACATTTTCTGTCACACTGAATCTAAATGTGGTTGTCTTACCAGTATTACCAAACGAGCTTGAAGGAAATGCACTTATTGCAGTCGTATGACCCAAGAAGACATTTCAAATAGACTTTAAGCATAACTATTTCTTTAATATGCCATAGCATAGCTGTCTCAGACCATACATCATAACCAAGACATGGTCCCTGAGTCCACCTTTATGACTCTTAAATGACCGAAACTGAAGTAACACTATTAAATCAGCCCCAATATTGAATTGTGGACCATAATCCTTTAAATCTTGATTTCATGTCTGCAAATTATTAATTAGCCAGTGACAGGAAATTAGAAGTAATTTCAGATAGCACCCCCTCCAAAGATACTATTTGTAGCAGAAGAGCCAAAGGCCCCTGTCACTCCCTCAGGTATTTATTTTCCTCCTATATGGTACATACTTTCGGTCATGTAGTGTATGTGGACACCAGCTTGTTGAACATCTCATTCCAAAATCATTGGCATTCATATGGAGTTGGTCCCCCCTTTGCTGATATAACAGCCTCCACTCTTCTGGGAAGGATTTCCACTAGATGTTGGAACATTGCTGCAGGTACTTGCTTCCATTCAGCCACAAGAGCATTAGTGAGGTCGGGCACTGATGTTGGGCGATTAGGCCTGGCTCGCAGTCGGCGTTCCAATTCATCCCAAAAGTGTTTGATGGGGTTGAGGTCAGGGCTCTGTGCAGGCCAATCAAGTTCTTCCACACCGATCTCGACAAACCATTTCTGTATGGACTCGCTTTGTGCACGGGGGCATTGTCATGCTGAAACAGGAAAGGGCCTTCCCCAAACTGTTGCCACAATGTTGGAAGCACAGAATCGTCTAGAACGTTGTTGTATGCTAGCTGTGTGCTCGATTTTATACACCTGTCAGCAATGGGTGTGGCTGAAATAGCCAAATCCACTCATTTGAAGGGGTGCCCACATACTTTTGTGTATACAGTGCATTTGGAAAGTATTCAGACCCATTGACATTTTCCACATTTTGATATGTTACAGCCTTATTCTAAAGTTGATTAAATAAAAACAATTCCTCATCAATCCACACACAACACCCCATAATGACAAAGCAAAAACATTATTTTTAATTTTTTTTGCAAATGTATTGATAATCAACATATACCTAATTTACATAAGTATTCAGACCCTTTGCTGCGAGACTTGAAGTTGAGCTCAGGTGCATCCTGTTTCCATTGATCATCCTTGAGCTATTTCTTCAACTTGAGTCCACCTGTGGTAAATTAAATTGACTGGACATGATTTGGTAAGGCACACACCTGTCTATATAAGGTCCCACAGTTGACAGTGCATGTCAGAGCAAAAACCAAGCCATGAGGTGGGGGTGAAGTGACTATGCATAGATAATAAACAGCAAGTAGCAGCAGTGTACAAAACGGAGGGGGGGGGGGGGGGGGGGGTGGGGGGGGTGGAGTAAAGGTGGTCTAGAATTTTTTTTCCTTCAGTTGCACATGTAACAAGCTGGTAGAAATTAGGTCAAATGGATTTAAGTTTCCCTACATTAAAGTCCCCGGCTACTAGGAGAGCCGCCTCTGGATGAGCATTTTCTTGTTTGCTTATGACAGTATACAGCTCATTGTGTGCGGTCTTAGTGCAAGCATCGGTTTGTGGTGGTAAATATACAGCTACGAAGAATATAGATGAAAACTCTCTTGGTAAATAATGTGAGATACTCTAAAAACCTTGAGACTTCCTTAATATTAGATTTTGTGCACCAGCTGTTATTGACAAATAGACACAGTCATCACCCCTTGTCTTACCAGATGCAGCTGTTCTATCTTGCCAATGCTGTATGTTATCCATGTCGTCCTTCAGCCACGAATCGGCGAAACAGAAGAACAGATTTTGATGTCCCGTTGGTAGGATAGTCTTTATTCAATTTTTTTTATTTTAATTTTATTTAACCTTTATTTAACTAGGCAAGTCAGTTAACAACAAATTCTTATTTACAATGATGGCCAACAGAAGGCTAAAGGCCTCCTGCAGGAATGGGGGCTGGGAATAAAAATATAGGACAAAACACACATCACTACAAGAGAGACACCACAACACTACATAAAGAGAGACGTAAGACAACAACATAGCGTAGCAGCAACACATGAAAACACAGCAGGGTAGCAACACAACATGACAACAACATGGTAGCAACACAACATGGTAGCAGCACAAACATGGTACAAACATTACTGGGCACAGACAACAGCACAACAAGTAAGAAGGTAGAGACAACAATACATCACGTTAAGCAGCCACAACTATCAGTGAGAATGTCCATGATTGAGTCTTTGAATGATGAGATGGAGATAAAACGGTCCAGTTTAGAGAGCTCATCCGGTCATAAGAGACGGTGACAGAAACAGTACCTACAAAATAAGTTACAAATAACGTGAAAAACACACAAAATAGCACAATTGGTTAGGAGCCCGTAAAACGGCAGCGCCATTGTACCGAGTAAACGATCTGAATATTTACGCAAATGTGATATTTACGCTTTTATTTGTAACATTTAAAAAAAACTGTTTTTGCTTTGTCATTATGGGGTATTGTGTGTAGATTGATGAAGGAAAAATACTATTATCAATTTTACAATTGGTGGAATGTGGAAAAATAATGTGGAAAAAGTCAAGGGGTCTGAATACTTTCCGAATGCACTGTATATAATGTATATGTTTACCTAAGATCATATGTTCACTGCATCAAACTCATGTCCACTACATTTACCCTCTACTCTCCAATCCATCACACCACCCTCTAAGCTCACTAGCTCACAGTCCTCTGGCGATTTTATTTTGTCAGTTCAATTTTCGGATTTATTACATTGGAATAATAGTGCTTTTAAAAGTGGGCTGTAAAGGTCAAATGTCTAAGCAATTTAAGTTGTGTTTATCTCCCTAAGGCATGGCTTTAAGACTGGAAGCAGCTAATTTCCACGGTAGCTAAAGAAAAATGGTTAATGTAGTCAGTGACCGACTGTTTCCTGGTGGTTCACCACTGGAAGGACACATTAATGCAACAACAACCAGTGGACACAGGGAATATTGACTAAATACTACTCAGCACAGAGCTAGACTGCTCCACTGGCTTCTGGGCTTATCCACCTCCATACCCCAACCTCTACTATATCCTTCTTTGTCTCCAGCTGGAGCAGACTACTACTTTTAATCATGAGTCACTCAATCCTCTATCTTCAACAAACTGAGTAGGTAGTATTAAGTACTATAAGTAGTATTTTTTTTCTACAGTCCAGGACTATTTACATTAATAGTATAAACGGTATACAACAGTGTTTTATTACATCAGGGATCTTCAGGATTCAAGTGGAGTAGAATTTGTTTTTCTACTTGCAGTCTAAATATCTCCACTTGATCACTTGGATGTCAATGGTATTTCAGGTAAATAATGCTTTCAGAATAAACAAAGTGGTAATAGTCTTGAAATTGCATGCCTTTTGCCCTTTATCATGTTTGCACTATTCCATCTCATTTGAATGTTTATTTTCCAAGTGCCTATCAATTTTTTTTATATATCTCACAATAGAAATGCATCCATTGTCGATCAATCTCAATGGGATAATTAAGGAACATCAATGAAATGGTCTGTGTTATATCAATCATTGCCTTATGACTTTGTGAACTTACAGAGAGAACTGTCTAGACAATCAAATAATCATCCACTTTCAACACTTTCAAACTCCTACTCCTGTGAAAATGAAGGCTAGTCAGGAAAATAATATGATTTTTGGTAGATTTCTTCAACAATCATGACAGCTCCTGTCCTTGTTCTATTCAGCTTGAAAAATGTTAGCGATTTGAATGCATAGATTACAGTTTGTTTATATTCATACTGTTCCCTATTATCCTAATTTTGTTAGTATGTACCAGGCGGACAAAAGCAGTAGAGAACACAATACTGTCCTTGAATAAAGAAAGTGGGAGTTTTTGTACAGCTGCTCATTGTCCTAAAGCTGTATTATAGGATAAGGGATAACAACAACCAGCCTAGAGAACACATTTTGTAGTAATTGATCTGGTAACAGGTTATACAATAACATACAGTAATTTAGTGCTTTTGCCGATGACTCATTTTCATTCATGATTCACCTGCAATGAATCATGCAGAATATATCTCAAAATATCTCAATATACTGCCCCTATGCAGTAATTTAACAGAAAACATAAACAATGAAGTTAAGGTAGATCTTAATTGCTCTCCCAGTGTTCTCAGCATAGTGTTTACTGTGGAATGTTATTTCTTATTCTCAGCACAGAGCTATGCACAACTTCTCACAGCATACTGAAAATGGGCAAGTGGACAGCTCAAATAAGAGGACTTTGCATTGTCCTGATTATTATCCTAATTAATTAAGGGAGCTGACTGGGGAGGCTTTCTGGCTCGGTGTTTACAATTTATGCTTAATTCAACAACACATCCAGTAATTCCTTTTTGCATAGTTTGTCTTTTCTGTTTTCCAAGTCATCATAATGAAGAATTTCATGGACCTAATCCGGGCTTTTGGATGATGTTTTTCAGTGGTTGTAAACATGTCTGTATCAGGGTACAATTTGTTGGGTATTACTTCAGAGCAGGGATTCTGTACAGTGCACTTACTGTATTCCAGTGGCGGTCAGTGCCGTTTGTGATGAGGGAGGACAATTTGTTTGTTTCATGAGCATGGCCTTATTTCTATTACAGCATGTCGGATGACTGTCATTCATATTCACCCAGTTCAATGTAACATCGATAGGTTTAGGCTACTATATGATACTCAAATTGTCCCTATAACCATCATGAGGTTGCTACTAGAGGTCGACCGATTCTGATTTTTCAATGCCGATACCGATACCGATTATTGGAGGACCAAAAAAAGCCTATACCGATTAATCAGACGATTTTTTTACAATTTATTTGTAATAATGACAATTCCAACAATACTGAATGAACACTTATTTTAACTTAATATAATACATCAATAAAATACATTTAGCCTCAAATAAATAATGAAACATGTTCAATTTGGTTTAAATAATGCAAAACCAAAGTGTTTGAGAAGAAAGTAAAAGTGCAATATGTGCCATGTAAGAAAGCTAACGTTTAAGTTCCTTGCTCAGAACATGAGAACGTATGAAAGCTGGTGGTTCCTTTTAACACGAGTCTTCAATATTCCCAGGTAAGAAGTTTTAGGTTGTAGTTATTATAGGAATTATAGGACTATTTCTCTCTATACCATTTGTATTTCATTAACCTTTGACTATTGGATGTTCTTATAGGCACTTTAATTTTGCCAGTGTAACAGTATAGCTTCCGTCCCTCTCCTCGCTCCTACCTGGGCTTGATCCAGGAACACAACAGCCACCCTCAAAGCAGCGTTACCCATGCAGAGCAAGGGGAACAACCACTCCAAGTCTCAGAGCGAGTGACGTTTGAAACGCTATTAGCGCGCACCCCGCTAACTAGCTAGCCATTTCACATCTGTTACACCAGCCTAATCTCGGGAGTCGATAGGCTTGAAGTCATAAACTGCTGCTGGCAAACGCACTAATGTGCTGTTTGAATGAATGCTTACGAGCCTGCTGGTGCCCACCATCGCTCAGTCAGACTGCTCTATCAAATCATAGACTTAGTTATAACATGATAACACACAGAAATACGAGCCTTAGGTCATTAATATGGCCGAATCCGGAAACTATCATCTCGAAAACAAGATGTTATTTTCTTCTGTGAAATATGGAACCGTTCCGTATTTTATCTAACGGGTAGCATCCATAAGTCTAAACATACCTGTTACATTGCACAACCTTCAATGTTATGTCATAATTACGTAAAATTCTGGCAAATTAGGCGGCCAAAACTGTTGCATATACACTGACTCTGCGTGCAATGAACGCAAGAGAAGTGACACAATTTCCCCTGGTTAATATTGCCTGCTAACCTGGATTTCTTTTAGCTAAATATGCAGGTTTAAAAATATATACTTCTGTGATACGCACCGCATCGATTATATGCAACGCAGGACACGCTAGATAAACTAGTAATATCATCAACCATGTGTAGTTAACTAGTGATTATGATTGATTGATTGTTTTTTATGAGATAAGTTTAATGCTAGCTAGCAACTTACCTTGGCTTACTGCATTCGCGTAACAGGCAGTCTCCTTTTGGAGTGCAATGTAATCAGGTGGTTAGAGCATTGGACTAGTTAACTGTAAGGCTGCAAGATTGAATCTCCCGAGCTGAAAAGGTAAAAACCTGTCGTTCTGCCCCTGAACGAGGCAGTTAACCCACCGTTCCTACGCCGTCATTGAAAATAAGAATGTGTTCTTAACTGACTTGCCTAGTTAAATAAAGATTAAATAAAAGTGTACATTTTTTTTTTATATAATAATATTGCCCAAATCGGTGCCCAAAAATACCGATTTCCAATTGTTATGAAAACTTGAAATCAGCCCTAATTAATCGGCCATTCGGATGAATCGGTCGACCTCTAGTTGCTACAACTTAGCCTATGAATGAAAGTTTACAACGTAGGTGCCCACAGGTTGAGAGAAAAATTTGAGATGAGACAGTGACACATGGACAGACAGTGACACATTCAATACCGCCTTGCACACTATGGCCTGCATCTAGCTTATCTAGGGTGTAATTATTAGTCCAACAGTTGAAAACGAGAGTTTCTATTGGACAATTCAGGTATTTTTATTCCGTTACATTTACTTCTATTTAAGAAACGTTTTTCAACAGAATCGGTGGAATGAATACACCCTATTCACACATAAGCACAGTTGACATTCATAGCAGCCACATTGTATTCCTTCTTGCCTCTATGCACTCTCCTCCTCTCATCTTTTCCCTTCGTTGTGGACTTCAATGACCAACACATCAGCTGTATGTGACCAGGCGAAAAAACAAACAGAAAATACAAGCCAAACCACATCATAACCGCTACACACAGCCTACATAGTTTTCCCCATATTAGCTAAGTAACGTCCTAGAACATAGCTAATAGAACTAGTACTTTAGTAAACCCACTACAATCATCCAGTAACGGGACCACCGGCAGGTCCCGGGGGCAAGAAAATTATAAAACCAAAAGCTTACCTTGACTTGTAAGAGTTCCAGTGTTGTGTTGGATAGTCATAGCCAGCTAGCTAACATAGCATCCCTCTGTTTGAGCAGGGTGTTTGAGTAACTAAACTAGCCAGCTGCATTTGCTAGCTAAGAAAGTAAAACTGAAAAATATTACTTTCTCTTGCTTCTCCTTCATTTGCGAAGAAATTAATTTGTTAAAAAACTGTTCAACTATTGTCTTTCTCTCTCTTTGAGTCAACTACCCACCCAATTTTATGCACTCCAGCGCTAGCTAGCTGTAGCTTATGCTTTCAGTATTAGATTAATTTGCTGATACTTTGATTGGGTGGACAACATGTGAGTTCATGCTGCAAGAGCTCTGCTAGATTGGAGGATGTCCTCCGGAAGTTGTCATAATTACTATGCAAGTTTATGGAAGGGGGTGAGAACCAAGAGCCTCCTAGGTTTTGTATTGAAGTCAATGTACCAAGAGGAGGATGGAAGCTAGCTGTCCTCCGGCTACACCATGGTGCTACCCTACAGAGTGTTGTTGAGGCTACTGTAGACCTTCATTACAAAACAGTGAATTATTTGGTGACATTAATATATTTAGTATAGTTTTATCTAAAAAAGGATAACCTTTTCAATGTTTTACAATTTTTCTTTATATGAAATTCACTGAGGAGGATGGTCCTCCCCTTCCTCCTCTGAGGAGCCTCAACTGCTGTATTCAGTGTTGGCAGCCAAGTGCCATCATTTGTTGTATAGGTTTCTTGACAATAGAAAACAAATTGTTCAATATAAATCAAGCACATAATTTGTCTCAAGGCTCAATCAAGGCTTGCACACATTTACTCTTCAAATTCACAGCCTGTTCAAATTCACTGTGGAGCAAAACCATTTAGATTCCCTTGGATTTTAGGAAAAAGACTAGCAAAATGTCAATGTAGGTGTAGAATAAACCTCTGACAATTACTTGTTGTTCAAATAACCATTTAATCCTTCCTACAATTTAGTAGGATGGCAAAGTCTTCCTTCTTAGGAATTTGCCACAGTTAAAGGCTGTGACTCTAGTTAGTACTTTTCAATTACTTTCCCTGAGTACGTTTTTGGGCGAGGTATGAAATTGAAAATACAGGGCACATTACTCTGCATCCTTTTCGCCATTTGCATGTGGCTATAATTATAAAATGCAAATGTCCTCTATTTACCGAGGTATTCTCTCGATGGGACCAGAACTCCCCAGGGTTGTGTAGCACCACACAGAGCTTGGCTTAGTGGCGGAGATGGAACTGACTCCAATTAACTCAGCATGTCAATAATTATGCTGGTTTCCTGACGAGAGTCACTGTGGGGCAGCTAAAAGTTCACTGCCTACATTGTCTAATTTACTCTCGCCAGACAGTCACATAGGAAATAAATAAGCATTACTTGACCACGTTCTGCTTGTGTATACAATGAGGTGGCCTTTTCTGAACTATGAATAGGACATTGCTTTTGTGGTCAGTTATAATTGACTATTTACAATGTCCCATTCAAACTCATATTCATTTGATTTTAATTGATATGTGTTGATAGCAGAACATATTTAATATAATATACTGTTGAATACACTATTGTGTGCTTGCATTGATAATTTTAGTAAGATCCCAATGACAATGGGGAATTGACATTCTTGATATTCTGTGTGGATTAGTCAGATGTTTTGATACTACATTTCAAATAATAATCTCTTCTTGATAAGGGCCAATTTGTTAATTGGATATTAGACACTAGTTATGGAGGTTATTTAACTAAGAAATGTTCTGAATAATTAATGAATGTCATAATTAGACTTTTAATTGATAATGAATATGCATATATTGGAATAATTTAGTCGATTAAAATGCACTATCATGCTTTTAAACTCATTATGTAGATTATTGACTAGTGTCAATTTGTTGTGGCTTGTTTGTTGTGATTGGCTAAGGTTGGACTGGACCACTAGGTAGTCTTATGAACGCTGTCTTTTGCCGCTCAGAGCAAATACAGTATGTCATGAGCTCCTCACATCTTCATCTGCAGTCCCTCCAAAAGAGTGGCTGGTGTATAATGCAGTAATACGATTTTAAGCCGGAATCATTTGAGAGTTCTTCCCCGGTACAAGAAATATCCTCAATTAAATACAAAGACAGACTTGCCACCAGTATATTACTCTTTCATTCATTTCAGTTTGCACCTGAATTCCAATGCATAGTTCTATGTGCTCCTCGGGTCCTCCTCACCTATAGACACACATAATGTGGTTTTGAAGTGGGTGGCTGATACTTGTAAATGTAAATGTCCTTATCTTCCCTTGTAAATGTCCTTATCTTCTCTATCTCCATTAGGGTTGAAACCTTATTTTTCTGGCAGCTTAACATCTTAATGCAATTGAAAGACCTACATTCTACCCCAGAGTTGCCTTGGCAACAAAGTTTTCTTTCTTCACCGGAGATGCTGAGAGATCAATAGAGTATCCTCAATGGTGATGGCAGGAAACGCTAGAGCACAGATGGTCCTCAGAGAAACCATAAGCTCTGTGGCCTAGTTACCATTTGAATGCTTACACAATTGTTGGAGAACAATGTTCTACCTAAAAGTATATGAGACAATTGATGTTTTGCGCCGATGAAACATATATATATTCAGACCAACCGAGAACACATTCATTGTATAATACTTTTGTTGTATGAAATTAGATTATGTTTTCTATAACCTACTTTATTAATTTTACCTCTCCAGCTTCTAAAAAAGGGTCAGATTGATATAAATAATTTACACAAGCCAGGCACAGTGTGCTACTAGCAATAAAGCCTCCCGTGACATCCTGATGAACTGAATTAACCGAAATGCAAATATACATACAGGAAATATACACATATGAATAAAATAGCTTGTCATAGTCTTAAACTTATTAGTTATTGTTCATGTTCTGCTCTCTATGTCTGGGGGTTCTTAGAAAAAAAAGTAGAACATATGTTTTCTTAGTAAAACAATCAAAAGATTCATGTCATATGATATGTGGAAATGGAAAGATAAAGAACATCTGATCCAAAGGAAAAGATGAAAGGCAAGCTAAAGACAAATCAAAAGACTGCCAGTCTAGACAAGTAGACGGTTGTTATTTAAAAAAAATACATAGCCAGGAATGATTGGTTATCCGTGGAGAACAGTCAGTTATCATCATATCCCTCCCTATACATGGGCTCCGTCTGTGATAAACATTGAGTGTTAAATGCATCAGCAACAAAGATTGATACCGAAAAGAGGGAAAAGTACTGCATGGGGATATGGCAGCAGTCATGAAAGAATGGGCTTTCATTGTGATTTGGTGGTTATTACACCCAAGGATCTCTTTCTGCACCTGTCACTGCAGACTTATGCTCTCAGAGCTGGATCAATAGCACTAAATGGGGATCAGAGAATCTGAACATCAGCCTCAACACCAAAGAACCATCTAATAATACCTCCATCTGATGGATTTAGAACC
Source organism: Oncorhynchus mykiss (assembly GCF_013265735.2). Classification (NCBI taxonomy): domain Eukaryota; kingdom Metazoa; phylum Chordata; class Actinopteri; order Salmoniformes; family Salmonidae; genus Oncorhynchus; species Oncorhynchus mykiss. The sequence goes on from NC_048588.1 coordinate 19,840,894, forward strand.
AATGTCTCTCATCTCACTTTTCACCTTCATGTTTTGTTGCTATGATTTACTTGACAGACTCATGTCTAATTCTGCAGTACAGTTCTGAAGCATGAAGAGTGAAGGGAGCATGAAAAGGCCATATAAATCCTTAAGCAGTGCTGACAAGTACCCCTTCTCCCCTTAATTCCCTACACTGTTGTGAAGTTCAGAGCTAGACAAACACACAAGCATACGGGAAGTATATGACATATTAGCTCCATGTAAAAACAACACCGCAACTATTCAAATTTGGATGGGATCGACAGTCTGCTGGCATGGCATATTAGCCACTTTGTGTTTGTTTTGCTGGACTATTCTCTGTTTTTTAAGGGATAATGCCAAAGCTGGGGCAGTACAGTTCAGTCATCTATCATCTCAACACGCTATCAACAACCTCTGACATGTCTCTCTGGTGACCGGTACCCTACTGGCAGTTTCAATCATCTTGGTTGATGACTCCATTTGTGTATGCTCATTATAAATTGTATGATTTTTAAACCCGCCAAATATACTTATTTTAATGTATCTCTGCCCTTTCTTTCTCTATCTTTATCTGTTCCAGGATCTGGAACCTGATAGACAGACAGACCATGGAGCGTCTGGTTTTGTGTGTGCTGCTGTGTGTACTGCTGTGTGCGGTGCTGGTGAAGGGCTACAACTGCCCCGGCCGCTGCATCTGCCAGCACCTCTCCCCCACTCTGACTCTGCTCTGCGCTAAGACCGGTCTGTTGTTTGTGCCTCCAACCATCGACCGCAAGACCGTGGAGCTGCGTCTCACAGACAACTTCATCACCATTATCCGCAGGAAAGACTTTTTCAACATGACCAGCCTGGTTCACCTCACCCTGTCCCGTAACACCATCAGCCAGATCACGCCCAACGCCTTCCTGGGCCTGCGCTCTCTACGAGCCCTCCACATGGATGGCAACCGCCTCAGTGTCATCAAGAGCGACCACTTCAAAGGCCTGGTCAACCTCCGCCACCTCATACTGGGGAACAACCAGATCCACCATGTGGCCCCTACCTCCTTTGATGAGTTTGTGTCGACCATCGAGGACTTGGATCTGTCCAACAACAACCTGAGGACCCTGCCCTGGGAGGAGATAGGCAGGATGAGCCACATCAACACCCTCACCCTTGATCACAACCTGATTGATCACATTGGAGCTGGGACTTTCACACTCCTCACCAAGCTGGTTCGTCTGGATATGACCTCCAACCGGCTGCAGAAGCTACCACCGGACAGCCTGTTTCAGCACGCCCAGGTGCTGTCAGATGCCAAGGGCTCCAACCCGTCCTCCCTGGCGGTGAGCTTCGGGGGAAACCCTCTCCACTGTAACTGCGAGCTGCTATGGCTCCGCAGACTGACCCGGGAGGATGACCTGGAGACCTGCGCCTCCCCAGAGCATCTCATGGATAAGTACTTCTGGTCCATCCAGGAGGAGGAGTTCATCTGCGAGCCCCCGCTCATCACCAAACACATATCCACCAAGCCCTACGTCATGGAGGGTCAGGGGGTCACCCTCAAGTGCAAGGCCATGGGAGATCCGGACCCAGCCATCCACTGGCGCTTCCCCGACGGTAAGCTGGTGCACAACAACTCCCGCACTATCCTGTATGACAACGGTACCTTGGACATCCTCATCACCACCTTAAAGGACAGTGGTGCCTTCAACTGTGTGGCCTCCAATGCTGCCGGCATCGCCACAGCTGCTGTGGAGATCAACATGATCCCTCTGCCATTGCTCGTCAACAACACATTGCACCACATGCGCGAGGCCGATCGGGGCCTCTCTGACATCACCACCTCCTCCAAGTCAGGCAACGACACCAAGGGCCATGACAAGCACCAGGATAAGAGAGTGGTGGTGGCCGAGCTGACCTCCTCCTCGGCTGTGATTCGTTGGCCCTCCGAGCGCCACATCCCAGGCATCAGGATGTACCAGATCCAGTACAACAGCACTGCAGACGACACACTGGTTTACAGGTAAGCCATGTGGGGGCTGGGGCTGGAGAAATGGGAGCGCTGGGGCTGGAAAAATGGGAGCGCTGGGGCTGGAGAAATGAGAGCGCTGGGGCTGGAGAAATGGGAGTGCTGGGGCTGGAGGAATGGGAGCGCTGGGGCTGGAGGAATGGGAGCGCTGGGGCTGGAGGAATGGGAGCGCTGGGGCTAGAGGAATGGGAGCGCTGGGGCTGGAGGAATGGGAGCGCTGTGGCTGGAGGACTGGAGCTGGTGGAAAGCTGGTTTAGTTTGGTTTATTAGGATCCCCATTAGCTACTGCATATGCAGCAGATACTGAGGTCTACATAAAACGTACAAATATATGACAAAGTACAGAACGGTTATAGACAAGGACATTAAACTCGACAACAAAAAAGGGGGTGGGGATGGGGCTGTGTTGGGGCAGGGGGCGAAGGTCTGAGCCAGCTCTGGAGACGGTCTGAGCCATCTGGAATGCCCATCTGCTGAATGACATGACAGTCCATTATAATAGATCCATAACTCCCAGAGCTGCATAGGTGATGTATAATTAACTATGTCACTAAATGTAAGTAAGTGCACAATTTTATTATGGTTTTGGGATAAAAGAGTGCATTAACAGACTATATGTTGGTTTTAATAGAAAAAAATGCTTAGTATGACTTTACATTTGCAGTTGTTAGTTCTAGGCCTATGGGAAAACAAAAATTATACGATTAACACTTATGACTTGGCCTTTAGAGAGTAAATATAACCTTTTGTCTCAATATTATCTAGCTTCAGCAGGCACTATCACTTCCCAGTCCTTATCATCAAACCAACAATAACCCCATCCCTTACCATAATCCCAATAGGACATAATTGTGCCCAGGAAACCCATGAGTCAGACATGAACATGATTGCTATCTGCTGCAGACTTCTACCATTTTGAAGAACTATCAGTGGAACATTAGGGGAACCCTGTTTAACATGATAGATATTACAACATGTAATTTATTCCACATTGACGAATGACTCACTAAACACATACAAGGTGTTGAGCTGCTATTTAGCAGTCAGCTGTATAGTATTTATTTAACTAGGTAAGTCAGTTAAGAACAACTTCTTATTTACAATGACGGCCTACCCCGGCCAAACTCGGACGACGCTGGGCCAATTGTGCGCCGCCAAATGGGACTCCCAATCACAGCTGGATGTGATGCAGCCTGGATTCGAACCAGGTACTGCAGTGTCTTAGACCACTGTGCCTTTCAGGACCCCAGTAATGAAAGGTTTGGTTGCATCACATTGATGAGTAAAAGCACAATGGGTCAAACAACAGAGATTATTATAGTAATGTTTATCTGATCATTTGACAAATAGATATTTTATTAATACCATCATGGGAATTTTAAACCAAAGTTTTTGCGTACAGCCTATAGCCAAACGTGAATTGCAGAAAGTAATTTTACCTATTGGCCAATCTGATTTGTGAATTGCTGTAGAATTGATTAATATAATAGTTATATACAGTTCTTGAGTTCTATGCTTCAATTAGTGTAGGTTCCATGTCCTTATCTTCAACATAAATTCATGATGAGGAATATTGTAGAACTGACTAATGCAAAATGGGCACTCTAATACCTGGGTTATAGAATTGATACATGGAATTAAATCATTCATTTCAGTCCATCTTAAATGAGCTAGGTATGTGCTAACACTGCCATTTTGCATTACTCATTACTCAGAGTACGTAGGCCTATTTGATGTGTGTCTATTAGGCGCAGCGGTCTAAGGCACTGCATCTCAGTGCTAGAGGTGTCACTACTAGGCATCACTGGTTTGATTAAGGCCTGAATCACAACCTGCCATGATTGGTAGTCCCATAGAACCGGTGTAGGCCGTCATTGTAAATAAAAATTTGTTCTTGATAATAAAACATACAAAGAACTTGGCCCAATGTGCACCACTGCACTAACATGGCAGGGATTAGGACAGTGTCCTGTAAAAGGCATCATAAGGTCAAGTTTAGACCTGTTGATGTTGGTTGACTTTTCTGTTCATATCACTTCTGTCACGCCCTGACTATAGAGAGCTTTTTATGTCTCTATTTTGGTTTGGTCATGGTGTAATTTGGGTGGGCATTCTATGTTCTTTTTTCTATGTTTTGTATTTCTTTGTCTTTGGTATGGTTCTCAATCTGGGACAGCTGACTATCGTTGTCTCTGATTGGGAACCATACTTAGGTAGCTTTTTCCCTCCATTGGGTTGTGGATAGTTATTTTCTGTTTTGTGTTTTCTGCACCTTACAGGACTGTTTCGGTTTCGTTCATTCTCTTTGTTATTTTGTTATTAGTGTTCAGTCTAAATAAAAAGCATGAACACTTACCACTCTGCGCTATGGTATGATTATTCCTCATCCGACGACAACACCCGTTACAACTTCTGATTTAATGAGCTATTCGCCTGTATAATGTTCTCCCTTATGATTATACAGCGACCTGAGTATTTGTCTTTAGGTGAGATATTTTTACCTACATGTGAGAAACCATCAAGTGTTATCATGCTTCTAATTATATTAACACAGATGTCAGCCTAAAGACAATGTTTTTCTCCTTCATGTTCAAAGACAATGTGTTTATTTCACACATCTAACTTGTCTTCGCACCATGGGAATTTGGTCAGAAGCCTGCATTGTCCTTCCCTGCAGTTGTTGTGACGTGTGTGTGTGTGTGTGTGTGTGTGTGTGTGTGTGTGTATATAGTACCAAAAGAACAGGTGTAGACCTTACAGTGAAATGCTTACTTACAGGCCCTTAACCAACAATGCAGTTTTAAGAGAAACACCTAAAAAAAAGTATGAAATAAAAAGTACGCTCTGTAGTGCCTTGCGGTCGGAGGCCAATCCAGGCAGTGATGCAACCTGTCAGGATGCTCTCGATAGAGCAGCTGTAGAACATTTTCAGTCTCCTGAGGGGGAATAGGTTTTGTCGTGCCCTCTTCACGACTGTCTTGGTGTGCTTGGACCATGTTAGTTTGTTTGGTGATGTGGACGCCAAGGAACTTGAAGATGCTCCACTGCAGCCCTGTCAATGAGAATGGGAGCGTGCTCGGTCCTCCTTCTCCTTTAGTCCACAATAATCTCCTTTGTCTTGATCATGTTGAGGGAGAGGTTTCAGGTCTCTGACCTCCTCTCTATAGGCTGTCTCGTCGTTGTCGGTGATCAGGCCTATCACTGATGTGTCATCAGCAAACTAGATGATGGTGTTGGAGTCGTGCCTGGCCATGCAGTCATGAGTGAACAGGGCGTACAGGAGGGGACTGAGCATGCACCCCTGAGGAGCCCCCGTATTGAGGATCAGCTTGGCGGATGTGTTGTTACCTACCCTTACCACCTGGGGGCAGTCCGTCAGGAAGTCCAGGATCCAGTTGCAGAGGGAAGTGTTTAGTCACAGGGTCCTTAGCTTAGTGATGAGCATTGAGGGCACTATGGCATTGAACGGTGAGCTGTGGTCAATGAATAGCATTCTCACATAGGTTTTCCTTTTGTCAAGGTGTGAAAGAGCAGTGTGGAGTGCAATAGAGATTGTGTCATCTGTGGATTTGTTGGGGCGGGTTGCAAATTGGAATTGGTCTAGGGTTTCTGGGACAATGTGTAAGCCATGACTGTTTTTCAAGCACTTCATAACCACAGACCTGAGTGCTACTGGTCAGTAGTTACTTAGGCAGGTTACCTAATCTGAAAACAAGGCTCCCAAAATTCTATCAGCATATCGATTGCATGAACCGGGCTGGCAAAACCCTGGATCATTGTTATTCTAACTTCCGCGACGCATATACGGCCCTCCCCTGCCCTCCTTTCGGAAAATCTGACCACGACTCCATTTTGTTGCTCCCACCCTATAGACAGAGACTAAAACAGGAAGCCCCCGTGCTCAGGTCTGTTCAACGCTGGTCCGACCAATCGGATTCCACGTTTCAAGATTGCTTCGATCACGTGGACTGGGATATGTTGAATATGCTGATTCGGTGAGCGAGTTTATTAGCAAGTGCATCGGTGATGTTTTACCCACAGCGTCTATTAAAACATTCCCCAACCAGAAACCGTGGATTGATGGCAGCATTCGCGCAAAATTGAAAGCGCGAACCACTGCTTTTAATCAAGGGAAGGTGACCGGAAACATGACCGAATACAAACAGTGTAGCTATTCCCTCCGCAAGGCAATCAAACAAGCTAAGCGTCAGTATAGAGACAAAGTGGAGTCGCAATTCAACAGCTCAGACACGGGAGGTGTGTGGCAGGGTCTACAGTCAATCACGGACTACAAAAGAAAAACCAGCCCCGTCGCGGACCACAATGTCTTGCGCCTAAACAACTTCTTTGCTCGCTTTGAGGACAATACAGTGCCACTGACACGGCCCGCTACCAAAACCTGCGGGCTCTCCTTCACTGCAGCTAACGTGAGTAAAATATTTAAACGTGTTAACCCTCGCAAAGCTGCAGGCCCAGACGGCATCCCCGGCCGCATTCTCAGAACATGCGCAGACCAGCTGGCTGGTCTGTTTACGGACATATTCAATCAATCCTTATCCCAGTCTGCTGTTCCCACATTTCGCTACACTCGCATTAACATCTGCTAACCATGTGTATGTGATAAATACAATTTGATTTGATATGGTAATCCATCTGACTCTGCTGCCTTGTGAATGTTTAAAGGTCTTACATCGGCTGCGGAGAGCATGATCACACAGTCGTCCGGAACAGCTGATTCTCTCATGCATGTTTCAGTGTTACTTGCCACGAAGCAAGCATTGAAGTAATTTAGCTCTTCTGGTAGGCTTGTGTCACTGTGCAGCTCTCGGCTGTGCTTCCCTTTGTAGTCTGTAATAGTTTGCAAAACCTGCCACATCCGACGAGCATCAGAGCCGGTGTAGTATGAGTCGATCTTAGTCCTGTATTGATGCTTTGCCTGTTTGATGGTTCATCAGAAGGCATAGCGAGATTTCCTGTAAGCTTCCGGGTTAGAGTCCCGCTCCTTGAAAGCGGCAGCTCAACCCTTTAGCTCAGTGCGGATGTTGCCTGTAATCCATGGCTTCTGTTTGGGGTATGTACGTGCAGTCACTGTAGGGACGACGTCATCAATGCACTTATTGATGAAGCCAGTGACTGATGTGGTGTACTCCTCAATGCCATCGGAAGAATCCCGGCTCATATTGCAGTCTGTGCCAGCAAAACAGTCCTGTAACTTAGTATCTGCTTCATCTGACCAACTTTTTATTGACCGAGTCACTGGTGCTTCTTGCTTTAATTTTAGCCTGTAAGCAGGAATCAGGAGGATAGAATTATGGTCAGATTTGCCAAATGGAGTGCGAGGGAGGACTTTGTATGCGTCTCTGTGTCGAGTAAAGGTGATCGAAAGTTTTTTCCCCCTCTGGTTACACATTTAACAAGCTGATAGAAATTAGGTATAACGGATTTAAGTTTCCCTGCATTAAAGTCCATGGCCACTAGGAGCGCCCTAGAAAAAAAAAGTACAGATGAAAACTCTGTAGTTAGATAGTGTGGCCTACAGCTTATCATGCAACACTCTAACTCAGGCAAACAAAATCTTGATACTTCCTTAGATATCGTGCACCAGCTGTTGTTTACAAATATACATAGACCGCCACCCCTTGTCTTACCAGAGGCTGCTGTTTTATCCTGCCGATAGTGTATAACCCGCCAGTTGTATGTTATGGTCCAGACACGACTGTGAAACATACTGTAAGATGTTACAGTTTTTAATGTCCCATTGTTAGGATATACGTGCTTTTAGCTCAATCAATTTATTATCCAGGGATTGTACGTTGGTCAGTAGTACAGAGGGCATAGGGAAATTAGCCACTCGTCGCCTGATCCTCACAAGGCACCCCGATCTCCTTCTGCGAAATCTCTGTCTCTTTGTCCTGCAAATGACGGGGATGAGGGCCTGTTCGGGGGTCTGGAGCAACAATAAAATAACAGTAGTGAAGCTATAAACAGGGGGTACCAGTACAGAGTCAATGTGCAGAGGCACAAGGTTTTTTCTTTATTTTACTATTTTCTACATTGTAGAATAATAGTGAAGGCATCACAACTATGAAATAACACATACAGTGGCAAGAAAAAGTATGTGAACCCTTTGGAATGACCTGGATTTCTGTATAAATTGGTCATACAAATTGATATGATCTTCATTTAAATCACAACAATAGACAAACACAGTCTGCTTAAACTAATAACACACAAACAGGTATATGTTTCATGTCTTTATTGGGAAAAGTATGTGAAAAACTGGTTGACCCTCCTTTGGCAGCAATAACCTCAACCAAACGTTTTCTTTAGTTGTGGATGAGACCTGCACAATGGTCAGGAGGAATTTTGGACCTTTCCTCTTTACAAAACTGTTTCAGTTCAGCAATATTCTTGGGATGTCTGGTGTGAACCGCTCTCTTGATTTACTTCTTTGTTTTGGGTCGTTGTCCTGTTGCACCACCCAACTTCTGTTTAGCTTCAATTGTCGGACAGATAGCCAAACATTCTCCTGCAAAATGTCTTGATAAACTTGGGAATTCATTTTTCTGTCAATGATAGCAAGCTGTCCAGGCCCTGAGGCAGCAAAACAGCCCCAAACCATGATGCTCCCTCCACCATACGTTACAGTTGGGATGAGGTTTTGATGTTCATGTGCTGTGCCTTTTTTTCTCCACACATAGTGCTGTGTGTTCCTTCCAAACAACTCAACTTTAGTTTAATCTGTCCACAGAATATTTTGCCAGTAGCGCTGTGGAACATCCAGGTGCTCTTTGCAAACTTCAAACGTGCAGCAATGTTTTTATTGGACAGCAGTGGCTTCTTCCGTGGTGTCCTCCCATAAACATCTTGTTTAGTGTTTTACGTATCGTACTCGTCAACAGAGATGTTAGCATGTTCCAGAGATTTCTGTTAGTCTTTAGCTGACACTGGGATTCTTCTTAACCTCATTGAGCATTCTGCGCTGTGTTCTTGCAGTCATATTTGCAGGACGGCCACTCCTGAGAGAGTAGCAACAGTGCTGAACTTTCTCCATTTATAGACAATTTGTCTTACCATGGACTGATGAACATCAAGGCTTTTAGAGATACTTTTGTAACCCTTTCCAGCTTTATGCAAGTCAAAAATTCTAAATCGTAGGTCTCCTGAGATTTATTTTGTTTGAGGCATGGTTCACATCAGGCAATGCTTCTTGTGAATAGCAAACTCACATTTTGTAAGTGTTTTTATAGGGCAGGGTAGCTCCAACAAACATCTCCAATCTTGTCTCATTGATTGGACTCAAGGTTAGCTGACTCCTGACTCCAATTAGCTTTTGGAGAAGTCATTATCTTAGGGGTTCACATACTTTTTACAACGTACACTGAATGTTTAAATTATCTATGCAATATAGACAGAAAAATACAATAATTTGTGTGTTATTAGTTTGTTATTAGACTGTGTTTGTCTATTGTTGTGACTTAGATCAGATCAAATGATCAGATCAAATGTTATGACCAATTTATGCAGAAATCCAGGTAATTCCAAAGGGTTCCCATACTTTTTCTTGCCACTCTATGGAATCATGTAGTAACAAAAAAATTGTTAAACAAATCAAAATATATTTTATATTTGAGATTCTTCATAGTAGCCACCCTTTGCTTTGAAGACAGCTTTGCACACTGTTGGCATTCTCTCAACCAGCTTTATGAGGAAGTCACTTGGAATATCTTTCAATTAACTGTAGTGGCTTGTTAAAAGTTAATTTGTGGAATTTCTTTCCTTCTTAATGCATTTCATCCATTCAGTTATGTTGTGACAAGGTAGGGTTGGTATACAGAAGATAGCCCTATTTGATGAAAGACCAAGTCCATATTATGGCAAGAACAGCTCAAATAAGCAAAGAGAAACGACAGTCCATCAGTACTTGAAGACATGAAGGTCAGTCTATCCGGATAATTTCAGAACTTTGAACGTTTCTTTAATTAAAACCTCTCTGGGATAGGCGGGACGCAAATGTCCCACTTGGCCAATTGCCAGGGGAAAATGCAGAGTGCCAGATTCAAATAAAATACTATAAAATTCAAACTTTCATTAAATCACACATGTAAGATACCAAATTAAAGCTACTCTCGATCTGAATCCAGCCAACATGTCAGATTTAAAAAAGGCTTTTCGGCAAAAGCATAAGAAGCTATTATCTGATGATAGCACAACAGTAAACAAAGAGAGAAATAATATTTCAACCCTGCAGGCGCTACACAAAATGCAGAAACAAAATATAAATCATGCCTTACCTTTGACAAGATTATTTTGGTGGCACTCCAATATGTCCCATAAACATCACAAATGGTCCTTTTGTTCGATTAATTCCGTCCATATACAGTGGGGCAAAAAAGTATTTAGTTAGCCACCAATTGTGCAAGTTCTCCCACTTAAAAAGATGAGAGAGGCCTGTAATTTTCATCATAGGTAAACTTCAACTATGAGAGACATAATGAGAAAAGAAATTCAGAAAATCACATTGTGGGATTTTAATGAATTTATTTGCTAATGAGGGTGGAAAATAAGTATTTGGTCAATAACAAAAGTTTATCTCAATACTTTGTTATATACCCTTTGTTGGCAATGACAGAGGTCAAACGTTTTCTGTAAATCTTCACAAGGTTTTCACACACTGTTGCTGGTATTTTGGCCCATTCCTCCATGCAGATCTCCTCTAGAGCAGTGATGTTTTGGGGCTGTTGCTGGGCAACACAGACTTTTAACTCCCTCCAAAGATTTTCTATGGGGTTGAGATCTGGAGACTAGACTATGGCTAGGCCACTCCAGGACCTTGAAATGCTTCTTACGAAGCCACTCCTTCATTGCCCGGAAGGTGTGTTTGGGATCATTGTCATGCTGAAAGACCCAGCCACGTTTCATCTTCAGTGCCTTTGCTGATGGAAGGAGGTTTTCACTCAAAATCTAACGATACATGGCCCCATTCATTCTTTCCTTTACACGGATAAGTCGTCCTGGTCCCTTTGCAGAAAAACAGCCCCAAAGCATGATGTTTCCACCCCCATGCTTCACAGTAGGTATGGTGTTCTTTGGATGCAACTCAGCATTCATCTGACCATATGACATTCTCCCAATCTTCTTCTGGATCATCCAAATGCTCTCTAGCAAACTTCAGACGGGCCTGGACATGTACTGGCTTAAGCAGGGGGACACGTCTGGCACTGCAGGATTTGAGTCCCTGGCGGCGTAGTGTGTTACTGATGGTAGGCTTTGTTACTTTGGTCCCAGCTCTCTGAAGGTCATTCACTAGGTCCCCCTGTGTGGTTCTGGGATTTTTGCTCACCGTTCTTGTGATCATTTTGACCCCACGGGGTTCAGATCTTGAGTGGAGCCCCAGTTCGAGGGAGATTATCAGTGGTCTTGTATGTCTTCCATTTCCTAATAATTTCTCCCACAGTTGATTTCTTCAAACCAAGCTGTTTACCTATTGCAGATTCAGTCTTCCCAGCCTGCTGCAGGTCTACAATTTTGTTTCAGGTGTCCTTTGACAGCTCTTTGGTCTTGGCCATAGTGGAGTTTGGAGTGTGACTGTTTGAGGTTGTGGACAGGTGTCTTTTATACTGATAAAAGTTCAAACAGGTGCCATTAATACAGGTAACGAGTGGAGGACAGAGGAGCCTCTTAAAGAAGAAGTTACAGGTCTTTGAGAGCCAGAAATCTTGTTTGTTTTTAGGTGACCAAATACTTATTTTCCACCATAATTTGCAAATAAATTCATAAAAAATCCTACAATGTGATTTTCTGGATTTTTTTTCTCATTTTGTCTGTCATAGTACCTATGATGAAAACTACAGAGCTCTCTCATCTTTTTAAGTGGCAGAACTTGCACAATTGGTGGCTGACTAAATACGTTTGATCCAGAAAAAAACAGCATCCAATTTGCGCAACGTCACTACAAAATATCTCAAAAGTTACCTGTAAACTTTGCAAAAACATTTCAAACTACTTTTGTAATACAACTTTAGGTATTTTTAAACGTTAGTAATTGATCAAATTGAAGACGGGTCTATCTGTTTTCAATACAGGACAACAACAAACTGACGCTACTTTTCTAGTCTTGCCCAACTCTCAACAGTGTTACACTGTTTCAAGATGGCCGTACTTCTTCATTTCACAAAGGAATAACCTCAACCATTTTCCAAAGACTGGTGACATCCAGTGGAAGCGGTAGGCACTGCAAACAAGTGCCTTAGACATCCAGTTCCCCAGTGAAAACTCATTAAATAGACAATGACCTCAAATAATTCTGAATGGTTAGTCCTCTGGGTTTTGCCTGCTACATAAGTTCTGTTATACTCACAGACATGATTCAAACAGTTTTAGAAACTTCAGAGTGTTTTCTATCCAAATCTACTAATAATATGCATATCTTATATTCCTGGCATGAGTAGCAGGAAGTTGAAATTGGGCACACTATTTATCCAAAAGTGAAAATGCTGCCCCCTATCCCAAAGAGGTTTTAAGTGCAGTTGAGTGCTATGATGAAACTAGCTCTCATAAGGACCGCCACAGGAAAGGAAGACCCAGAGTTACCTCTGCTGCAAAGGATACATTCATTAGAGTTACCAGCCTCAGAAATTGCAGCCCAAATAAATGCTTCACAGAGTTCAAGTAACTGTCACTGCCGTCGAATGAAGAGGACCAAGATGCAGGGTGGTGAGCGTACATATTATTTTTATTAGAAAAGACGCAGAAGAAAACAATAAACACTACAAAACAAACTGTGAAGCTAAAGGCTATGTGCCATAAACAAAGTAAACTTCCCACAAAGACAGGTGGTAAAAAGAGCTACCTAAGTATGCTTCTCATAGACAACGATAAACAGCTGTCCCTGATTGAGAACCCTACCCGGCCAGACATAGAAATACAAATAGTAGAACATAGAATAACCACCCCAAATCACACCCTGTCCAAACCAAATAGAGACATAAAAAGGATCTCTAAGGTCAGGGCGTGACAGTACCCTCCCCCCCCCCCCCCCCCCCCCCCCCCCAGACTTGCTTGGGCGACAAATCTGTCGTTCTGTCCATGAACAGGGAGTTAACCCACTGTTCCTAGGCCGTCATTGAAAATAAGAATTTGTTCTTAACTGACTTGCCTAGTTAAATAAAGGTAAAATAAAAAAATCAAATAAAAAAAGGTGCGGACTCCGGCCACAAAACCTGAACCTATAGGGGAGGGTCTGGGTGGGCATCTATCCGCGGTGGCGGCTCAGGTGCGGGACACCGACCCCACTCCACCACTGGCTCACCCACTTTGGTAGCACCTCTGGTGCGGGGACCCTCGTTGCGGGCTCCGGACTGGGGAACCTTGTTGCGGGCCCCGAACTGGGCATCCTCACTGGGGGCCCCGGACTGGAGACCGTCACTGGGGTGCCCGGACTGGAGACTGTCACGGGGGTCCCCGGACTGGAGACCGTCGCTGGAGGCCCCGGACTGGAGACCGTCGCTGGAGGCTCCGGACTGGGGACCGTCGTAGTAGGCTTCGTGCCATGACTCCTCACTGGATGCTTCGTGCCATGGATCATCACTGGAGGCTTCTTACCAAGGATCATCACCTGAGGCTTCTTGCCATGGATCATCACTGGAGGCTTCGTGCCATGGATCATCACTGGAGGCTTCTTTCCATGGATCATCACTGGAGGCTTCTTGCCACGGATCGTCACTGGAGGCTTCTTGCCATGGATCATCACTTGGGGCTTCCTGCTTTGGATCATCACTGGAGGCTTCGTGCCATGGATCATCACTGGAGGCTTCTTACCATGGATCATCACTGGAGTGGAGAGACACACAGGAGGCCTAGCTCTGGGAGCAGGCACAGGACTCACCAGGCTGGGGAGACATACAGGAGGCTTAGTTTTAGGCGCAGGCACAGGACTCACCAGCCTGGGGAGACATTGGACAAGGCTTTGTCCTTGGCAGAAGCACCGGATACACTGGGCCTTGGAGGCACACTGGCGGTCTCGAGCACAGAGCTGGCACAACCCGTTCTGGCTGGATGCCCACTTCCACCCAGCAAATGCGGGACGCTGGCACAGAGCACACCGGCCTGTGAATGCTCACTCGAGACACCGTGCGCATCACCCCGTAACATGGTGCCTGACCAGTCACATGCTCGCCACGGTAAGCACAGGGAGTTGGCTCAGGTCTGAATCCTGACTCTGCCACACTCCCCGTGTGCTGCCTCTCATGCCTGCTTCGATGGTTAGCCTCCTCAAATCGCCGCCGCTCAGCTCTAGCTGCTTCCAGTTCCTCTTTCGGACGGCGATATTCCCCAGCCTGCCTCCAAGGTCCTTTCCCATCCAGGATTTCCTCCCAATTCCATGAATCGTGAACACGCTGCTCCTCCTTACCACGCTGCTTGGTCCGTTTGTGGTGGGACGTTCTTTCACGGCCGTCGAATGAAGAGGACCAAGGTGCAGCGTGGTGAGCGCACATATTATTTGTTATTAGGATGACACCGACAAAAACAATAAACACTACACGATACAAAAACAACCGTGAAGCTAAAGGCTATGTGCCATAAACAAAGTCAACTTCCCACAAAGACAGGTGGGAAAAAGGGCTAACAAAGTATGGTTCTCAACCAGAGACATCGATAGACAGCTGTCCCTGATTGAGAACCCTACCCGGCCAAAACATAGAAATACAAATAATAGAACATAGAATACCCACCCCAAATCACACCCTGACCAAACCAAATAGAGACATAAAAAGGATCTCTAAGGTCAGGTCAATCTCAACATCAACTGTTCAGAGGGAACTGCATGAATCAGGCCTTCATGGTCGAATTGCTGCAAAGAATCCATCACTAAAGGACACCAATAATAATAAGAGAATTGCTTGGGCCAAGAAACACAAGCTATGGACATTAGACCGATGGAAATCTGACTTTTGGTCTGATGAGTCCAAATTTGACATTTTTGATTCCAGCCGCGGTGTCTTTGCGAGGCACAGAGTATGTGAACGGACGATTTCCGCATTGTGTGGTTCCCACCGTGAAGCATGGAGGATGAGGTGTGATGGTGTGGGGATGCTTTTCTGGTGGCACTGTCAGTGATATATTTAGAATTCAAGGCATACTTAACCAGCATGGCTACCACAGCATTCTGCAGTGATACACCATTGCATCTGGTTTGCGCTTAGTGGGACTATAATTTGTTTTTCAATAGGACAATGACCCAACACACCTCCAGACGGTGTAAGGGCAATTTTTTCATTAAACAGTACCCGCAAAACACCAGTCTCAACATCAACAGTGAAAAGGCAACTCCGGGATGCTGGCCTTCTAGGCAGAGTTGCAAAGAAAAAGCCATATTTCAGACTAGCCAACAAAAATAAAAGATTAAGATGGGCAAAAGAACACAGACACTGGACAGAGAAACTCTGCCTAGAAGGCTAGCATCCTGGAGTCGCCTCTTCAATGTTGATGTTAAGACTGGTGTTTTGCGGGTACAATATAATGAAGTTGCCAGTTGAGGACTTGTGAGGTGTCTGTTTCTCAAACTAGACACTCTAATGTACTTGTCCTATTGCTCAGTTATGCACCGGGGCCTCCCACTCCTCTTTCTATTCTGGTTAGAGCCAGTTCTGTGAAGGAAGTAGTACACAGCGTTGTACAAAATCTTCCGTTTTTGGCCTTCTTTTCTCAGAACAAGAATAGACTGACGAGTTTCAGAAGAAAGTTATTTATTTCTGGCCATTTTGAGCCTTCAATCGAACCCACAAATGCTGACCCACAAATGCTGACATGTTCATCTGTACAAACAATAGTACGCAAGTATAAACTCCATGGGATCACACAGCCGTCATACCGTTTAGGAAGGAGACGCGTTCTGTCTCCTAGAGATGAACATACTTTTTTTGCAAAAAGTGCAAATCAATCCCAGAACAACAGCAAAGGACCTTGTGAAGATCCTGGAGGAAACAGGTACAAAGTATCTAGATCCACAGTAAAACGAGTCCTATATTGACATAACCTGAAAGGCCGCTCAGCAAGGAAGAAGCCACTGCTCCAAAACCGCCATAAAAAAGCCAGACTACGGTTTGCAACAGCACATGGGTACTTTTTGGAGAAATGTCCTCTGGTCTGATGAAACAAAAATATAACTGTTTGGCCATAATGACCATTATTATGTTTGGAGGAAAAAGGGGGAGGTTGCAAGCAGAATAACACCATCCCAACCGTGAAGCACGTGGGTGGCAGCATCGTGTTGTTGGGGTGCTTTTCTGCAGGAGGGACTGGTGCACTTCACAAAAAAGATGGCATCATGAGGAGAGAATATTATGTGGATATATTGAAGCAACATCTCAAGACATCAGTCAGGAAGTTTAAGCTTGGTTGCAAATGGGTCTTCCAAATGAACAATGACCCCAAATATACTTCCAAAGTTGTGGCAAAATGGCTTAAGGACAACAAAGTTAAGGTATTGGAGTGGCCATCACAAAGCCCTGACCTCAGTCCCATAGAACATTTGTGGGCAGAACTGAAAAAGCGTGTGCCAGCAAGGAGGCCTACAAACCTGACTCAGTTACACCAGCTCTGTCAGGAGGAATGGGCCAAAATTCACCCAACTTATTGTGGGAAGCTTGTGGAAGGCTACCCGAAACGTTTGACCCAAGTTAAACAATTTCAATGCAATGCTACCAAATACTAATTGAGTGTATGTAAACTTCGGACCCACTGGGAATGTGATGAAAGAAATAAAAGCTGAAATAAATAAATAAATATTCTCTCTACTTTTATTCTGGCTTTTCACATTCTTCAGGTAAAGTGTTGATCCTAACTGACCTAAAACAGGGAATTTTTGCTATGATTAAATGACAGGAATTGTGAAAAACTGAGTTTAAATGTATTTGGCTAAGGTGTATGTGAACTTCCGACTTCAACTGTATATATATATACAGAATATATGTGTGAATGCTCCACACTACCTTGTTTGTCACCTTGCTTTTTAACCTTTACCATCATAGAATACTGTACATAACTTGGAGAGTCATTCCTCGCTGTCACCATGTCTAGAATTCAAGTGTTAGCACTGTTGTCTTTACTTGAGCCCCTCATATGAGGGTGATATTTAAAGCCTTCCTGGAGCTGAACTAAGTTGACATGACTGTCTCTTTTCAGTGTTTTTCAAACACCTCTGTGTCAGGTTAACACTTCTCATGTGCATGCCGTTAATGAGAATGCAGTGTGACACTGTGTCTGACATGGTTTTGTTCCATGCAGTAGTATATTGGTGGTAATTGAGGGGGGCAGTCAAAATTCCCCTGGCAAAGCTAACCTTCACCACTCCTGTTTGTTCCTTCCTTTTTTCTGCAGAATGATCCCGTCCACCAGTAAGACCTTCCTGATCAACGACTTGGCGGCGGGCCGGGAGTATGACCTGTGTGTCCTGGCGGTGTACGACGACGGCATCACCTCTCTGACGGCCACGCGCGTGGTGGGCTGTGTCCAGTTCCACACGGCCAGCGAGGTCAGCCAGTGTCGCTTCATCCACAGCCAGTTTTTGGGTGGCACCATGATAATTATCATTGGCGGCATCATTGTGGCCTCAGTGCTGGTGTTTATCATCATTCTCATGATCCGTTACAAGGCGCACAGCAGCCCCGAGGACAGCAAGGCCAAGGTCAGCTCCAGCATGCACTCCCAGACCAACGGCAGCCAGCACAGACTCCAGCGCTCCACCTCCAGGCAACCTGCTGAGGACAGCCACCAGAGAGAAGCCCTACCGGTGGCAGCCAAGGAGTGCATGGCCCTGGTGCTGAAGGTGGACAGTGACAAGAGGGAGTGGGACACCCCTCCAACCACTATGGCCATCCTGGAAGTGGAGCTGCCCACCCTGCCCACGGACAAGATGAAGAGGACCAGCCTGGACGTCCAGTGCTCCGGATCTGGCCCCCCATCGGAGGATACACAGACAGACAGCAGCCTGACGGGCTCCACCATGTCCTTGTGTCTCCTAGGCCCCAACGCCGGCACCAAGGAGGCCCCCAGGCTCAAGGACAAGAAGAGCGCCCTGGCCAACATGGGGTTTAATAATGAGCTGGCACGAACTAGGCACAGGTTCAGCTTTGATGGGGGAGACTACTCCATATTCCAGAGCCACAGTTACCCCCGCAGAGCGCGGACGAGGCGGCACAAGTCCACCAACCAGCTCAACGTGGAGTCCTCACCGCTCGCCAACCGGAGAGTCACTTTCAGCAGCACTGAATGGATGCTGGAGAGCACAGTGTAAGAGATGCAACCTGGCCTCTCTGGCTTGCTGTCACACACATACACACAGACACACACCAACAGTTTGACACATACACATTTACACATCTAACAAATAAAGTTACATGCATACACACACAGACTCTCAGAGAGAGTTGCTGGAGAAGAACATAGTCTCCTTTCATCCTGCCTCCCCTCGTACTCCCAGAGAGACAGAGAGTTGTTGGTCATTTCATTATTTTATGCAGCAGTGCCTTATTCTAAAATATGTACAAATGGAGGATGCTGCTCACTGTAGTCATAAACCTTACTTTCTATCATGGTTTCCCCCTGTTTCATGGGGAGTGTTGCTTAGATTTTTTTACATGCCAGGGGGTGGGGCAAATGTGACAGTTTTCCATTTAATGTTAAAAAACAAACATCACAGTGTAAAGTGAACAACCAGGTATCCTGTATGTTGATCATCCTTTGGGTTCTTTCAAAGACTTTTGCACACGAAGACACGACGATACGAGGACAAGTATCACACCAGTCTATACAGTAATAAAAAGATTATAGAACTATACACATGCCGATTTCAAATGTTAGCATAGAGAGGATGGACCTGAAAAACCTGTGGACTCCTCAATGCTGGTTGGACTCAATGATATTACTAGGTATTGTTCCTGATGTGACTGTATGATATTAATCGGTATTGTATCTGGCGGGTCTAGATAAAAAGTTAACTAAAAATACATATAGAAGTATATTAAAAACATTGGTGTATGTGTACTATGTAAGTAAGTCATATGTCACAACTTTTTACTGAGCATTTGAGTGTTGGCCACAAGTTCTTACATTAAAAACCTGTGTCATCACACTTCTCCCTATTTAGTATGACAAGGTTTGGACCACTTATCCCTCATGAGAGGGTATTAAATTTTTTGTGTGGGTTAACTGTACCGGTTGTGCACTGTGTCCTTTTCTTATGGTGATCCTGGATCCTTTCATCAATGTCATGAAAGCTGCTTGCGCATGGATCAGTGAGAAGTCCTATATGCATTAAGGCATATCTCATCATATATGAAATATATATTAAGATATATCTTGTGCCTGTTGAGACAAACATATGTGGGAGACTTCAATGGTCTCAAAGGAAGCTGTTGTCAAAGTATACAAACATCAGGTCGGAAAAAGTATTGTTTTGTCGCAAATAAATTCTTTATTCTGAAAAAGAAGCCATGAGTAAATAAATCCTCAGGGTGTACTACACTGATTGAGCCACCAGGTGAAGACAACAGACCATAGATAACATTAGGATAGTAGATACTGTAGGCCTTCTAGCCCTTTCACTAAATAATAAATTAACCTTGTACAGTGATGACTAGAAAGGAATGAAATTGAAAATATACTTTCTAGCTTTCTAGCAGTGGCCTGCTCTCTACGTTGAATGAAACTCAAACCTGGTTTAGACAATAGCACCTTTTTCAGCAGGTCTCTTATTAAAAGAGTTTATATAGAAATATAGACATTCTCATTCAGTGTTAATCTATTCCATTTTCTTGCACATTGCATCTACAGTGAGTACTGTAGAAACTGAACACTAGAGGGAAACAGTACACCATTAACACAATGTTCCATTGTACATGGTACACATGAAGGATTCAACCAAAGGGCCATATGGAAGCAATATTTAATGTAGAATTGGATGCATAAAGAGTAATATACATGGTCATGGAATAGAACGGCTATAGGCCTACTGAGAATAGTGAATGATAGTCATGTAGATATCCTGTATTCAAAAGCATACATGAGATATGTGATATGTCTAAATGTGTGGTGTGATAACCAGAGTACATTTTTACAAACAAATATGCATTTTATTTTCAATGTTGTCCTGACATTCCATGAAATCCTGACTACCATAAATTACAAAAGTTTTAAAAAATAAATACTGAATAAAAAAAAGCAGAAGAGATTGTCATAATTGGTCGGGAAATCTGCATAAAATGAAAATTTTCCATAATATAACAGCTAAAGTAAAGCCTGGACACTAACTATGAGACATGGCTCTACAGTCAGTTTGTCATGAGGTGGCTTTTCTGAGTCCATATTTGTGCAGTGTCAGCTCACTATCTGAGCACTGCAGCCGGAGCAGAACCAGTAACAGAAGAGGTGAGGTATTACTGTGAAGAATGCCCAAAGGGAGGAGAACACAGGTTTGTGCTCAGCAGTACACAGAAAGAAGTACAACACAAAAGAGTATTGCAGAGGAAAGGTGTAAAGCGAAGAACAATATGCTTTCCCCTGCCAGTAGGTCTGTTCAAAAGTTGTATTTGTACTTTAGCCAATTCCTCAGTTGTCTTGTCATTGGATAAATCACAAACTTATCTAGCTATGGTGATGGCCATGTTCACAAGAAATCTAGTGGGAAACATTGAACTCAAGTGGAAGTGGGGTGTAACTGAAAGCTTTGAGACAGGCAACTGAAAGGGAGCAGTATGAAGTTACAGGTTACTGGCTGCCAATGGAAAAAGGTTCAATCCTCAGAACTGTCCTCTGATTTGTCCGCTCCTGCTTTCCAGTTTTTCCTCTTCTTGTGTGACTCTGGTCCTGAGTCTCTGTGGGAGTCCATGTGTCGTTTCCTCCTTCTCCCTCTCTCCTCTGAACTGCTCTCCTCCTCTCTCTCACTCTTTTTCCTCTTATGTTTGCTCTTGTTGCTTTTCCTCTTCTGTTTGACACTGTCGCTGCTGGACTCACCATCTGACTCACCCGTCCTATTTTCCTCTTTCTTCTTCTTCTTCTTTTTCTTCTTGGAGGACTTCTTCAGATGTTTTGATTTGGCTGTCTTTTTCTTTCCGCAATGCCCATTCTGATCATCCCCACGGTCTCTTTCCCTGAAAAGACAAATCAGGCATTATAAAATGCAACATTTCTTGTATCGAAGCAAATAGTGAGATCTTCACTACAGCTACTACTGTTATGAGACATGGTATTTCATGTTAATGCAGTTCATGTCATACCAGTCACTTTTAAACTCCTCTGGGTATAGCTCCTTAAAACCGCTGTGTCCCCATCTGTAGAGGAAACATGCACATTACCAATGAGATCCACCTTTCATAGCATGTCGTCGACAAACTCACGAGACTATATTTCTACAGAGTTGTAGATAGAAAAGGTATGCACCTGTCTGGATCATTGGCTTCGAAGTCATAGAGTTCTTTGGTCCAGTAGCGTGCCTCCCTCTCGTCCTGGCCAGAGCTGCGTTCTCTTCTCCGCAGCCGGTCTCCCAGTCTATCTACAGACCCATCCTCCACGCGATCACAGTGCATGTGACTCCTGAGTAATAGTGAACTCTAATTCTGATGTCTATCAACCTGTACCATTTAACACACTTATAAACTATTGCAAGGCTGCATCCTGATTCTCCACCCTACTCTCAAAATGTACACTTGCACAATTCCCGTCATGGATCTAACAACGGTGGAAACTGCCTCCAACCAATATTTACACAAATACAATGCTTTGAAATCCAGGCCTGAAAGTGTGCAAGTGCACACTTTGGGAAAAGGGTGGTGAATCAGGATGCAGCTTAAAATAGCTAGCTATCACCTGCTGATGTATCAGGCTAACACTAACGCTATGTACCGTCTGAGACAATGTCATTTTTGGAAAGGTTCCTCTCTGGACCTCTGCAAGCCAGAATGCTGAATAAAATTACATTTGAACTTAATTCTACCGGATGTCTGGGTGGTTGGTCCTTATGCAGCTAAAATCTGAGACAATAACCTATATCCACAGGTAAGTATTATTAAACCAACTTGTCAAAGTGATAGTAACTTAAGTGCGTTCAGACTTCTATCACCTATGCATATGCATGCATATTAGCCGGGCTCGTGCACGTGTTTATATGGTTTTACGTGCACGTGTTTATATGGTTTTACATTCTCCAAATAAGTCTCAGACGGTACATAGTGTTAGCTTGCCATCACCGGCTGATGTATCAGTCTACACTACTTCAATGCTGGAACAGTTAGCGGACCTGGATGGATTTGAAGATGGTGGCATCGGTCTGTGGCTGGTGGACGGACCCTTCTCCATCCACCTCAACTTCCACATTTCTGACTCCTCTTGGATCTGAAACAGACAACATCTATCATCAGGAGAGTACACAGGAGAGTGCAAAGCCACACACACAGATTAGTTAACTCCCCCACTCACACCTTGTTGTGGGCATCTGTGTGACGAATAACATTTCGCAGCAACACCTTGCCCATCGGCACCCTGGACATGATGACACCTTCAAGTAGAGAAAAAGTATAAGGTACTGTACACACAACACTGTGAATTACATGGGCAGCAACATGCTGGGATCACACTGCAAACAGGTCAGGTGCATTGGAGAAGTTGTGGATGCTAGCTAGCTAGCCAGGTGCTTTTAGCAAGGCGGGTGTATTTGTATACACCGGCGCTGCATTCAATTGTATTGGGTTGCACAAAACAGTCCGTGACAAGTCAGCTATCTAGCTAAACGTGTTGCTAACCAGCTGTCTACAACTGTAAGTGTGTATTTTGCGTACTTCCTACTATCACAACAACCTAGCTACAACTGGCTAGCGTTAACTAACGGGTACTTTTATCAACAAAAGCTTTGCTAGATAATAAATAAACTCAAGATATGAATCGTATATCGCTAATTCTAAACTTGATTGAATATGTATTAACCAGAATTACCGTTCGATCTTTAACGTTTACGATTAAAACCACACAAACAGCTGACTTCCCTGTCTGTGGCGTGTAGCAGATGAACCACATGCGTAATATCCTGCTGCATAATCCCGCCTATGTGGGGCTTGTTACGTCACATGGCAATTTGGACGCTGATTGGCCATGTGACTGTCAATCATTGGTATCCAAGTAGAAAATTGGTTGAGGGCCCCAAGAGGTGGTTGTGGTGATTGAAATACTGCACAAATTCACTCATTGAGCCAGTTGTTCTCACTTGGAAATGGCTCTAAAAGGCCAAGCTACATGGCATCTCACTAGCCACAATCCACTCTATTAATCAGACCTAGGTCTTTTTGGCTGATATCATCTGGATAAAATGCAATGATTACCTGTAGTAGGTTATGTAGCCTATTATGATTGACTGTATTTCTAACAATAACATACTTCCTAATGAGCACAGATGGTTTGACACACAACGACACAGAAGGCCCATCAGTAACATTTCAGAGTAGGCGCTAAGCAGCATTGAGAGAATGTCCTCAGTCTTTTGCATTGTGAACTGTTGTACTAATGTTGTATATAGAAGTGTGATACACCTTTCATATTGTTATGTACACAATATAAAACAGATAGCAATGAGCTGTGTTTGAGAAACTGTTTATTGTTAACTGATGCTTAGGGTGGTAGCAAGGTATGGGTTATATAACAACAACAGCAAGTTTTGTCAAGGGATGCCCTCAAATCCTCAAAAAGTTATATAGCTGCACCATTGAGAGCATCTTGACTGGCTGCATCACCACTTGGTATGGCAACTGCAAGGTACCCGACCGCAGGCACTACAGACTGTGATTAATACGGCCCAGTACATCACTCGGGCCGAGCTCCCTGCAATTCAGGACCTCTATACCAGGCGGTGTCAGACGAAGACACAAAAAAGTGTCAAAGGTTCCAGCCACCTCAGCCATAGACTGTTCTCTCTGCTATCGTATGGCAAGCAGTACCAGTGCACCAAGCCTGGAACCAACAGGACCCTGAACAGCTTCTACCCCCAAGCCATAAGCCTGCTAAACAAGACTGCTAAATAGCTAATCAAATGGCTACCTGGACTACCTGCATTGACCCTTTTCTGCACTAACTCTCTGGCACTGACTCTATGAACACACACACTAGACTCCACCCACACACTCACACATACTGACACTGACATCCCAACACACACACACACACACACACACACACACACACACACACACACACACACACACACACACACACACACCACTGCATCTGCCCAGACACACATGATATGCACCTTATGCCTACTGTTGCCACAAACACACACACTCTCACACACTTTCACACTCACCACGTATGCTTCTGCTACTGTCTATTGTCTATCCTGTTCCCTAGTAACTTTATCCCTACATATATGTACATAGCTACCTCAATTACCTTGTACCCCTGCACATAGATTCGGTACTGGTACTCCCTGTATATAACCATGTTATTTTTCATTATTGACTGTGTATTTTTTCCTCTTGTCAATATTTACATTTTGTATTTAATTTTTTATCTTTATCTTAACTCTGCATTGTTGGAGAAGGACGCATAAATAAGCATTTCACTGTTCGTCTACAACTGTTGTTTACAAGGCATGTAGAAAATATGATACTTAGTTTTTGTTACAAGAACACCTCGATCCCTTTCCGCTGTACTCTGCCTGCTGCTACTGCTATGGCCCAAAAGAGTCAATACATATCATTAGCATTCCATGTCACACAAAGCCTTTTGTCTTCATTGCCTCCCTTATTCAAACCAAGATGATCCTAGTTTCCCACAGTTTTGGTCAGGCTGAAAATACTGTGTTGTGCAAGTGCCCTATCTTTCTCCAATCCAAAAATCCAGACATAAAATAAATGTCTTTAAACTCAGGTTGTAAGTATTTGATCTAATAGAAAACATATGCTTATTTATTCAAATCATAGAGTTGATGTGACATGCTATCATTATAGCTTTAAAATACTATTATTATCAATGCTTAAGCATTATATGGCCCAGTGTCCTCGACCTGGTTGTTCAAGTTATTGATTGAGATAATATATCATTACTCACACATGCTTCAACTTGTTTGACGTGGCTTCATACAAACCTGTGATTTTGTGTCAGCCAAAAATGGCTCAGTTGGAAACCACATACCACACAGTGTTAGCCTAGAATATACTGTAGCTTAGCAGACCAATGTAAAGGAGATATGCCCCATTTCAGCTAGCAGAACATACAGGCCCCCTCCTCCTCTAGTGAGAGGGGAAGAGTGTGGGAGGGGAAGGTAAGAAAGAGAGAGTGGGAGGGGGAGGGTAAACACTCAGCTAGAGCTATGTCTGACAGCCCTGCTGCTCACTGAAAGAACAAGGGACAGAGAAAAAAGCCTGTGCGGCTGAACACGAGAAAGACTGTGAGGAGGGAGGGAGATATAGGCTGAGGGAGAGAGAAAGCAAGGGAGAAAATATATGGAGGAGGAGAGCTGCAGGAATTCTCCTCTAGAAAGAACACAAACATTGTGTTTGTGAATGGGAGCTGGTGAGCTCAGCCACAGGGGGAGTGTGTTCTGAAAAACTAGGCAGCCGCTGGTGAGCCTGAACACCAATCCTCTCCCTTCTGCCAGGGGCTGGGGGGATTGAGCCAGGATTTCCATTGGGTTCTTCCAGGGAGTGATTTAGAGAAGAGTCCAGAGCTGTTGGTTAGGATTTCTAGCTGTATGTAAGGAATATGCTGGAGAAGGTTTGAACACACTGTTAGCTGTTATTGCAGATTGAACACAGTAGTGTGTGCGACGTGGAGGCTCAGTCCGCTGGTTTAGTGTTGGCAGTGCTGCTCCCACCCCTGCTGCTGGGTCTGTTTTGGGGCTATGTTTCTGACTGACTAGGGAAGCATCACCCACATGCAGGGCAGAGGCTGAATGGGAGGTTAAGAGTGCAACAAACCAGCATGGGAGCCAAACAGATGAAATGGTAAGAGTTGGATTTGACAAATTATTTGCAATATCTCTTTTTTTACATAACACTGTCTCGCTCCCTCTCATTGTTACAATCAGTGGTTATAGAAATGCAGTGTTTGTTCATTGTCTTTACATGTTGCTACCTTAACAGTGACGGGAGTGGTTATGACACCTCAATACAATGCAAGCACTATGTCATTTAGAAGGAGATGCCATTTCTTTGTCTAATCAATATTATCTTATGTTCATACAATATAGATATATATTACACGTGTTGGAGAAACTAATCATAGTGTGATACCTTGTAGAAATTGAGTAGTTCACATCATTTTAGGGCTGGGCTGTCGGCTATTGTCTGAATGTAGGTGTGGGTGTGTGTTTCTTTGGTATGGGTACTGTGCGTCCGTGTAGGTGTTTGTCTGGAAGTCTATGTGAGCTGGATGTGTGACATTGCCTAGCAACAGCTAACTACAGTGTTTGGCATTGCTGTGATTTCCATTTGCAGATTGGCTCACATCTCAGATTTACTTTGATCAGACTGATTAGCATCACACTGTATATGAGCATGTCCAATCTCAAATTGTGTTTTAGTGTTATATAGTATTTAGTTCCAGAGATTAGGATAATTTCTGTTTAATATTTGCCCACCATAGTGGAGGTTTTATTTCTAACCCAAAATAAATTGACAGTAAACAAACAAATTACATTATACTGTAAAACTAGGCCACAGGTCTTGAATGTGTGTAAGTGATCCTCTTTCAGAGATAACATTGAAAATATAAAGCAATTCAGTTACATTGAAGAAAGATATGAGGTAAAAACATTTATTATTTGAAGAGGATTTACTATATTTTATACAGTTGAAGTCGGAAGTTCACATACACCTTAGCCAAATACATTTAAACTCAGTTTTTCACAATTCCTGACATTTAATCCTAGTAAAAATTCCCTGTTTTCCGTCAGTTAGGATGACCAATTTATTTTAAGAATGCGAAATGTCAGAATAATAGGAGAGAGATTTATTTATTTAAACTTTTATTTATTTCAATACATTCCCAGTGGGTCTGTTTACATACACTCAATTAGTATTTGGTAGCATTGCCTTTAAATTGTTTAACTTGGGTCAAACATTTCGGGTAGCCTTCCACAAGCTTCCCACAATAAGTTGGGTGACATTTGGCCCATTCCTCCTGACAGAGCTGGTGTAACTGGGTCAGGATTGTACTCCTTGCTCACACACACTTTTTCAGTTCTGCCCACAAATGTTCTATGGGACGGAGGTCAGGTCTTTGTGAAGTCCACAACAATACCTTGACTTTGTTGTCCTTAAGCCATTTTGCCACAACTTTGGAAGTATGCTTGGGGTCATTGTCCATTTGGAAGACCCATTTGTGACCAAGCTTTAACTTCCTGACTGATGTCTTAATGTTGCTTCAATATATCCACATAATTTTCTCTCCTCATGATGCCATCTATTTTGTGAAGTGCACCAGTCCCTCCTGCAGCAAAGCACCCCCACAACATGATGCTGCCACCACCGTGCATCACAGTTGGGATGGTGTTCTTTGGCTTGCAAGCCTCCCCCTTTTTCCTCTAAACACAACGATGGTCATTATGGCCAGTTCTATTTTTGTTTCATCAGACCAGAGGACATTTCTCCAAAAAGTATGATCTTTTCCCCCATGTGCAGTTGCAAACCGTAGTCTGACTTTTTAATGGCGGTTTTGGAGCAGTGGTTTCTTCCTTGCTGAGCGGCCTTTCAGGTTATGTTGATATAGGACTCGTTTTACTGTGGATATACTTTTGTACCTGTTTTCTCCAGCATATTCACAAGGTCCTTTGCTGTTGTTCTGGGATTGATTTGCACTTTTCACACTAAAGTATGTTCATCTTTAGGAGACAGAATGCGTCTCCTTCCTAAGCGAAATGACGACTGCATGGTCCCATGGTGTTTATACTTGCGTACTATTGTTTGTACAGATGAACGTGGTACCTTCAGGCATTTCCTTTGATTTTCCCATGATTTCCCATATGTCAATTAGCCTATCAGAAGCTTCTAAAGCCATGACATAATTTTCTGGAATTTTCCAAGCTGTTTGAAGGCACAGGCAACTTAGTGTGTGTAAACTTCTGACACACTGGAATTGTGATAAAGTGAATTATAAGTGAAATAATCTCTCAGTCAACAATTGTTGGAAAAATGACTTGTGTCATACACAAAGTAACGTCCTAACCGACTTTCCAAAACTATAGTTTGTTAACCAGAAATTTGTGGATTGGTTGAAAAAAAAAATGTTTTAATGACTCCATCCTAAGTGTATGTAAACTTCCGACTTCAGCTATATGGGGATATTTTATACACTGCTCAAAAAATAAAGGGAACACTAAAATAACACATCCTAGATCTGAATGAATGAAATATTCTTATTAAATACTTTTTTCTTTACATAGTTGAATGTGCTGACAACAAAACCACACAAAAAATATCAATGGAAATCAATTTTATCAACCCATGGAGGTCTGGATTTGGAGTCACACTCAAAATTAGTGGAAAACCACACTACAGGCTGATCCAACTTTTATGTAATGTCCTTAAAACAAGTCCAAATGAGGCTCAGTAGTGTGTGTGGCCTCCACGTGCCTGTATGACCTCCATACAACGCCTGGGCATGCTCCTGATGAGGTGGCGGATGGTCTCCTGAGGGATCTTCTCCCAGACCTGGACTAAAGCATCCGCCAACTCCTGGACAGTCTGTTGTGCATCGTGGCATTGGTGGATGGAGCGAGACATGATGTCCCAGATGTGCTCAATTGGATTCAGGTCTGGGGAACGGGCGGGCCAATCCATAGCATCAATGCCTTCCTCTTGCAGGAACTGCTGACACACTCCAGCCACATGAGGTCTCGCATTGTCTTGCATTAGGAGGAACCCAGGGCCAACCACACCAGCATATGGTCTCACAAGGGGTCTGAGGATCTCATCTCGGTACCTAATGGCAGTCAGGCTACCTCTGGCGAGCACATGGAGGGCTGTGTGCCCCCCCCAAAGAAATGCCACCCCACACCATGACTGACCCACCGCCAAACCGGTTATGCTGGAGGATGTTGCAGGCAGCAGAACGTTCTCCATGGCGTCTCCAGACTGTCACGTGTGTCACATGTGCTCAGTGTGAACCTGCTTTCATCTGTGAAGAGCACAGGGCGCCAGTGGCAAATTTGCCAATCTTGGTGTTCTCTGGCAAATGCCAAACGTCCTGCACGGTGTTGGGCTGTAAGCACAACCCCCACCTGTGGACGTCATACCACCCTCATGGAGTCTGTTCCTGACCGTTTGAGCAGACACATGCACATTTGTGGCCTGCTAGAGGTCATTTTGCAGGGCTCTGGCAGTGCTCCTCCTGCTCCTCCTTGCACAAAGGCAGAGGTAGCGGTCCTGCTGCTGGGTTGTTGCCCTCCTACGGCCTCCTCCACGTCTCCTGATGTACTGGCCTGTCTCCTGGTAGCGCCTCCATGCTCTGGACACTACGCTGACAGACACAGCAAACCTTCTTGCCACATCTCGCATTGATGTGCCATCCTGGATGAGCTGCACTACCTGAGCCACTTGTGTGGGTTGTAGACTCCGTCTCATGCTACCACTAGAGTGATAGCACCGCAAGCATTCAAAAGTGACCAAAACATCAGTCAGGAAGCATAGGAACTGAGAAGTGGTCTGTGGTCCCCACCTGCAGAACAACTCCTTTATTGGTGGTGTCTTGCTAAATGCCTATAATTTCCACCTGTTGTCTATTCCATTTGCACAACTGCATGTGGAATTTATTGTCAATCAGTGTTGCTTCTTAAGTGGACAGTTTGATTTCACAGAAGTGTGATTGACTTGGAGTTACATTGTGTTGTTTAAGTGTTCCCTTTATTTTTTTGAGCAGTGTATATGAATGCTTCCGCTCAGTGTTTGAGATCAATTGACACTCTTTACCATGGCACTTTGAGATTTATTTTAAATTGCAAAACCCTTACGCACCACTGCACTTTGTATACCAGGGTTGGCTGGCCTTCTCTAGTCACTCGTAGGCTCAGCCACTGGTATACTTTTATTTACAAAGCCATTTTGGGTTTACTACCTTTTTATTTGTGCATTTTTATTGTTCAGAAAAGTGGTGGGTACTCTCTTTGTTCGCTGGACTTTATCCTGCTAACTGTTCCAAATGTCCGAACTGAATTTGGTTAAAGGGCTTTCATGTACTCTGCGCCATCGTCTTGGAACACCTCACAAAATACTTTTAAACTGGAAGAACTTGTCCCGATTGGTGTTTTTAAATCACTGATGAAGGATTTTGGGGCTGATTCCCTGACCTGTCAATGTTTTTAATTTGCTGTTTCATACTCTTGTGTATTCAATGGTTTTTACTAGATTACTTGTAGTTTTTCATGTTGTCTGTCTGTGATTTTTTTTGTAATGACTTGGTGCTGCCTATCTTGGCCAGGGTGCTCTTGAAAAATATATTTTAATCTCAATGAGCCCTTCCTGGTTAAATAAAGGTTAAATAATATAAAATAAAGGGATTACAAAAGACATGCAAAGACCAGATATGCTGAAGTGAAGCTCATCTCTTGCTAATCTCAGTGGCTAATTTTGGTATCTCTACTGTATGTTGTTGTTTCAGTTGGCACAACAGATCAGTAGGGTACATCCTTTAAGGGAAATCCACAGAAATTACCACATGTAGCTATAACAAACTGCACCCAGGGCAAAGGAAGGGCGGTGCCGCGATAAGAGTGGTTTATACAGAACATTGGTTGGCATGTACTTCATACGTCTTTGCCTGCAGTTCTTATTCCAAGATGATTTGAAATGAGTTGCAGTGGAGTACTTAGGGATAATCACTTCAGTAGAATCAGATAAGATGAAACCGGCTGTCCTTGTTTCTCTGTAGCTCAGTAGAATCATCAAAGTAGGCCCCTTATGACAGAACATTTTCCAAACTTCCTGAGTATGATGGTACAGTGCATTCGGAAAGTATTCAGACCCCTTCACTTTTCCCAAAAATGTTACATTACAGCCTTATTCTAAAATGGATTAAATAAAACATTTTCCTCATCATTCTACACACAATATCCCATACTGACAAAGCGAAAACAGGGTTTTAGAAATGTTAGCAAAAAATAAAATAAAATAAAAACAGAAATACCTTATTCACATACAGTAAGTTACAGTAAGAGTCTTTGCTATGAGACTAAAAATTGAGCTCAGGTGCATCCTGTTTCCATTGATCATCTTTGAGATGATTCTACAACTTGATTGGAGTCCACCTGTGGTTAAGTCAATGGATTGGACATGATTTGGAAAGGCACACACCTGTCTATATAAGGTCCCACATTTGACAGTGCATGTCAGAGCAAAAACCTTGCCATGAGGTTGAAGGAATTGTCCGTAGAGCTCAGAGACAGGATTGTGTCGAGGCACAGATCTGGGGAAGGGTACCAAATGTCTGCAGCATTGAAGGTCCCCAAGAACACAGTGGCCGCCATCAGTCTTAAATGGAAGAAGTTTGGAACCACCAAGACTCCTCCTAGAGCTGGCCGCCCTGCCAAACTGAGCAATTGGGGGAGAAGGGCCTTGGTCAGGAACCTGATGGTCACTCTGACGGAGCTCTAGAGTTCCTCTGTGGAGATGGAAGAACCTTCCAGAAGGACAACCATCTCTGCAGCACTCCACCAATCAGGTCTCTATGGTAGAGTGGCCAGACGGAAGCCACTCCTCAGTAAAAGGCACATGACGGCCCGCTTGTAGTTTGCTAAAAGGCACCTGAAGGACTCTCAGAACATGAGAAACAAGATTCTATGCTCTGATGAAACCAAGATTGAACTCTTTCGCTGAATGCCAAGCGTCACGTCTGGAGGAAACCTGGAAACCTGGCCTTATCACCTGGCCAATACCTAGATGTTACCATTCAGCCATCAGATTTGCCACCAATGCTCCTCATAGGACACATCACGGCACTCTATACTCCTCTGTAAACTGGTCAACTGTATACCCGTCGCAAGACCCACTGGTTGATGATTATTTATAAAACCCTCTTAGGCCTTACTCCTCCCTATCTGAGATACCTACTGCAGCCCTCATCATCCACATACAACACCCAGTCACATTCTGTTCAAGGTCCCCAAAGCACTGGTTCGCCCTGGGTCGCTCCTCTTTCAGTTCGCTGCAGCTAGCGACTGGAACGAGCCCCAACAAACACACAAATTGGACAGTTTTATATCTGTCTCTTCATTCAAAGACTCAATCATGGACACTCTTACTGACAATTGTGGCTGCTTCGCGTGATGTATTGTTGTCTCTACATTATTGCCCTTTGTGCTGTTGTCTGTGCCCAATAATGTTTGCACCATGCTTGAGCTGCTCCCATTTTTGTGTTGCTACCATGTTGTTGTCATGTTGTGGTGCTACCTGCCTAAATAAATAAAGGTTAAACAAATAAAATAAAATAAAAACCATCCCTATGGTGAAGCATGGTTGTGGCAGCATCTTGCTGTGGGGATGTTTTTCAGCAGCAAGGACCTGACAGAGCTTGAGAGGATCTGCAAAAAATACAGGTTTGCCAAGCTTGTAGTGTCATACCCAAGAAGACTCGAGGCTGTAATTGCTGCCAAGGGTGCTTCAACAACGTACTGAATAAAGGGTCTGAATACTTATGTAAATGTGTCTAAAAACCTGTTTTGCTTTGTCATTATGGGGTATTGTGTGTAGATTTATGAGGGAAAAAAACAATTGAATCAATTTTAGAATAAGGCTGTAACGTTACAAAATGTGGAAAAAGTCAAGGAGTCTGAATACTTTCCCGAATGCACTGTATATAACATAATTCTCACAATTCTATTCATGTCATCATACTGTATCTACTATACATCCCTACCAACTCAATTACATATCGATCTAAGCAAGCATTATATGGTACCTGCCTCCACATACAGTATTAATCATTTATAGCTGAGGCACAGTAAGAGAGCACATACATACAGACCCACCTGTGGCCCAATTAACCCCCATACATCTCCCTCTGTTCACAGTGTTAGTGAATGGATAAAGGGTGGATAAACGTCAATTCCATGGTAACAGAGTGATGCCGAGACTCCGATTTTTCACTTTAAAATGTATGTCAAACAAAAACCAGTGATTGCAAAGTAAAACAAACCACATAACTATATGCACAAGGACTACTTTTAACAATGTCCACTGAACATCACTCTGTTACCTCACGATCACTCTGTTACCATATAATTTACGTTTATCTACCCTTTAATCATTCACTAACACTAACAAACCTAGTTGTACAGTTTGTTTAATTTGACAATCTTTTTTTTTTTTTACATACATTTTTAAGTGAAAAATCTAATTCTCAGCATTTCTCTTTTATCGTGGAATTGGCGTTAAAGTAAAAACAATGTGTAGTATTCTTTCCCTATAGCAACCCCAAGTCCATCTAATTACATGGTTTGCAAAAGGGAGAGATCAAGCCAGGGCAGTTATACGGTCGCAGCTCTCAAATTTAGTCATGCAATGTTGTTTTTTTAAATGCAAAAAGACAGATGCCATCCTAACACTACATTAAACCAGATGTTCATCTCACACACAGGCTGTAATGTGAGTCTAATTACTCATGTCAACATTCCTCTTCACACCAAGTAACATATGGATACATAAATGCAATCCATCATCATCCACCAATCTTGCAGAAAGGTTCAAACATAGTCTCTCTCCCCTTTTCAACATGTTATGCCCAAGGGTCTTATGTTGAAAAGTGGCAGAGATGGGCAAACATGACAAAATACAATTACAAAATACCATGAAGACCAAGGTATTAAAATAAAATACATAATACTTTTGCAAAGCATTGATTTAAAATACAAGTATTGTATCTTGAATATTCAAAATACAAAATACATTTGCAAGTACCTCCTTAACCTCAACAACATTTTCAGTAATGGTAAAAGTGTCTTACTTGCTATCACTGTGCTAATGTGCTTGTTTACCTCTTTCTACATTAGTTGAATGCACTGACTGTAAGTTACTGTAGAAGCTAAATGACCAAAATGCTAATGTGAAGGGTAAAAAAAAATACAAATGACAACATACGCAAAAAAAGTCATTGAAATACATATTTCAAATTCATTAAACAGACATACTGCCCTGAATAGTGGTGTAGTTTATCCCTTGTCTGGCAAATTACTTTATAACACAGACAGAAGCATGGTTGTTTTCCCACAGATACTAAGAAACGGATCTTGGAATCCCCCATCTGAGAGCCATTTCCAATGCCTGGGGTCATAGTACACATGATCCCATTTCTAGAAAACACAGAAGAGGGAACATGACAAGAGGCCTAGACCTCATCATAACATACAGACTGACTACATAACAGACCCAGTACCTAACAGACTGACTACATAACATACACAGTACGTAACAGACTCAGTACATAACAGACCCAGTACCTAACAGACAGACTTTATAACAGATCCAGTACCTAACAAACTCAGTACATAACAGACCCAGTACCTAACAGACTGACTATATAACAGACCCAGTACCTAACAGACTCAGTACCTAACAGACCCAGAACCTAACAGACCCAGTACCTAACAAACTCAGTACCTAAGAGAATGACTATATAACAGACCCAGTACCTAACAGACTCAGTACCTAACAGACCCAGAACCTAACAGACCCAGTACCTAACAGACTGACTATATAACAGACCCAGTACCTAACAGACCCAGAACCTAACAGACCCAGTACCTAACAGACCCAGTACCTAACAGAATGACTATATAACAGACCCAGTACCTAACAGACCCAGAACCTAACAGACCCAGTACCTAACAGACTCAGTACCTAACAGACTGACTATATAACAGACCCAGTACCTAACAAACTCAGTACCTAAGAGAATGACTATATAACAGACCCAGTATCTAACAGACTCCGTACCTAACAGACCCAGTACCTTACAGACTCAGTATATAACAGACTGACTATATAACAGACCCAGAACCTAACAGACCCAGTACCTAACAGACCCAGTACCTAACAGAATGACTATATAACAGACCCAGTACCTAACAGACCCAGAACCTAACAGACCCAGTACCTAACAGACTCAGTACCTAACAGACTGACTATATAACAGACCCAGTACCTAACAAACTCAGTACCTAAGAGAATGACTATATAACAGACCCAGTATCTAACAGACTCCGTACCTAACAGACCCAGTACCTAACAGACTCAGTACCTAACAGACCCAGAACCTAACAGACCCAGTACCTAACAAACTCAGTACCTAAGAGAATGACTATATAACAGAACCAGTACCTAACAGACTCCGTACCTAACAGACCCAGAACCTAACAGACCCAGTACCTAACAAACTCAGTACCTAAGAGAATGACTATATAACAGACCCAGTATCTAACAGACTCTGTACCTAACAGACCCAGTACCTAACAGACTCAGTACCTAAGAGAATGACTATATAACAGACCCAGAACCTAACAGACCCAGTACCTAACAAACTCAGTACCTAAGAGAATGACTATATAACAGACCCAGTATCTAACAGACTCCGTACCTAACAGACCCAGTACCTTACAGACTCAGTATATAACAGACTCAATACATGCTGAAAGAGGAAATAATCCTCTCAGAGACATTGAAATCATTGTTAGTTTTGAACTGATGTCCCCTGAGGAAAAAATGATCCTAAGAATGTGTTCATCCCCAAAACACTAAAACAGCTTGTTTCTAAATCCTGCCCCTATTTTACTTTTTGAAATAATTGTGACTCAATGTGTCCCATGTGTCTGCTGTTGCCTGTAAAGTGTATTCTAATTTAAGTAAAACTTTATACAAACAGTCACTTATGTTTGTGTCAATCAAGTTGAATGAATGAATGAACAAACAAAGTCCATCTCTGTGTTTACTTTCACTCCCTCCATATTTATTTGGACAGTGAAGCTAAAACGTTTAGTTTGGCTCTATATTCCAGCATTTTGGATTTGATATCAAATGTTTAATATTAGGCCACTGTACAGAATGTCACCTCTTATTTGAGTGTATTTTCATACATACTTTCAGTTGCATATGAAACACTTGATCTCAAGTCCAAAATGCTGGAGTATAGAGCTAAATTTAAAGTTTTAGCTTCACTGTCCAAATAAATATGGAGGGAGTGTATGTTCACAGTGTATCATTCAGTTGAAATATTGCTTAGTCCAGATGGCATTTATGTACAGTATATGTAATTTCAAGAAGAATAATGTCTTCCTTTTAGATTTATTTACTGTTTCTTTTTATTTGGCTCAGCAGCAAACAAACTCATTCCTTATTCCTGTCTTTTCGCACCATCTGTTGCAGCCTCAGTTCAGCCAGCCCTGCACACTCCCCTAAAGAAGAGTACATCATCGCTCAGTCCACAGACACTCCTAAAGAAGCATTTATCTCAGCTCAATCTGAAGACCATGCCGAGCCTGGGGATAACAAATCAGAGTTGACGGAAAGGAAATCTGATACAGGTTGGCTGCACATCCATTTTCTCGTGCTGAGATCCGTTTCCATTAGATTAATCTGCTACAAAAAGGATGTTTTATCATGCCCGTTCTGTTTCTGTCTCTGTCCATCTGTCTGTCCATCTATCCATCTGTCTGTCCATCTATCCATCTGTCTGTCCATCTGTCTGTCCATCCATCCATCTGTCTGTCCATCCATCCATCCATCCATCCATCTGTCTGTCCATCTATCCATCTGTCTGTCCATCTATCCATCTGTCTGTCCATCTATCCATCTGTCTGTCCATCTATCCATCTGTCTGTCCATCTATCCATCTGTCTGTCCATCTATCCATCTGTCTGTCCATCTATCCATCTGTCTGTCCATCCATCCATCCATCCGTCCGTCCGTCCGTCCGTCTGTCCATCTATCCATCTGTCTGTCCATCTATCCATCTGTCTGTCCATCCATCCATCTGTCTGTCCATCTATCCATCTGTCTGTCCATCTATCCATCTGTCTGTCCATCTATCCATCTGTCTGTCCATCTATCCATCTGTCTGTCCATCTATCCATCTGTCTGTCCATCTATCCATCTGTCTGTCCATCCATCCATCCGTCCGTCCGTCCATCCGTCCGTCTGTCCGTCTGTCTGTCTCCGTCTGTCCGCGTGTCTGTCTGTGCCCTCCAGAAGAGGTGTTGTCTCTCTGCGGCCTGTGTCCTGCCACAGGGCATGGTGGGCCAGAGGAGGAGAGGTCATGGGAGGAGCAGCTGGAGTGTCACCAGGAGCAGCTGGAAAAGGAGATGCAGGAGGCCAGGAGGATGGTGTTCCGCCTGCAGGTAACTAACAACAAACACACACACACACATGGACTCACACAAACACACACACACACGCACTCAGACATGCATGCACCCACACACCCGCACACACATGCATTCACCCGCACACGCACACACACACACACATAAACCAAGGTTATATAGTAAAATAAAACTGAAACCAAAACAAAAACAAAGTAGTAAACTGAAATAAAATAATTAACAAACTTGTTTGAAAAAGGAAAACCATGCTGAAACTATTGTCTAAGACTCCAAAACAAACTTAAAGTAAAATAAAAAAACATCATGAATTATGTTCCGTTATAGTTTTTTGCGGGGCAAAAATCCAATGGAGTTTTCAAGCTTCTGAATCATATTGAGATTGACTTCATAATCTAAAGGTAGACTCAGCGAGATGACTAACCACGAGCAGCACTGCAGATTTTGGGCACGTTTGAGTGGTAAGGCTGAAGCAACCGACTGCAGACGAAAGTCGAGGAGTGAAGTTGGGGGAGGTGCATCTGGGACAGCCAAAAGTCGGACACTAATGTGGTTTTCCAACAGTAACCCACTGGGCACAGACGTCAATTTAACCTCTATTCCACGTTAGTTCAATGTAATTGAATTGAAATTATGTGGAAACAACGTTGATTCAACCAGTGTGTGCCCAGTGGAATGGCTCAGATCAACATGGCAGTGTTTTATTAAAGGTTTTCTTTATAAAGTCAAAATATTTCTAACCCCCATATCACACACTCACAAACTGAAGTCATAATACCATATTATGTGTTTAAACATTGTACAATCAATTAGGCCAATATCACATTTATTTGTATATATCTACTGTACCCTAGTGATTTGTTGACAATAAAGCCTCCCACAATACAGGCGATGGCTACAGGACGAAGTTGATGAAGAGCAACTGCAGAAACTTGCCATCTATAAAATGCAGTTGTGTTCGTTGTCTGTAGCTTATGCCTGCCCATACCATAACCTCATCACCACCATGGGGCACTCTGTTTACAATGTAGGCATCAGCAAACTGCTCGCCCACACGATGCCATACATGCGGTCTGTGGTTGTGAGGCCGGTTGGAAGTACTGCCAAATTCTCTTATGGTAGAGAAATGAACATTCAATTATCTGGCAACAGCTCTGGTGAACATTCCTGCAGTCAGCATGCCAATTGTACTCTCCCTCAAACTTGAGACATCTGTGGCATTGTGTTGTGTGACAAAACTGTACATTTTAGAGTGGCCTTTTATTGTCCCCTGCACAAGGTGCACCTTTGTAATGATCATGCTGTTTAATCAGCTTCTTGATATGCCACACCTGTCAGGCGGATTAATTATCTTGGCAAAGGAGAAATGCTCACTATCAGGGATCTAAACAAATTTGTGCATCTCTCAAACATTTGAGAGAAATAAGTTTTTTGTGAATATGGAACATTTCTGGGATATTTGTTTTCAGTTCATGAAACATGGGACCAACACTTTACATGTTGCATTAATGTTTTTGTTCAGTGTAGCTTTATGGGAACATGTTTAGTGTGTCTAAGACGTATCCCTCCAAGGCTCCAGCTAAGGTAAGTTTACAATGAGATTGTGATCATCCAAGCTTTATCTGGTATCAGGATTTAACTGCTCTAAAACAGCACAATCTAATCTATCATGTCAGGTATAAAAATCACCCCCCACCTCTACCCCGCCCTGCCCAACTGAGCTTAAAATGGTCCTGCAATGTCTAAGCCAAGCATTTGCTCTATTTTCACTGTCCAGTTCAGGTTGGCAGCCGTGTGGTATAGGTGAGGTTGTACATCCGTGTGTGTGTGTGTGTGTAGCTGTCTTTCTCTCTGTGTTTTTATACTGTGAAATATATTCTGGGTGTATAGACTTTGTTACGTATACAGTAGGTACAGTATGTATCTATCCCTCTCTTCTCTCTCCAGGCTCTATTGCTGCACGGCTCTCTCCCTGAGGACGAGCAGGACGTCTCCCTGGGCTTCGGGGATAGCAGAGCTAACTCTGAGCAGCAGCTGGTACTGTGTCCGCCCCCATCCTCTTTAGTCACTAGATAATACAGCATGTTCAGCCACTCACTGTGATGTGACTGTGTCAGACCTCGGCATGCTATAATGTTTTTATTGTCACTCTAGAGTCCAGAGAAGACGCAGATACTGTTGAAGCATGAATTAGTCTATGTTATCTGCTTAGCCTGCTTTCATGCCAGGTCACTGTCTCCTTATAAGCTCTGACATTTCTCTATTCTCACATAATGCCGCTCATCCCCTCGCTTTGAAGGTTCTAATCCGCAGTCGTCTGGACCAAAGCATGGAGGAGGCTCTTGATCTGAAGGTACAGTGGTAATTGGGCTTAATGTGGATGAGCTGCCATAAGAACACAGACCTTCCCCTCCTAATGAAATGTCTCTGAGTCTGTCTGTCTGTCTTTCTGTCCTCTCAGAGGGAGCTTCTGAGGCACAAGCAAGAGGCACGCCACCTTCAGGCTATTAAGGTAAGACCTGCCAGTCAAACCCTCTTAAGTTTGTTTGGATCATTACTTATACATGGATTACTGGCTTTTATTCAGTTCTCATGGCAGCATTGTGTAGAGAAGCAGCCCCTTTTAGCCTCCAGTGTTCCTTTACAGAAGAGTGGTGTGCTCTGTTTTAGGCTTCATAATGATCCATATGTGGGTCCTTACTCTTTGGTAGGCAAGCCGGCCTCTCTAGCGTTGTCTTTGATCTGCCTTTCCTCATTAGGATGCTCTTCAGCAGCGTATGTCTGTACAGGAGGCTGCGGTGCTGCAGCTGAAGCAGGAGCTACTGAGGTGCAGCATGGGCAAAGAGCAACTGGAGGGGGAGAACGTGAGTCAGATGATATGATAATACACACGTTGACATTTAGAATGAATATTTGACCTTTATATTCAATGGCTCTATCTATTTATGTATTAAAATATTCACAAAATGTTTTGTTCATCCACGTTACAAATATAAGTATATTTTTGTATATTTGTAGGCAGAGCTCAAACGGAAGTTGAGCGATCGGAACAAACTACTCAATGAGTATGAGGTAAGATAAGGAACTAAGTGCATTTTCACAATTTCAACAAACTTTAACAATTTTGGATATGATTATGTAGTTGAAATGTATCAGATATCTCAGTGATACGTCTATAAAACCAGCAGCAACTTGGAAAAAAGGATAGACTACTTCAGCAACAGCAAATGAAACTGGATGATGCTCGGCACAACTCTAATGAAGGAAGCCACAGGGTATGGTACCATAATCAAACTGTTTCCACTGCACTTACAGTAAGTGACATCTATATGTTGTAGCTTGCAAAGTTGGTAAGATTTATTATATCTATTTTTCTTCAGTCATCTAGGAGTGAGAAGAGTGGGTACAGTAACTCTGTGAGCCCACCCCCTGGTCCGGCCTTCCAACACACAGCTGTGAGTCATGAACGCCTACAGTGCATTCGTAAAGTATTCAGACCCCTTGACTTTTTCCACATTTTGTTACGTTTTTTAAAAATCCTCAGGATTCTATAAACCATACCCCACAATGACAAAGCAAAAACAGGTTTTTAGACATTTTTACAAATAAACAAATGTTTTTGGAAAGCACACACCTGTCTATATAAGGTCCCACAGTTGACAGAGCATGTCAGAGCAAAAACCAAGCTACGAGATTGAAGGAATTGTGCGTAGAGCTCCGAGACAGGGTTGTGTCGAGGCACAGATCTGGGGAAGGGTACCAAAAATGTTCTGCAGCATTGAAGGTCCCCAAGAACACAGTGGCCTCCGTCATTCTTAAATGGAAGAAGTTTGGAACCACCAAGACTCTAACTAGAAGTGACAGCCCGGCCAAACTGAGCAATCGGGGGAGAAGGGCCTTGGTCAGGAACCTGATGGTCACTCTGACAGAGCTCTAGAGTTCCTCTGTGGAGATGGGAGAACCTTCCAGAAGGACATCCATCTCTGCAGCACTCCACCAATCAGACCTTTATGGTAGAGTGGCCAGACGGAAGCCACCCCTCAGTAGAAGGCACATGACAGAGTTTGCCAAAAGGAACCCAAAGACTCTCAGACCATGAGAAACAAGATTATCTGCTCTGATGAAACCAAGATTGAACTCTTTGGCCTGAACGACAAGCATCACATCTGGAGGAAACCTGGCACCATCCCTATGGTGAAGCAAGGTGGTGGCAGCATCATGCTGTGGGGATGTTTTTTCAGCGGCAGGGACTGGGAGACTAGGCAGGATCGAGGCAAAGATGAACAGAGCAAAGTACAGAGAGATCCTTAATGAAAACTTGCTCCAGAGTGCTCAAGACCTCAGACTGGGGCGAAGGTTCACCCAACAGGACAACGACCCGATCAAACATATCTGGAGAGACCTGAAAATAACTATGGAGCAACGCTCCCCATCCAACCTGACAATGCTTGAGAGGATCTGCAGAGAAATGTATTTTTTCCCCCCCTGTGTAAATTGAGGTGAAAATTTAGAATAAGGCTGTAGCGTAACAAAATGTTGGAAAAGTCAAGGGGTCTGAATACATTCTAAAGGCACTGTATGTACATTTCCTGGGAGGGAGTGTGGGTGGGAGGGAGTGAGTGATTAATTTAATGTGTGTTTCATGTCATCGTTATTGCTGTCTCTAGAGCTAGAGACCTACTGGAGGTTAAAGGCCATAGCCAAATGATCAACAACCTTCAAATTGGCCTGGCCACCAGTTCTAGTATTTTATGTCATTTTGTGTGTATTAGCAGGGAGAGGAACTGCAGCTGGTGAGGGAGGCCCTGCGTAGTCTGAGGGATGGTTTCTCAGGTCACGACCCTCAGCATCACACCCTGGACACACTGGAGCAAGGGGTGGCCAGTCTCATGGACCGCCTATACACACTCGACACACGCCGCAGGCAGCAGGACAGAGAGGGACACACACAACAATACACACAGAAGACCACAGAGGTGGGTGCTGTGTGTATGCTGTTAGCGTTATATTTTGCACCTGATGTCATAATCATGTGTTTATCGTGTGCACATCGTGACTGGCTGAATTGGCATTTCTTCTAGTAACTGTGACTCTGTCTTCTTGTAGGGTCCATACAAGTCACCAGGACGAAGAGCCAACCCCACAGACAGGGATTCATGGCCACCCAGCTCAAGTAAGATATACTGTTTGTTACAATGCCTTGCAAAAGTATTCACCCCCCTTGGCATTTTTTCCTATTTTGTTGCATTACAACCTGTAATTTAAATGGATGTTTATTTGGATTGCATGTAATGGATATACAGAAAATAGTCCAAATTGGTGAAGTGAAATTTTAAAAAATACCTTGTTTCAAAAAATAAAAATGAAAAAGTGGTACTTTAATGTGTATTCGCCCACTTTGCTACGAAGCCCTTAAATAAGTTCTGTTGCAACCAATTACCTTCAGAAGTCACATAATTAGTTCAAGTCCACCTGTGTGCAATCTAAGTGTCACATGATCTGT
This sequence comes from Oncorhynchus mykiss, assembly GCF_013265735.2. Taxonomy (NCBI): domain Eukaryota; kingdom Metazoa; phylum Chordata; class Actinopteri; order Salmoniformes; family Salmonidae; genus Oncorhynchus; species Oncorhynchus mykiss. Next base: position 19,883,758 of record NC_048588.1, read on the forward strand.
CAGAAGTTTACATACACCTTAGCCAAATACATTTAATCTCAGTTTTTCACAATTCCTGATATTTAATCCTAGTAGAAATACCCTGTCTTGGGTCAGTTAGGATCACCACTTTATGTTAAGAATGTGAAATGTCAGAATAATTGGAGAGAGAATTATTTATTTCAGCTTTTATTTCTTTCATCACATTCTCAGTGGGTCAGAGGTTTACATGCAGTAAATTAGTATTTGGTAGCATTGCCTTTAAATCGTTAACTTGGTTCAAACATTTCGGGTAGCCTTCCACAAACGTCCCACAATAAGTTGGGTGAATTTTGGCCCATTCCTCCTGACAGAGCTGGTGTAACTGAGTCAGGTTTGTAGACCTCCATGCTCACACATGTTTTTTCAGTTCTGCCTACAAATTGTCTATAGGATTGAGGTCAGGGCTTTGTGATGGCCACTCCAATACCTTGACTTTGTTGTTCTTAAGCCATTTTACCACAACTTTGGAAGCATGCTTGGGGTCGTTGTCCATTTGCAAGACCCATTTGCAACCAAGCTTTAACTTCCTGACTGATGTCTTGAGATGTTTTTTTCCATATATTCACATCATTTTCCTGCCTCATGATACCATCTATTTTGTGAAATACACCAGTCCCACCTGCAGCAAAGCACCCCCACAACATGATGCTGCCATGCTTCACGGTTGGGATGGTGTTCTTCAGCTTGCAAGCCTCCCCCTTTTTCCTCCAAACATAACAATGGTCATTATGGCCCAACAGTTCTATTTTTGTTTCATCAGACCAGAGGACATTTCTCAAAAAAGCATGATCTTTGTCCCCATGTGCAGTTGCAAACCGTAGTTGCAGTTGCAAACCGTCATTTTAGGTTACGTCGATATAGAACTCGTTTTACTGTGGATATAGATAGTTTTGTACCTGTTTCCTCCAGCATCTTCACAGGGTCCTTTGTTGTTGTTCTGGGATTGATTTGCACTTTTTGCACCAAAGTACGCTCATCTCTAGGAGACAGAACGCGCCTCCTTCCTGAGCGGTAAGGCGGCTGCGTGGTCCCATGGTGTTTTGTTTGTACAGATGAACATGGTACCTTCAGGCATTTGTAAATTGCTCCCAAGGATTGACCAGGCTTGTGGAGGTGTACATTTTTTTTTGTTGAGGTCTTGGTTGATTTATTTTTATTTTCCCATGATGTCAAGCAAAGAGGCACTGAGTTTGAAGGTAGTTATTGAAATACATCCACAGGTACACCTCCAATTGACTCAAATTATGTAAACTATGTTAATTAGCCTATCTGAAGCTTCTAAAACCATGACCGAATCTTCTGGAAAACGTTCCAAGCTGTTTAAAGGCACAGTCAACTTAGTGTATGTAAACTTTTGATCCACTGGAATTGTGATAGGGTGAAATAATGTCTGTAAACAATTGTTGGAAAAATTACTCATGTCATGCACAAAGTAGATGTCATAATCAACTTGCCAAAACTATAGTTTCCGACTTCAACTCTACACCTGTTCTGAAAGGCCCCAGAGTCTGCAACACCAATAAGCAAGGGGCACCACCAAGGGGCACCAAGGGGCACCACCAAGCAAGCGGCATTGAAGACCAAGGAGCTCTCCAAACAGGTCAGGGACAAAGTTGTGGAGAAGTACAGATCAGGGTTGAGTTGTATAAAAATATCCAATCCTTTGAACACCACACGAAGCAACATTTAAATCCATTATTAAAAAATGGAAAGAATAAGGCACCACAACAAACCTGCCAAGAGGGCCGCCCACCTTAACTCACGGACCAGGCAAGGAGGGCATTAATCAGAGAGGCAACAATGAGACCAAAGATAACTCTGAAGGAGCTGCAAAGCTCCACAGCGGAGATTGGAGTATCTGTCCATAGGACCACTTTAAGCCATACACTCCACAGAGCTGGGCTTTACGGAAGAGCGTCCAGAAAAAAATAAGCAACCATGTTTGGTGTTCGCCAAAAGACATGTGGGAGACTCCCCAAACATATGGAAGAAGGTACTCTGGTCAGATGAGACTAAAATTAAGCTTTTTGGCCATCAAGGAAAACGCTATGTCTGGCGCAAACCCAACACCTTTCATCACCCCAAGAACACCATCCCCACAGTAACGCATGGTGGTGGCAGCAGCATGCTGTGGGGATGTTTTTCATCAGCAGGGACTGGGAATCTGGTCAGAATTGAAGGAATGATGGATGGCGCTAAATAAAGGGAAATTCTTTAGGGAACCTGTTTCAGTCTTCCTGAGATTTGAGACTGGGGTGGAGATTCACCTTCCAGCAGGACAATGACCCTAAGCATGCTGCTAAAGCAACACTCGAGTGGTTTAAGGGGAAACATTTAAATGTCTTTGAATGGCTTAGTCAAAGCCCAGACCTAAATCCAATTGAGAATCTGTGGTATGACTTAAAGAATGCTTTACACCAGCGGAACCCATCCAACTTGAAGGAGCTGGAGCAATTTTGCCTTGAAGAACAGGCAAAAATCCCAGTGGCTAGATGTGCCAACCACTTGATGTTTCCCCCTATCCACATCGATGGAACAGTAGTGGAGACGGTAGCAAGTTTTAAGTTCCTCGGCATACACATCACAGACAAACTGAATTGGTCCACTCACACAGACAGCATCGTGAAGAAGGCGCAGCAGCGCCTCTTCAACCTCAGGAGGCTGAAGAAATTCGGTTTGTCACCAAAAGCACTCACAAACTTCTATAGATGCACAATCGAGAGCATCCTGGCGGGCTGTATCACCGCCTGGTACGGCAACTGCTCCGCCCACAACCGTAAAGCTCTCCAGAGGGTAGTGAGGTCTGCACAACGCATCACCGGGGGCAAACTACCTGCCCTCCAGGACACCTACACCACCCGATGTTACAGGAAGGCCATAAAGATCATCAAGGACATCAACCACCCGAGCCACTGCCTGTTCACCCCGCTATCATCCAGAAGGCGAGGTCAGTACAGGTGCATCAAAGCTGGGACCGAGAGACTGAAAAACAGCTTCTATCTCAAGGCCATCAGACTGTTAAACAGCCACCACTAACATTGAGTGGCTGCTGCCAACACACTGACACTGACACTGACTCAACTCCAGCCACTTTAATAATGGAATTGATGGGAAATGATGTAAATATATCACTAGCCACTTTAAACAATGCTACCTTATATAATGTTACTTACCCTACATTATTCATCTCATATGCATACGTATATACTGTACTCTATATCATCGACTGCATCCTTATGTAATACATGTATCACTAGCCACTTTAACTATGCCACTTTGTTTACATACTCACCTCATGTATATACTGTACTCGATACCATCTACTGTATCCTGCCTATGCTGCTCTGTACCATTACTCATTCATATATCCTTATGTACACATTCTTTATCCCCTTACACTGTGTATAAGACAGTAGTTTTGGTATTGTTAGTTAGATTACTTGTTGGTTATTACTGCATTGTCGGAACTAGAAGCACAAGCATTTCGCTACACTCGCATTAACATCTGCTAACCATGTGCATGTGACAAATACAATTTGATTTGATTTGATTTTTGATTTGATTTTTGAGCTTATAGATACATACCCCAAGAGACTTGCAGCTGTAATTGCTGCAAAAGGTGGCTCTACAAAGTATTGACTTTTGGGGGGTGAATAGTTATGCAAGCTCAAGTTTTCAGATTTTTTTGTCTTATATCTTGTTTGTTTCACAATAAAAAATATTTTGCATCTTCATAGTGGTAGGCATGTTGTGTAAATCAAATGATAAAAAAACAAACATATTTTAATTCCAGGTTGTAAGGCGACAAAATAGGAAAAATGCCAAGAGGGTGTATACTTTCATAAGCCACTGTACGCAGTATTCAACAACCTTGATAATTCTCTTTCACGCAACTTTATCTAATTGTGTAATTCAATTACATTGAACATATGTTCGGAGCTATACAGCATTTTAATCAGCTAGCCTGGTTATCTGTAGAGAAAAGGGTCATTTTAATCCAACTTGGTCTGGTCCACATAATTATTACAGACTCAGCCCCCAGGTACCGATCAAATTATTTGACATATATAAGATGTCCACCAATACAACGCCAGAGCCAGAGACTCTGATATTGCCTGTTTGAAATGTAAGCGTCTATCTGGTAAGAACACTTTTTTAATATTCCGGCATTGTTGAGTGGAACAAACTACCACATCAACTCAAAGCCATGGCAACCATAATTGAGGACACTAAATTACTTGGTGTTACCACAGATTTTAAAATGTCGTGGTCAAAACATATAGATTCAATGTTGTAAAGATGGGGAGAGGCCTGCTTATTTGACACTCCACAAATCCTGCTGGCTCTAGTTTTATCTTATCTTGATTTTTGTCCAGTCACATGGTCAAGTGCTGCGAAGAAAGACCTAGTTAAGCTGTAGCTGGCCCAGAACAGAGCGCCACATCTTGCTCTTCAATGTAATCAGAGGGCTAATATTAAAACTATGAATACCAGTCTCTCTTGGCTAAGAGTTGAGGAGAGACTGACTGCATCACTTCTTGTTTATATAAGAAACATTAATGTGTTGGAAATTCTGGTTTCAAAAAACAAATAAACACTTCACGGCACAACGCCTCTCCCCCATGTGAACTACTTGTTGTGTGTATGCACTGACATGTACGTGTACCTGATAGATGTGCACACACACATACACTACATGTTGATTTTAAATGTATGTATATTGTAAAGTCTTTTGTCTGTAATGTATTTTTCGTTATGTGTCAGACCATAATAAGACTAGCTGTCACCATTGCCTAATGGGGATCCTAATAAATCAAATCAAAACCATAACTTCATTTAAAAAGGTCAAAAGCTGGGTAATGATCAAGCCATAGACACATTTTCAAGTCTGTATTTAGGTCATGTGTATCTATGTAATGTTGGAATGTTTTTGTACCATGGAAATCCGTCTTTCTTGTGATATCCCTGGCATGGGTTTTTGGATGTATGTACTGTATCTGTGTTTCTTAATTGGCAAATCAAATCAATCAATCCTGTCTTTAAGCTGTAGCCAGGAAGCAAACCTATATGTTTTTATTTGTTTTCAGAAATAGCTCACTCCCACAGTAGTCCTGGCCTGGACTCCACAGTCTCCACTAAAGTCCTCTACTTCACTGATCGTTCACTCACTCCTTTCCTGGTCAACATCTCCAAAAGGTACAAATCCAGAATCCCTCTTTGGATCTTGATGATGTCCATTGCATATGTACCTTTGTGTTGCATGCTGCCTGTAAGTTGTGGATGCAATGTACAGTGCCAGTCAAAAGTTTGGACACACCTACTCATTCAAGGGTTTTTCATTCTTTTTTTTTTTTTTTGTACAATTTCCTACATTGTAGAATAATAGTGAAGACATCAAAACTATGAAATAACACATATAACACATCATGTAGTAACCAAAAAAGTGTTACACAAATCAAAATATATTGTAGATTTTAGATTCTTAAAAGTAGCCACCCTTTGCCTTGATGGCTGCTTTGGGTATTGAATGCATGCATGTGTGTCATTGGTGTGTTTATTGTGTGTCTATGTGCTGTAGCGTTGTGAGGGAATGTGCATGTATGTGTCTCTGCACAGATCAGTGTACCATGATGCCATCTGACACTGAGACTGTGCTGTGCTGTTAGGCTGGGGGAGGTGACTCTGAGAGACTTCAAGGCAGCGGTGGACCGCCAGGGTAGCTTCAGGTACCACTTCAAAGCCCTTGACCCAGAGTTTGGGACTGTGAAGGAGGAGGTAGGCATGTTTTGGGTTACAGCTTTGGGTTTACATTTAGACAGGGTCAAATGTTACCACTTAGGGGGAAATGCCTGAATGACCAAAATGAAAAGAGAAAACACTTGGAATTGGCAATAGTTCCAAAACCCAGTAACTACGTTAAGATCATAAAGATGTGGATTCTCTATTAAGGTTGATATGTGTTTAGAGACTGTACCTGTATATATCATACACTACACATACAAAAGTATGTGGACACTGCATCAAATGAGTTGATTTGACTATTCCAGCCACAGACAAATCTGGGTTTGGGGAATGCCAGGAGAACACTACCAGTCCGAATGCATAGTGCCAACTGTAAAGTTTGGTGGAGGAGGAATAATGCTCTGGGGCTGTTTTCCATGGTTCAGGCTAGGCCTCTTAGTTTGAGTGAAGGGAAATCTTAACGCTACTGCATACAATGACATACAATGACACCACCTTCCTTTTGAAGCTTCCAGTCTGTTATTCGAACTCAATAAGCATGACAGAGTGCTCTCCAGCCTTGTCCTCGTCAACAGTCATACCTGTGTTAACGAGAGAATCACTGACATGTCAGTTGGTCCTTTTGTGGCAGGGCTGAAATGTAGTGGAAATGTTTTGGGGGGATTCAGTTCATTTGCATGGCAAAGAGGGACTTTGCAATTAATTGCAATTCATCTGATCACTATTCATAATATTTGGACATTGACCAAGTTATTATTATTTTAGCTGTCTACCACAGCATTGGAGTTGACATTAAATAATGAGCTGTAAATGCAGGCTTTCAGCATTAATTTGAGGGTATTTACATCCAAATCGGGTGAACTGTGTAGAATTTACAAAACTTTTTACGTGTGGTTCCCCCCTTTTTAAGGGATCAAAAGTTAGAAAACATCTAAAAAAGCCTGTGCAGTTCTGGAACAGTCCAATGGACAGATGAGACAAAGATCAACTTGTACCAGAATGATGGGAAGAGAGTATGGAGAAGGAAAGGAACTGCTCATGATCAGAAGCATACCACCTCATCTGTGAAGCATGGTGGAGGTAGTGTTATGGCGTGGGCATGTATGGATGCCCATGGAACTGGTTCCCTTGTATTTATTGATGATGTGGTGACTGCTGACAAAGCAGCAGGATGAATGCTGAAGTGTTTAGGGCTATATTATATGCTCAGATTCAGCCAAATGCTTCAAAACTCATTGGACCGCGCTTCACAGGGCAGATGGACAATGACCCGAAGCATACTACAAAAGTAACCCAATACTTTTTTAAGGCAAAGTGGTGGAATGTTCTGCAATGGCCAAGTCAATCACCTGACCTGAATTCAATTGAGCATGCATTTCACTTGCAGAAGGCAAAACTGAAGGCAAAACGCCCTAAGAACAAGTAGGAACAGTAGACAGCTGCAGTAAAGGCTCGGCAGAGCATCACCAGGGAAGAAACCCAGCATCTGGTGATGCCTATGCGTTCCAGAGTTCAGGCAGGATTTGCAACCAAGTATTAAAACTCACAATTTAATTTATGATTTATGTTAGTTTGTCCAATTTACTTTTGAGCCCCTAAAATTGTGTGTGTGTGTGTGGGGAGGGCCACGTGCGCTATGTTTAAAAATGGTTGTAATACCTACATGGTTCATACAATAATTTTGAGAAAACCCTTAAATTAAAGATGAGCTTCTACACTTAAAGCACATCTTGAATGTTTCCTTTCAAATCTATTGTGGTGGCGTACAGAGCAAAAATGATGCAAATAGTGTCACTGTCCAAATACTTATGGACCTGACTATAGCTGGGCAGCAAAGCTCCCCATCCAACCTTACAGAGCTTGAGAGGATCTGCAGAGAAGAATGGGACAAACATACAGGTGTGCCAAGCTTGTAGCGTCATACACAAGAAGATACGAGTCTGTAGTCACTGCCAAAGGTGCTTCAACAAAGTACTGAGTAAAGGGTCTAAATACAGTACATATGTCGATGTGATATTTCACTTTTCTATTTTTAAAGCATTTGCAAAAATGTCTAAACCTGTTTTTGCTTTGTCATTCAAATCAAATGTTATTTGTCACATACACATGGTTAGCAGATGTTAATGCGAGTGTAGCGAAATGCTTGTGCTTCTAGTTCCGACAATGCAGTAATAACCAACGAGTAATCTAACCTAACAATTCCACAACAACTACCTTATACACACAAGTGTAAAGGGATGAAGAATATGTACATACAAATATATGAATGAGTGATGGTACAGAATGGCATAGGCAAGATGCAGTAGATGGTATAGAGTACAGTATACATATGAGATGAGTAATGTAGGGTATGTAAACATAAAAGTGGCATTGTTTAAAGTGGCTAGTGATACATGTATTACATAAAAGTAATCTCTGATAGACTTCTCTGATAGAGTTCAGTGTGTCAAATCGGAGGGCCTGTTGTCCGGGCCTCTGGCAGTCTCTATGGGGGTGCCATAGGGTTCAATTCTTGGACCGACTCTCTTCTCTGTATACATCAATGTTGTCGCTCTTGCTGCTGGTGAGTCTCTGATCCACCTCTACGCAGACGACACCATTCTGTATACTCCTGGCCCTTCTTTGGACACTGCGTTAACAACCCTCCAGATGAGCTTCAATGCCATACAACTCTCCTTCCGTGGCCTCCAATTGCTCTTATATACAAGTAAAATTAAATGCACGCTCTTCAACCGATCACTGCCTGCACCTGCCCGCCGTCCAACATCACTACTCTGGACGGTTCGGACTTAGAATATGTGGACAACTATAAATACCTAGGTGTCTGGTTAAACTGTAAACTCTCCTTCCAGACTCACATCAAACATCTCCAATCCAAAGTTAAATCTAGAATTGGCTTCCTATTTCGCAACAAAGCATCCTTTACTCAAGCTGCCAAACATACCCTTGTAAAACTGACCATCCTACCGATCCTCGACTTCAGCGACATCATTTATAAAATAGCCTCCAATACCCTACTCAACAAATTGGATGCAGTCTATCACAGTGCCATCCGTTTTGTCACCAAAGCCCCATATACTAACCACCGCGACCTGTACACTCGTTGGCTGGCCCTCGCTTCATACTCTTCGCCAAACCCACTGGCTCCAGGTCATCTACAAGACCCTGCTAGGTAAAGTCCCCCCTTATCTCAGCTCGCTGGTCACCATAGCAGCACCCACCCCAGCAGGTATATCTAAACCAATTCTTCCTTTGGCCGCCTCTCCTTTCAGTTCTCTGCTGCCAATGACTGGAACGAACTACAAAAATCTCTGAAACTGGAAACACTTATCTCCCTCACTAGCTTTAAGCACCAGCTGTCAGAGCAGCTCACAGATTACTGCACCTGTACATAGACCATCTATAATTTAGCCCAAACAACTACCTCTCACCCTACTGTATTTATTTATTTTGCTCCTTTGCATCCCATTATTTCTATCTCTCCTTTGCACATTCTTCCACTGCAAATCTACCATTCCAGTGTTTTACTTGCTATATTGTATTTACTTCGCCACCATGGCCTTTTATTTGCCTTTACCTCTCTTATCTCACCTCATTTGCTCACATTGTATATAGACTTATGTTTCTACTGTTTTATTGACTGTATGTTTGTTTTACTCCATGTGTAACTCTGTTGTTGTATGTGTCCAACTGCTTTGCTTTATCTTGGCCAGGTCGCAGTTGCAAATGAGAACTTGTTCTCAACTTGCCTACCTGGTTAAATAAAGGTGAAATTAAAAAAAGATGGCAAGATGCAGTAGATGGTATAGGGTACAGTATATACTGTACATATGAGATGAGTAATGTAGGGTATGTAAACATTATATTAAGTGGCATTGTTTAAAGTGGCTAGTGACTTTTACATTTTTACATCAATTTTTCCATTATTAAAGTGGCTGGAGTTGAGTCAGTATGTTGGCAGCAGCCTCTCAGAGTTAGTGGTGGCTGTTTAACAGTCTGATGGCCTGGAGATTGAGAAACAGCTTCTGTCTCTCTGGGGGTATGGGTATTGTGTGTAGATTGATGTGGAAAAATGTTTTTTAAATCAATTATACAACAAGGCTGTAATGTAACAAAATATGGAAAAAGTCAAGGGGTCTGAATACTTTCTGAATGCACTGTACTGTTGGTCATGTAGTGTAGTTTATATTAAAAGAGTATGCCTGTCTGGTTCTGGTTGGTGTTTTCAGGTGTTCCAGGACGGAGCCCTGGTGCCTGGCTGGGAGGGGAAGATAGTGGCCTGGGTGGAGGAGGACCATGGAGAGAGACGGTAGAACTGGGAACCAACCAACCATAGAGGGAACCACTAGCCTCAAACTGTGACCACTGGAATATGATGTCATAACACCCTCTCAGTATTCACAGCAGCCCTGCAGAGGTAGTTATTAAAACAATTGGGACCAATCTATTTATTACTGTTTTGAGATAAAACCATACTTTCAAAAATGGCTCTGTCCTATGGACATTTGACTTACAGTAACTGTTTGAAGTACAAGTTGTTGCCAAATATGAATAAAGTTCTTCACAATACAATTTTGAAGTTTTAATAAACATGGATTATTGCATGAATATTGACTTTGTGAATTATTTCCCAGACATGCAGTTAATGTAATTCATGATCATGGAGGACTAAAATTCCACTCGAGTCATTGTTGTTGTGAATGTCTTTACTAAGGTACTGTTTACTACTACAAAGGTTCAGATACACAACTTATATGCATAACATAACAGAAATTACATTCCTGCCTTCTCTAATTTCCAAAGTCCCAATCTCTTCAGAAAGACAAATGACCTACTGGGTGTAACTGTGTCTTGCAGGAAAAGACAGTGTTTATTGTTATTTTCTTTGTCTATTAATGAATTTGCGTCTTTTTAGTGTTGGCAGTACCAGCACTAGAGTATAGACACCTGCAAAGTTAATAACCGTTTCTTCTTGTTGAATGTGGCAGAGGCCGACTCCTCATTCACAGTCTCAGGCAGCTCCAGGTGTAGATGGTACATATCCTCCACTTCTAGTAGTACATCATCCTACAGAGAAATACACACAGACTGTTAGACCGACAAGACCACAGAAAGGATAACTTATGTAACAGGCTATTATGTCAACATAAGAAGCGTTTAAGCAAAAGGGACAGAATTTTTGTTAATCCATCACAGGGCCTTATTCATAGCACAAGGGAAGGGGAAGCAGAGTGGTCCCTGACCTGGGAAATGCTGAGATGGCACTCTGTGATGGACTGAACCTTTGGTAGCTCCACAGTCAGCTTCAGGCTCCGGGAGAGGTCCCTGGGGTCAGAGTTGACAGTGAGCTGGTGCTGTGGCCGCTGAGGCTCGGCTGTCACTGAGCTAGAGATCACCTGGATCAGGTTCTTGGTCTTGTTGCGTTGGTCCCCTGGCCCAGGAGTTAGCTCGACAGATGTGATGAGCTGCACAGGTGTACTGTCCTCAGTCTGCCCTTCACGCAGAGAGATCTGCTGAAGCAGGGAAGCTGGGGTCTGGGAGGCTGGGAAATTGATGTCAAATGAATGTCAAAAAATGTATCTTCATCTACAGTATACCTTTAAAGAAATCTTGAATTCAATAATCTCGCCTTTATCTTGGTGGTGTCACCTCAATAAAAAATAAAACCCCTTGAACCAGGGAATAATTACGTAGAGGCTTTACCTGTGTTTGTGGCAGGGCTGGACTGTTTTAGAGAACCCAGGCGGCGCTGCATGTCCTCTAGGCTGCCCTTCAGCTTACTGCTGCTGACGTTGTACTGCTGGATCAGACGCAGGCCATGCTGCTGCTGGGTGAAGCTCAGAGCTAACAGGTGAACCTGGTCCTCCTTCTTGTCCTTCTGAGCCTGCTGCAGCACCGCAGGGCTGAACGCCACATCCATCACACTGTAGTCGTCTGAATACAGGAAACACAACAAAGTTGTAGTACTGAGAAACGGCAATGATACAACTTTTTATTTCAGTGTTACATAACAGTATCCAAACCATAAGAAAGTCAGCTGTAGTAGAAAGTCATTTGGGGAATGTTAACTTTTTTTGCCAGCACCTCTTGTAATACAGGTTACAATGCAGGTAATTATGCAGAAATACAGGTTTGTGTTCTGCAGGACAACAGTTCTCTTGGTACCTCCTCCTTCATCAGTGTCTGTCTCCAGTCTCCCTCCACACACAGGCACTGGCTTGTTCTCATCAGCAGGGGTAGGGACGCGCTTCCAGCCACACACATTGATGTACAGCAACCCTTTCTTTGGCTCCTGACACAAACAATAAAGCAACTGTTCAGCCTCTTTATAGTTCACACCTCCATATTAGCCAGCAGTGCAGTCAAACGTGCACTGCAAACAAATTAACCAGTATTCTCTTACCAACACACTTTGCTATGTCATTTTTATGTAGGCCAGTGTTTGTATGTTTTGAATCGATAAACTCTACAGTGTGGGTGTAGCTGATGAACTCTACAGTGTGGGTGTAGCTGATGAACTCTACAGTGTGGGTGTAGCTGATGAACTCTACAGTGTGGGTGTAGTTGATGAACTCTACAGTGTGGGTGTAGCTGATGAACTCTACAGTGTGGGTGTAGCTGATAAACTCTACAGTGTGGGTGTAGCTGATGAACTCTACAGTGTGGGTGTAGCTGATGAACTCTACAGTGTGGGTGTAGCTGTTCATAGAAAAAGCAGATACTTGATGGTACCAGCATTTCAGTGAGTAGGCAGGAGTCAGGCTGAGGTGGTGCATTATAATCAGTTCCCTGTTTCATCTGTTTCTCGATAAACATCTGGTAGCTTTGAGGGTCATTCTGAGACAGGTCGTCTAACATGGACCAGAACTGGTTGACCTGCTGCAAAACTTCCTTTGTACACCCCAGGGAAGAAGACATATTTCTGAAAAGATTTTGAGGGATTTAGTTTAGTAACGTTATACACACAGATCATTTGAGTTTTGTATTTGATTATGGGTATGACAATGAAAGTTAGCTATAGATGAAGAAGCATGGAGATAATTCATAGCCAGGTTAAATAACGTTAACGTTAGCTAGCAAGCTAGCTAGCTACAGTAGCTAAATAGCTAGCGCTAGGTCTACCACCTGTTGCAATACACCAGACAGCAATGCCTTTGAATACAATCAAACTATTTGGTACGAATACTGTGAATCGAATGGTGAACAGTAACGTTAGTTATCCTTCTAACACAAAACACATGGAAATACTCACAGTAAACTTGCTTGCTTCAAGTTCTTGCGACCCCTGTGCTAACTTTACAGCTAAATGTTGACTAAATCAACTTTGTAGCGAGTGATCTCTGTTACTATGGAAACGAGATGAGAATGGTGCATGCACGCCCTCTACAGACAGAAGAGATGCTACTACTTTGCACTGGACATCGTCTGCATCCTGAAATGATGGCTCGGGTACATAAAGCTCTTTCATCACACCAGAGTAGACAATGAACATGTTTAGATATGAAGCATCGTTTATTTTCAATACAAGACAAATATATGGTATAAATATGTTCTCATTCAGGTGCTAAAAATACAATGTATGACAAACATGTATAGTGTAAAATATTTCCTACTGTTAAATAATGTATGCATTTCTGCAATCAACATGGCCGTTATAAGGAGGTAAAATTACATTTACAGTACAGGAGGAAGAATGTCAGGAGCATCATATGTTTCAGTTTCCTCTAGGCCTGTTCTGGAGTCTCCCTGATCATCCATTGTCTTATTCCTCTTCCTCCTCAGTAGCTCTGTGGATGGAAAAACAAATGTAACATACAGTATTATGCAATTTCAAGAGGAGAAACAGAACTGCAAAGCAGATGTGGTCCTGATATGTAAAACATCAATACATAAGCCTATGCAACGGAAGAGTTAGTGTAAGTTTACCTCAATCATGTCGTAGATCCAGCCGAGAAACTCGGCCACCTTGGTGTAGACTCCGGGGTGGTTGGGCTCAGCGCAGCCTGTACCCCAGCTCACCACCCCCACCAGTCTCCACACGTTGTCAATTTGACAGACTAGCGGACCCCCACTGTCTCCCTGGGCAGATATACATTGCTGTCAATCACACGGGTTACCAGACTACCACACTGACTGTTATGGGTTGAGATATTGTTAAGTCACAGTGATTTAGAGATTATGGGTTGGGATATTGTGGAATACTGAATCCTGAGCGCCACTGAATTTGATTGGTAGGACCCTGAATAAAGCTGGTGTGCTCTCTCAGGCACATGCCTAATGAGCTTTGTCTTTGATCATTTAGAACAGTACAGGGGGACACCTGAGGGAAAATATTCTCATTATAAAGAACCAATTCTACTTTTGTAAGACAACAACTCTCTGACCTTTGGTAAATCTCTTCATAAAACAAACCACAGGAGGAAGAACACTGGTATGTGTTTATGAACTAACCTGACATGCGTCCACTTTGCCCTCGGTGTATCCAGCACAGAGCATGCGGGGGGTGACCTCTCCATTGTACATGCAGGAACTGTTGCATTTCTTGGTGCTTATCAGTGGAACTGTAGCTTCTTTTAGCGTGGCAGGGATGAGAACTGTCAAAGAAAGTCAAACTAATGTAAATATACCTCTCATTTTTATGATTTAAATGACTTTGGGCTATGAGAAAACATTTAACCATCGATATAGATACATTACATTTTCCTATTTAAATGATATTATTGATTTAACATAGTCGTACCATCATCTGGTTGAGTGTAGCCCCAGCCAGAGATCCAGCACTGTGTTCCTCCTGGTAGATCATGCTCGTACTGTGGCAGACAGATAGGCCTGATGGTATCTAAAAAATGTAATACAAAATAATATTTGGAATATTAGAGAACAGTGTAGGTCATGTTGAAGTTAATTTCAGTAATATTGGAACATGGTTTGGAACTGATTGCTGTAATCATGTAGTTGAGTGTTCCAGTCAGCCAAGGGACTATGTGATGCATTCAAAAGTGAAGTAATCAAGTTCCCTGTCACCTGAGAAATTCAGTGGGGTCAGTAGTTTCATCAGAGCAATGTCATTGTCGTGGCTCCTGGGGTTGTATTTCTTGTTGTAGATGATCTTTTCCACTGCATATCCAGTGTACTGAGCCATTTTAGCTGAACTGCGTGTGACAATACCAGCGTAGACCACCCAACTGGACACCTGTGGCAGCCTATAACTGGAATGTTATAAAAGAGATGAAGAAATGTATGTCAGCTAGATGGCTCTTCAATTCTCAATTGTATAAAGTATTAATTACTTTGTGCAAAAGAAAGTGAGAGCAATTGCCGTCCCTAGTCATCACTACACTGTCATGAGTCAGTGACCTCTGACCTCTAACCTTTTACCCCGAGGGGTCTTACTTGTGCACACAGTGGGCTGCGGTGACCACCCATTGGCTGGTGATGATGGTGCCTCCACAGGTGTGTCGGTTGCTGTAGTAGAGACTGACTTGCCAGGGCCACCTTCCCAAGGTAGCCTCCACTCCCCCGATTATCCTGGGCAGCTTAGCCCGCATCCCACACTCTACACAGGCAAAGGAAACAGATATGAAGGCATTTTTTCCCAGATCACTTTACATACATTGTATGGAGGTAACTCATCATCACCCTACTGTAAAAAACATTAGGAACACTTTCCTAATATTGAGTTGGACCCCCCTTTGCCCTCAGAACAGTCTCAATATCGGGGCATGGACTCTGTAAGGTGTCGAAAGCGTGTTGAAAGGGATGCTGGCCCATGTTGACTCCAATGCTTCCCACAGTT
Organism: Oncorhynchus mykiss; assembly: GCF_013265735.2. NCBI lineage: Eukaryota > Metazoa > Chordata > Actinopteri > Salmoniformes > Salmonidae > Oncorhynchus > Oncorhynchus mykiss. The sequence continues at coordinate 19,899,317 of NC_048588.1, forward strand.
GTGTCACGTTGGCTGGATGTCCTTTGGGTGGTGGACTATTCTTCATACACACGGGAAACTGTTGAGCGTGAAAACCTAGCAGTGTTGCAGTTCTTGACACACTCAAACCGGTGCACTTGGTACTTACTACCATACCCCGTTCAAAGGCACTTCAATCTTTTGTTTCTCACATTCACCCTCTGAATTGCACAATAAACAATCCATGTCTCAATTGTCTCAAGGCTTAAACAATATTATTTAAGCTTTCTTCTCCCTTTCATCTACACTGATTGAAGTAGATTTAACAAGTGACATCAATAAGGGACAATAGCTTTCACCTGAATTCCCCTGGTCAGTCTATGTCATGGAAAGAGAAGGTGTTCCTAATGTTTTGTACACCTAGTGTATACCACCAATATGTAGAACTAGGAAGTCATGACTGAGAGGTCGTGTGAAGGTCATTGGGTCTTACCTGTGTGTGAGATGCATACGTTTACAATGTAATCCACTGTTATGTTAGTGTTGTTAGTACCCTGCAGAAACTTACCAAAACATTTCAAAGCTATAACCTTCCCTGTGACGCAACTCCCCCTAAATAAAAACAAATCCATCCATTAAAAAAGCTTGATTACTATGTTATAGCACATCTATTTTCTTCTGAATCATTAGGTTATGTATTATATCCTCAGACAGCCGCCGTACCTTAACTGCCATATATTTTCCAGGCTGGTCTTGTGTTCAGATGTGATCTGTATAAAGCCATCGGTGTAGTTAGGTCCGATGTCCGTTAAGTTCACCCCTTTTTGCTTGGTCAGTCTGGAAACAAAATTAATCATAGTTATTTCTTCTATAAAAGCAGGCGAGATGGGAGAGTGTCTGTTTTAAAAAGTAATGTATGATCCACGGGGCTTCGGGCAAGCCTATAAACGAGGTATTAAATAATCTAACATTAACTGGGAGCAATCAGCCTTATGGTTAGGTGAATAGCCTTTTATGTTGCCAAGCTGCTGTGGGCTTTATGGTAAGGAAATGGTCTCAGTTGACTAGCCTTAGATATCCCAGCTGGCGGCAGACCAGGGTCCCCAGGGAAGAGTTCCATCTCTCATAGCACACAGGCAGCCACGTGGGCACCTTCTCTAGCTGGATCTCCAGGAGAGAGTTCTCCGGGCTGATTCTGTAAAACACTGAACCTCATTGATTGAAAATAATCCCTCCAGAGACCAACTAGATCAACAGTAATGAACTGCTGTCTTGTTTGAGAGGGAAATGTTAAGCAGCTGATATCCAAAAACGAATGTAGTCAATATAAACAGATCATTATTTCATGTTTTGATGTCGGTTGATAGACAGTCTCCACTCCTCTCCACTGAAGTCTCCACTCCTCTCCACTGACTGTGATCATGTAGAAGTTGTTAAGAAATGTATTAATAAAGATATGTACTACAATAAAGACAATTATAGTTGTAATATAAACACATTTGGTTTATCAAACCGCTAGGAAGGTCTTTCTGCCTGACAAAACAAGTGTGTCCCTTGACTTGTTCCACATTTTGTTGTGTTACAGCCTGAATTCAAAATCAATTAAATATGAGTTTTTCTCACCCATATAAACACAATAACCCATAAGGACAAAGTGAAAACATGTTTTTTGAACTGCAAATTTATTGAAAATGAAATACAGAGATATCTCATTTTCATAAACATTCACACCCCTGAGTCAATACTTTGTAGAAGCACATTTGGCAGCGATTACAGCAGTGAGTCTCTAAGAGCTTTCCACACCTGGATTGTGCAATATTTCCACATTATTATTTTCAAAATTCTTCAAGCTCTGTCAAATTGGTTGTTGATCATTGCTAGACAACCATTTTCAGGTCTTGCCATAGATTTTGAAGTACGTTTACGTCAAAACTGTAACTCAGCCACTCAGGAACATTCACTGTCTTCTTGGTAAGCAACTCCAGTGTAGATGTGGCCTTGCAGTTTAGGTTATTGTCCTGATGAAAGGTGAATCCATCTCCCAGTGTCTGGCGGAAAGAATTTTGAACCAGGTTTTCCTCTAGGTTTATTTTTTATCCTGAAAAACTCCCCGGTCCTTAACGATTACAATCATACCCATAACATGATGTAGCCACTACTATGCTTGAAAATATCGATAGTGGCACTCAGTAATGTGTGGTATTGGATTGCCCCAAACATAACACTCTGTATTCAGGACAAAAAGTTAATTGCTTTGACACATTTTTTGCAGTATTACTTTAGTGCCTTGTTGCATACATGTTTAGGAATATTTTTATCCTGTACAGGTTTCCATCTTTTCACTCTGTCAATTAGGTTAGTATTGTGGAGTTACTACAATGTTGTTGATCCATCCTCAGTTTTCTCCTATCACAGCCATTAAACTCTAACGGTTTTAAAGTCACCATGGGCCTCATGGTGAAATCCCTGAGCAGTTTCCTTCCTCTCCGGCAACCGAGTTATAACTTTAATAACTTTAACATGCTCAAAGGGATATTCAATGTCTGTTTTTTATTTTTACCCATCTACCAATGGGTGGCCTTCTTTGTGAGGCACTGTAAAACCTCCCTGGTTTTTGTGGTTGAATCTGTGCTTGAAATTCCCTGCTTGACTGGGGGACCTTACAGACAATTGTATTATGTGTGGGGTACAGAGATAAGGTGGTCATTCAAAAATCATGTTAAACACTATTATTGCACACGGAATGAGTCCATGCAACTTATTATGTGACTTGTTAAGCACATTTTTACTCCTGAACGTATTTAGGCTTGCCATAACAAAGGGGTTGAATACGTATTGACTCAAAACATTTCAGCTCTCATTTGTAATTAATTTGTAAACATTTCTAAAAACATAATTCAACTTTGACATTATGGGATATTGTGCGTAGGACAGTGGACAGACACATTTTTTAAATTCAGGCTGTAACACAACATGTGGAAAGAGTCAAGGGGTGTGAATACTCTCTGAAAGCACTGCTTACCCTATATAGTGCAATACTTATGACTAGCGCCTATGGGGAATAATATTGGGATGTAACCAATCACACAGACAAGATGACAGTCTCTGTGGTGGGTGACGGGCTGAGAGGCACAGACCTTTCCTGGGGTCAGCCACAGAGATGTCCTCGGTCACGTTACAGAAGGACGTCTCCTTGGTGTCCCCCAGCCCTGCTGGACTCTGAGAGGAGGTAGGCCGCAACAACAACCTGACTGTGGGAGGGAAAACAACAACATGCAGAGTGAATTATAGCTGCAGTGGATGTAAAACAGATGTTCTTAATCTAGCTCTGTCATTGTGTGAGACATAATTATCATGCATAGTTAATCAGCTATAACAGTCTCATTGTAAAACATTCAAATACAGTGTTCTATATTCTGACATGTAGGGTTATTTCTGTTTGCTATCCACCACAGCAAGGAATCTGTGCTTCACAAACACTAGAACATTGAACATGTCATCATTCTCTTCATGATTTGACACTTGCAGGATGTCTCACCTAAGAACCACACTCCGACTGCTAAGCCTCCCAGAAGTCCCACTGCACACACAGCAACCAGTACTCTCACCAGTCTATGGGCTGACAATGGAGCACAGCTGAATTAGACACTGATAAGAGATAAACTGCTTGGGTATACTGCTAAAAGGCATGTTAGCTGTCTGTCACACTGACATAGAGTGGAAGAGATAGCGGCACAGCATGTAACAGCCATTACAGTCTACAACGTGCACACAACTAAGGATGTGAACAAAGCATACCACATACAGGGAACAGGTGACAAAGATGAATGCTGAACATTTCACAGGCAGTGTCATAATCAACTGACTCATATAAAGTCTGCACGGCAGCTGTGAGGGGTAGCTGTATACTGTACTACAGTTTGTGAAAAGGATAGCTAAAGCACTGAGGCTAGCTGGACTTGGCTTTAACTTAAGACAATGAGACACTAAAGTACTGAAGCTTAAAGCTTATATACTCTAATTAGATTAGACTTTATGTAACATGCCTTGTTTGTGCACTAATTGGATAATGTCATACTAATCATAGCCTGTGGTTCCAGCCCTATTAAACAGTGCACCACCCAGGCATGGCCTTACCGTGGTTTGTAGAATGGATTCCTCTCAGCCAGGCATGGCAGCTCTGACTCTGAGCTCCTCGGGCCTCTCCCACTCCTGTCTTCTCTGGGTGAAAAGGATGACTGACAGCCACAGGATTCTCAATCACAGATAATATATCTCCATCAAGATTCTGCAACATATGCAATGAATACAACACACACACACACTATTTATATCAGTCTCCTGGGAGACTGGATATGAACATAACCTATTCTTCCTGGCTGACTCCCCCTCCCCTTCTACACACACAGAAGCCTTATTCATCCCCTTAATCAAACATATTTAATTAGGATGACTGTGAAACTGAGAGATCTCAGGAGGGTTTGTCCAGGTGTATGGAATTTGAATGGCAGGTGTGTAAAGGTGCGTAGATAATGTCACAGGTGTCCAGGTGTGTGAACTGAAGCACAATGTATCATTCATAGCCAAACGTGAGAACCCAACACGTCATCCAACACGTCATACTTGTGCTGCAGACATATGGATTTACTCTACACAGCACCAGACCTATGCGGCAGGCATTTCACATGCAGGTGAATCAGACTACTTACATTTGTTTTCTGTTGCAAGACACACACTTTAAAAAAATGTTAATCAGAGTTAAATACTGCAGGGTATTTCTAGCTCATGCAGTGAGATATTGTGGGAAAATAAGATGACATTATATATTTACAAATCCCCTCTAAAAATCATCTGCTTCAACATGATCCTTAAACATTGTAATAAACCCCTAGAATCAAACCAAAGCATGCACTGAATGCATATATTTCCCTTTAAGTTACCCTCTAGCAGATAATACATTACATTAGTAAGAAGTATACAATGTACATGTACTTGAAATATATTATGATGATAGACATTAGATTCTTAAAAACCATGAACAATTCCATTAAATCGTTATAGTTGTTGTTAAACAACATGCACAACAGCGAGTACATGTACAGTAAGTAGACAGGCATTATGAAAACAACATCTGTTGTCAGTGATGTTGAGTGAGTCAATAGCCTAAAGACAGAGGGCGTCAGGGGAGGTGAGAGCAACAGAGAAGGTATCAAGGTGATGTTGAAAGTAAATAGGGGTAAGGAGAGAGACAGAGATTTATGCATGGAGTCTTACCATGTTTTCCTTGTATGTTATGTTGTCCAGAGGAGAGTGTGGCACTGGGCTCTTCAACGCTCATCTGTAGGCCTGTGTTAGGTTAGAGACAGAGATGCGCTCTGCTCGCAGCTGGTCGACCATTTGCCATTTTACAGAATGCAACTCTGGATTTTCCCTTCACAAAGAGACAGTGAGGTCAGCAGTGGTGCTGTGCTGCTGAATGAACCTGTTGTTTTGCCAAGGGGGTCATGGGGCCTATGGAGGCAGGCTCAACCAGTTCTTTGTAGGGGGGGAACATCTCCAGGGATACACCCCCAAGCCACTGATAAGGCAGGGGGGTATCTTACCTGTGCCAACAGAGCATCCACTTGGCAGACAGAACATTATTTGCTGAAAATTGTAGCTTCATGAGCAAAGGTCATAATATTACGTCCTCATATCACATCAATCCCGGTCAGACTCATTTTGAATCCTAAGCTATCACATCTCTCAGCAGGCCGCTCAAGAACAAAATGAACACTGTTCTGCCTGCTGGTGAGGTGACGGATGTTCACTCTCTCATAAAAACATTTATTCATTTGTCCAGTTTTTGTTTTCAATTCTTATTAATGATTTATTTCTGGATACCTGTTACAATATATATAATTTACCCTGCATCAGATGCAGTACAAAAAATAACCAACCAACAAACCATTGTTTGAGTGAATCATATTTTATTTTACAAGGATATAAAAATACATGTGTTAATTAAAATATGATAAAATCAGGAGTTTACAGGTACAGTATGTGTAAGAAATATTTTTTTTAAATGTCTCTTCTACGTTACCGCCAAGCTTAATTAACCCAGTCTCACCTATTTAAGTTGAGAACATCAAGGTGTTTCTAAATACTTGAATTTTTCTGCCAGCTAGAATTCCAGCCAGCAGAATGTACCTTTAACATGCAGTATCTCCCATGGGCGTTTTATGGGATTAGGCCCAGAGAGAGCCAGGTGAGGAGGATAACTGCCCGGAAAAACATTCCGTACACCCGGACTGTCCAGGCAGCATCCCGGAAATGGCCTGCATCTCTTTGGCTCATCTGACCACTGTTAGATGAAATTATGTACAAGTCAAACACACTCTAATAAGTCTGTCTTTCTGCCGGTCTGTCTGAACACTGTGACCTGAGGTGGACGTGGCAGACCAGTGCTGCCAGAGCCTTCCTCCTCTCCAGCGCTGCCGGAGTCTCCCGCCTGTCCAGCGCTGCCGGAGCCTTCCTCCTCGCCAGCGCAGCCGGAGTCTCCCGCCTGTCCAGCGTTGCCAGAGTCTCCCGCCTGTGAGTCTCCCGTCTGTCGTGACCCGCCAGAGTCTCCCGTCTGTCGTGAGCCGCCAGAGTCTCCCGTCTGTCGTGAGCCGCCAGAGTCTCCCGTCTGTCGTGACCCGCCAGAGTCTCCCGTCTGTCGTGAGCCGCCAGAGTCTCCCGTCTGTCGTGAGCCGCCAGAGTCTCCCGTCTGTCGTGAGCCGCCAGAGTCTCCAGTCAGCATGGAGCAGCCAGAGTCTCTCGTCAGCATGGAGCAGCCAGAGTCTCCCGTCAGCATGGAGCAGCTAGAGTCTCCCGTCAGCATGGAGCAGCCAGAGTCTCCCGTCAGCATGGAGCAGCCAGTGCCGCCAGTCAGCCAGGATCCGCCAGAGCCGCCAGTCAGCCAGGATCCGCCAGATCCGTCAGTCTGCCAGGATCCGCCAGTAAGCCAGGATCCGCCAGAGCCGCCAGTCAGCCAGGATCCGCCAGATCCGTCAGTCTGCCAGGATCCGCCAGTAAGCCAGGATCCTCCAGAGCCGCCAGTCACCCAGGATCCGCCAGTCAGCCAGGATCCGCCAGTCAGCCAGGATCTGCCAGAGCCATCAACCTGTCTGAGCTTCCTCTCAGTCCTGAGCTTCCTCTTAGTCCCGAGCTACCCCTCAGTCCCGATCTACCCCTCAGTCCCGAGCTACCCCTTAGTCCCGAGCTGTCCCTCAGTCCGGAGCTGACCCTCAGTCCAGTGGGGCCCTTTGTTAAGATTAGTAGGCCAAGGTCGACGGCGAGGGTCGCCAATCTAAGGACGCTAAGGAGGTGGACAAAGAATATGATGGAGTGGGGTCCACGTCCAGCGCCGCCACCGTGGACAGACCCTCCCCTATGGGTTTAGGTGTGCGGCCAGGAGTCAGCACCTTTGGGGGGGCGGGGGGGTACTGTCACGCCCTGGTCTTAGTATTTTGTGTTTTCTTTATTATTTTGGTCAGGCCAGGGTGTGACATGGGTGATTTATGTGTCTTGTCTTGTCTAGGGGTTTATTAGATTTATGGGGTTGTGTTCAGTAGAGTTGTCTAGGAAAGTCTATGGTTGCCTAAAGTGGTTCTCAATCAGAGGCAGGTGTTTATCGTTGTCTCTGATTGGGAACCATATTTAGGCAGCCATGTTCTTTGGGTATTTCGTGGGTGATTGTTCCTGTCTCTGTGTTTGTTGCACCAGATAGGGCTGTTTTGGTTTTTCACGTTTCTTGTTTTTGTATATTGTTCATTTTTCATCTTTCATTAAAGATGTATAAAGATAACCACGCTGCATTTTGGTCCTCCTCTCTTTCACCAGAAGAAAACCGTAACATATGGTAGCTTGGAAATGATGCAGACAATTACGTTGATGGAAGCCACAATCTATCTCCAATGCTAAAGCTTATCTACCACGTAATATATATATATATATATGAGTCTAGCATGGTATATGAATGAGATATCCACATTGCTGGTGATGAGACAGTAATACTGACATTAATTTGTCTTGTCATGCGCGACTGTCAGTTCGGTCTTCCATTTCTCAAATTGGTTCCCCACAATACAATCATTAAATGACACTCATCATTTAAATCGGGAGAGTTTGGTGTATGGGCAACAAAAAAAAAACCTTTTGTAATTCCTTGCATACTGTAAGGAGACCACTAACAATCAGCATAATTGTGTTTGCCTAGCACAAGGCATGCTGTGCTCACTGCTCACATATACAAATGTAAGTATTCAGAAAGTTTGATAAATAAGATGTGGCAGCTTTAGATATTGGTCATCATCATTCATTTATTCCCATTGTATAAACGTTCTGGAGGATATGTACAGTGTGTCTTGATTTCATCACTTTGATGAACCCTGCTATACCGACCTGTCAAACGTCCATATTTATATAAAGAACTCATTCTTACTAAGTTTCCTAGTTCCTGTGCCATTGTTATTACTGACTGAGTTGCACAGTAACATTTGATCAGATAAATACTGGTAATGTACTTTCCTTGTAGACATGTTGGAGGGGACAGTGTCTGTGTCGTGTCCAGGAGATCTCTTATGTCTATGTCTCACTGCCATCTCTTTGTCACTGTGTGTGGCAATCTGGACCTTATAGTTCTTATCAGAGGTCTTGTGATTGGACCCAATCCCCCTCTCATCTAATGGCTTGCATGACTTAAAGCGCTGTCCCCAAAGAATATCATATTCAGTGTAGGAGGTCCTCACATGGAAGGCTGTGCCTGAGAAAAAATACATATTTACAGTCAAGTTAATCTAAAATTAAATGATATACATCTGCTGTCCGGACCAGGCATTAAGGATACTGTAGGTCCCTTTCAATTTAGCTATATTCATGTTTTGATAATGATAACATATAAATAATGTGTCCTTTTTGCACTGATTAAAACATCTGAAACACTTATTTAATTCCAACTCCACAATTCCTCACCTCTCAGTACAAACCCGCGTCTTGCATGGCTCCATCCACCATGACCACGGTTTTCAAAGGTCTCCCACTTTAAAGAGTCAGTGCTGATGCCCCAGAGAGGCCTGTGTTCATCAATTACATGCTCCATGGTCTGGGGCTCCACTGTGAACAACCTGGCTCCATCTGGTTCCATCCGCAGAGTCAGCTCTCTCTGATCCAACAGGATGAACTCTCCCTCTTTGGTATGGTGAGATTTGATCAGCTTGGCTCTAATCTCTGCCACCAGCATGTGTGTCTCTTTCAAAGTCCTGACGTTGAACATCAGGCACAGGCTCTCATCCCTCTCAGACCACACAGTGCTGACTGAACAACAAAGTGGGCAGCCTCCTCTTAGGCTTGGCTATCTTAGCCAGGATGTAGCCCAGCATAAGGACGTCTAACACTGATTCAATGACGGACTGTGACATCATGAGAACCAGCCCGTCCATGCAGTTGACTGAGGCCTCTCTAGTGCCGTAGCCATTGATGATTTGGCTGTCCATGGAGATAGAGAGGGCCGAATGGAAACTGTCCAGCTTCTCAAAGCATGGCTGCCATTGCGGGTTTGTATGTGGAACACATTGTATGTGCTCCACATCACCACGCAGCCAGGCATCCAGGAAGTAGAGCTCTGCGAAGGCTGTCCAGGTGACATTGTAGCACAGGGTAAAGACAAACAGGATCCAGCTGTACTTCAGATCCACCAGGGTGCCGATCAGGTCACACATCTTGTTCTTAGTATGAATGTGTCATGTGGTATGACGAGCCGCGACACATTCCATCCTTGGTGAAGTAGCGATATTGCTGGCGACCATTAGAACTGGAACTCTTGTGGCTTATGTCTCCTGTACTCTTGGAGAAGAAGATGTGGCCTTGTATGGTGTTTTCTTCCCTTTATCAGGTTTACTAGAGCCTTTCTCAACCCAGGAGCTTGTATTATAACTGGAGCAGCTCCCAGCACTCCTGGTCTGCCTTGCTTTGTGCTGTGATTGGATGATCCTCTGACTGACCGGCAGTGGGCTTTGTCTGGTGTTGGCCCGGGGCTGCCCCATGCCTAGCGCCAGTCTCGGAGAGAAATGCAGCCTTGGATGGCAAACAGGCATGGTGACATACTGACCCCTACTGGTGGCCCTGGAGATTTTCTTGGGATCGGCTAAAGATACTCTCGTATCCACCTGCAATCAAGACATCAAGACAGTAAGGTGTCATCTGAAATCTAACAGTGAAGATGTTGATAACAATATAATAATAAAAATAGTCATCTTTGCAGTGAATATTGAGACGTTATACTGACCCTTCTCAGGTATGGCCTGTATGGGTTATATGGGTTGTGTTGAAGTGAAGCTCTGGGTCTGATGTTCTTCCTGGGGTACGGGGGAGGTCTGTGGTTTCCATAATCCCTATAGAGAGCACAGCTGTTGGAGATCACCGAGGAGAGCATGGATGGAATCCCTCTCTGTGGACCATAGACCAGTCACCAACACCTGAGATACAGAGAAAGAAATCGAGACAAACCGACAGGAGTGTCCACCGTTTATGCTATCAACAAGACGGTTTATCACCTGTGCAATTAAACAAATCTTGTTTGTATCCTGTCTGAGAACATAGAGCTAGAGCTACAGGTGACATGTCCTTGTTTGTGTCTTTGTTGTAAAGACTAATGATGGAGAGGCTGGATAGTGTGTAATCCAGATGGTGTGTAATGTGGTTTGCTTTAACTGTCCACCATGCTCACACTAATTAAACAGAGGGGATTACATTAGCACCAGCTCTTAATCAATCTGCTCATCTACAGAGCATGACCATGGATTTCAGGAGATTATAGAGGAGATACTATTTTTTGCACATGTGTAACTAAATTTAGCCCACCTTCTATCTTTTCAAAATGGCTCCATTACATTTGGTGGATCTCAAGCTCATCAACAACATAAATAGGACAGGATAGTTCTGTGTCACCACAGTTGTAATACTGTTGTAATACACTAGTGGACTATTCCATCATTGCAAACAAAGTAGGAGCTTTTTTACTACATCCAAGTCATTATGTGTTGTCACTATGCTCTGCTGGTGGATAAACTCTTGTCAGCATATCCTCTCTAGGTAACTAACTCCCTGAATCGAAAAAACGCAATAAAAATGAAAACACAGCATTGCTATTGTCAATACCAAAACATCCCAAACCCACAAATAAACATAGAAACAAGTACACATAAACAAAGGTAGTACCTGTAATGAAGAATTCCCCCTTGTTATTGACTGGATTCAGTTACTGTATGGCTGCCATTCTGCTTAGTGTTGGACACAACAGTGTGTGTGGTAGAGCAGAGGGAGAGAGGGCAGGGAGGCAGCGACTTATCCCTTCCCTCATCTGTAGCAGCTAGTCAAACCCACCCAGCTGTTAGTCTGGCATCGTGCCACTAAGGGTCACCAAACCGCCTGTCATGACTTCAGCTGCATGCTACAGTGAGACAGGAAAACACAACCCTTTTTTATTGTCATGTTTATTTTCGCTACTTGATTTTGAAAGGTGCAAATAAAATGTATTATTATTGACACAACCTTCATGGATCTTTTTGGTATTTTATTAGGGTCCCCATTAGCTGTTGCGAAAGCAGCAGCTGCTCTTCTTGTGGTCCACACAAAACATGAAACAATACAGAACAATGATAGACAAGAACAGCTCAAGAACTACATACTACATACAATTAGCATTTAGATCTTTTATAACATCTTCAAACATGGAACATATTCCTGTAGTGCATGTGAATAGTATGCACCAAAACCAGGCAGTAAGAATTCACTTTACTTGACTGATGACACAATAAAGATCTGCACTGTAAAATAGTTTCTATTTTATTATTTTTTCATCATGCCACAGAACACTGATGCGTAAAAAGAGCTGTGTCTGAATCCACACTGAGAAAACACTTGCACACACAGTGTTACAAAGCTGTAATGCAAAGGGATTTAACACACATGGCAAGGAGAACAACCCTGATTGGACACCAGGACAAGCACTGACTGAACTGGTGCTGAGGTAGACAAACATTTACATAATATCTACCTACATGATGATCATCACATCCTGCTAGTACACATACCAAATAAAACTACTTCTGCTTTGTTACAACATAGAACGATCAAAGAAAATACTTTTTTGAAAGAGCTTTGTTAGTTTTGGTCCACCACGGAAATCCTAAGATCCTTATAGTGCATGTGTATGTAGAATAGAACAGTAGTACAGTGAGGATGAGTCGGTGCTTTTAATTGTTTACATGGCATTGAGTGTTGGCTTTTTGTTCTAGAAGGCCATAGTGTTACATTGACCCATATATGCTGAACTTGTAGCTTTATAAAGGTTATTAACAATACCACTATGTATTCTGTGTCTTCTGTGCATTTTATCCCCATTCGACAAGACAGAACATTTTGAAAGAAAATCTCACTCGTAAACTTTGCTTTGAGGCTTGAGGTGCCTGGGGCATAATACCATAGTCATTAGAACAAGTATCTTGTTTCAAATGACAATGTTTAGACAATAGGGTCTACTATGGCATGGCAGTGAAAATCAGTTCTTCACCAACAATAAACAAACACCCAGGAACCACAAAGGTCAACACAACAAACATATACTGTATTCATGTATTCAGCACATCTATTCTCCATTTATAAAAGAGGCACAGGGAGGGCTCTTACTCAAATCAGACTCCAGAGACTTACAAAACACACAAGAAAAGATGTTTCTGAAATCAAAACAAATGTAAACAAATTGCAGATCACTGTAATACAAAAATACACCATTTTAAAATCAGAGAAGCCCTCTTTTGGCTCTCGTCTAGGAATAAGATACAATCACATCTACAGCAACAGACATCACAACTGACCATAACCTGCTTTTAGTGATTCAACCTTTCACGTTTAGTAAAAAGACAACACTTTTACTCACATGTTCTTTCTTTTCACTTAGAAAATGTTTTCATTCTGTGGTTTAACAGACTGCTATAATTCTACTGATAAAAAAAATGATTCACACAAAAGTCACTTTGAAGGCTTTCAAATCTTTTTTTCCACCCAACAGGCAACCGTCCAAATCAATTCCATTGATGAATTCTCAGAACATTTCAAGCCGCTTCACCAATATAAAAAGGACATTTGAAGGTAAAGCTACAGACGATGGACGAAAACACAATGAAAAACACCAGTTCTAAGATGTGCTATTGCCTCTGTGCAAAAGTTGAAGATCGAAGAGGTAGCGCTTATTCTAATATCAAAATAAACGGCCTTGAGGTTGGGTAAAAATAACCAACACCTATTTGGTAACAAAATCGATGCATGACATAAATAGCAAAACCTGTTACACCTTAATGCTTGTCAATCAGCATGAGCAGATAGACTAACTGACAGGTAGGGGAAATTATATGCTTAATATGCGCACTGGAAAAATAAGACACAAATTAAATCAAGCTTATGGAGACCATTCAAGTAAAACATGCAAAAAACAAACACCCCAAAAAATCAATAACAGGAAATGTGACAGGAAATAATAACCCAGGAAATGTTTGTTTGTCTCAACCAATCTGCGTAGTAAGGGTTGCAATAGTACTGCAATTCGACCAGAGAAGTTCTACGTCTCACAATCAGAGTCACAGCAGATAGAACTCAATATCCCTTCTAGTGCAACACTTTCACTGCTGTGGTAACCTGACCAGTAGTCTTTCAGCCTTCAACACATACGCAGGTTTAATGTAATAACAGATAACACTTTCACTGCTGTGGTAACCTGACCAGTAGTCTTTCAGTCTTCAACACATACGCAGGTTTAATGTAATAACAGATAACACTTTCACTGCTGTGGTAACCTGACCAGTAGTCTTTCAGCCTTCAAAACATATGGAGGTTTAATGTAATAACAGATAACACTTTCACTGCTGTGGTAACCTGACCAGTAGTCTTTCAGCCTTCAAAACATATGGAGGTTTAATGTAATGACAGATCATTGTGGCAATTCGTGATAAAAGCAATCAAACCACAGAAATGATCAACTTACTTTTCTTTAGAGGAAATAATAAGATGAAAAACCTGCCCACACATAGGATAGTGTGTCTTAGTGTCTAAGTCCTACTCAGACGTAGCATACGTACAGGTAGGTCTTCTCTATCCTCCAGTCCAGGGGCACATCCTCGGGTCTGTGGCTCTTCATGTGTTTCTGCATGGCTGCCAGGCTGGGGCAGAAGTCCTGGCAGATGGTACACTGGTAGGGCGACGCTCCATTGTGGGTGCGCAGGTGCTTGATCATGGCAGAGTAGTCCCTGGATCGCTGGTGACAGATCTTGCACTCAAATGGCTTCTCACCTATAGGAATACAACAGCATACTCGTGAAACCTTTCCTTGACTATGCGCTAAAACCAGTGGTACTGACACACATTGGTTTGACCTGTGTGTATGCTGTTATGAACACAAAACAACCTAAAGTGGGAGTGTGTTATTATTACGGCCACACACTGTTCTCTAACCTGTGTGTACGCGGTAGTGGGTCTCCAGCTGGTGCTTGAGGCTGAACCTTTTGCCACAGCCGTTACACTCGTAAGGCTTCTCTCCCGTGTGGATGCGTTTGTGTCCCCTCAACATGCCATCGTCCCGGAAACAGCTCCCACAGAACTCACACTCAAACGGGTGGTCACCTGGAGACAGGTTAGACACAGGTTGGGTAAAGGTTGGATACACGTTGTTACAGGTTTCATGATGCTAAACAGTATCAAACGGTTCAGGTAGGCCTCCGCTCTTCAGCAAATGGTATCAAAAGTGTTACTTTATCGTGACTACTTATTAATGTAGTTGTACAGGTCAATAAAAACAGAACCTTTGCATATCAGGCTGGAAAAAATAATGTGCTTTCAGATATACAGGCCTCACATTATTATATACAGTATATTATATAATTATTATATACAGTATATTATATAATTATTATATACAGTATATTATATAATTATTATATACATTATATTATTATTATATACAGTATATTATATTATTATTATATACAGTATATTATATTATTATTATATACAGTATATTATATTATTATTATATACAGTATATTATATTATTATTATATACAGTATATTATATTATTATTATATACAGTATATTATATTATTATTATATACAGTACTGGGCAAACGTTTTAGGCAGGTGTGAAAAAATGCTGTAAAGCAAGAATGCTTTCAAAAATAGACATTAATAGATTATAGATAGATTAATAGATTATATTTATCAATTATCTAAATGCAAAGTGAGTGAACAGAAGACAAATCTAAATCAAATCCATATTTGATGTGACCACCCTTTGCCTTCAAAACAGCATCAATTCTTGGTGGTACGCTTGCACAAAGTCAGGGATTTTGTAGACATATAGTTAAACAATTATACCAAACAGGTGCTAATGATCATCAATGATCATCAATTCAATATGTAGGTTGAAACACAATCATGAACTGAAACAGCTGTGTAGGAGGAATAAAACTGGGTGAGGAACAGCCAAACTCAGCTAACAAGGTGAGGTAGCTGAAGACAGTTTACCGTCAAAAGTCATACACCATGGAAAGACTGAGGACAGCCACAAGACACAAGGTAGTTATACTACATCAACAAGGTCTCTCCCAGGCAGACATTTCAAGGCAGACAGGGGTTTCCAGATGTCCAAGCCCTTTTGAAGAAGCACAAAGAAACGGGCAACGTTGAGGACCGTAGACTCAGTGGTCGGCCAAGGAAACTTACTGCAGCAGACGAAAGACACATCATGCTTACTTCCCTTCACAATCAGATGTCCAGCAGTGCCATCATCTCAGAATTGGCAGAAAACAGTGGGACCCTGGTATACCCATTTACTGTCCTGAGAAGCCTGGTCAGAAGTGGCCTTCATGGTAGACTTGCGGCCAAAAAGCCATTCCTCCGACGTGGAAACAAGGCCAAGCAACTCAACTATGCACGAAAACACAGGATCTGAGGTGCAGATTAATGGCAGCAGGTGCTCTGAACTGATGAGTAAAATACTTGGCTGTAGCAGAAGGCAGTTTGTTCGCCAAAGGGCTGGAGAGGGGTACACGAATGAGTGTCTGCTGGCAACAGTGAAGCATGGTGGAGTTCCTTGCAAGTTTGGGGCTCCATTTCTGCAAATGGAGTTGGGGATTTGGTCAGAATTAATGGTCTCCTCAATGCTGAGAAGTACAGGCAGATCCTTATCCATCGTGCAATACCACCAGGGAGGCATGTGATTGGCCACAAATGTATTCTGCAGCATGACAACAATCCCAAACATACAGCGAAAGTCATTAAGAACTACCTTCAGCGTAAAGAAGAACAAGGAGTCCTGGAAGTGATGGTATGGCCCCCACAGAGCCCTGATGTGAACATCATCATGTCTGTCTGGGAATACATGAAAAGAGAGAAGCACCTGAGGCTGCCTAATTCCACAGAAGAACTGTGGTTAGTTCTCCAAGATGTTTGGGCCAACCAACTTGCCGAGTTCCTTCAAAAACTGTGTGCAAGTGTACCTAGAATAATTTATGCTGTTTTGAAGGCAAAGGGTGGTCACACCAAATATTGATTTCATGTAGATTTAACTTCTGTTTACTCACTTTGCATTTAGATAATTGATAAATATAATCTATTAACATGTCTATTTTTGAAAGCATTCTTACTTTACCACATTTTTTCACACCTGCCTAAAACTTTTGCACAGTATTATATTTAATAATAATAATATAATATACTGAAGATAATAATAATAATATAATATACTGTATTTAACAATAATAATATACTGTATTTAATAATAATAATAATAATATAATATACTGTATTTAATAATAATATAATAATATACTGTATTTAACAATAATAATATACTGTATTTAATAATAATAATAATAATATACTGTATTTAATAATAATAATATAATATACTGTATTTAATAATAATAATATAATATACTGTATTTAACAATAATAATATAATATACTGTATTTAATAATAATAATATACTGTATTTAATAATAATAATAATAATATACTGTATTTAATAATAATAATATAATATACTGTATTTAATAATAATAATATAATATACTGTATTTAACAATAATAATATAATATACTGTATTTAATAATAATAATATACTGTATTTAATAATAATAATATAATATACTGTATTTAATAATAATATAATAATATACTGTATTTAACAATAATAATAATAATATAATATACTGTATTTAATAATAATAATATAATATACTGTATTTAACAATAATAATATACTGTATTTAATAATAATAATAATAATATACTGTATTTAATAATAATAATATAATATACTGTATTTAATAATAATAATATAATATACTGTATTTAACAATAATAATATAATATACTGTATTTAATAATAATAATATAATATACTATATTTAATAATAATAATATAATATACTGTATTTAATAATAATAATATAATATACTGTATTTAACAATAATAATATAATATACTGTATTTAATAATAATAATATACTGTATTTAATAATAATAATATAATATACTGTATTTAATAATAATAATATACTGTATTTAATAATAATAATATAATATACTGTATTTAATAATAATATAATAATATACTGTATTTAACAATAATAATAATAATATAATATACTGTATTTAATAATAATAATATAATATACTGTATTTAACAATAATAATATACTGTATTTAATAATAATAATAATAATATAATATACTATATTTAATATAAATAATATAATACACTGTATTTAATAATAATAATATAATATACTATATTTAATAATAATAATAATATAATATACTGTATTTAATAATAATAATATAATATACTGTATTTAATAATAATAATATAATATACTGTATTTAACAATAATAATATACTGTATTTAATAATAATAATATAATATACTATATTTAATAATAATAATAATATAATATACTGTAGATAATATTGTGAGGACATAGAAGTCCTCCAGACATGTGGGTCTTTCCATAGTTTATCCATTTCTCTCTGAGGCTGTGGCTTTGAGTCATCTGCAATGACCTATGTGTCTCATTAGCTCAGAGTCCTCAGCAACAGCCAAGTGGGACAGTACACTGCACTGCTCATCAGACACATGACATGTACCCAATGATACTTCCAAGAAGACTGTGGTATAGACAAGATACACAATGATGGCCAAACTCCACTAATCAATTATGTTTTTGTTCAATTTAGATGTGATCAGAAAAAGTGGTCTCTCTCTCTCTCTCAATTCAATTCAATTCAATTCAAGGGCTTTATTGGCATGGGAAACATATGTTAACATTGCCAAAGCAGGTGAAGTAGATAATATACAAAAGTGAAAAAACAAAAAAAATGAACAGTAAACATTACACTCACAGAAGTTCCAAAAGAATAAAGACATTACAAATGTCATATAATGTACAGTTGAAGTCGGAAGTTTACATACACTTAGGTTGGAGTAATTAAAACCTGTTTTTCAACCACTCCACAAATTTCTTGTTAACAAACTATAGTTTTGACAAGTCGGTTAGGACATCTATTTTGTGCATGACAAAAGTCATTGTTCCAACACTTGTTTACAGACAGATTATTTCACTTATAATTCACTGTATCACAATTCCAGTGGGTCAGAAGTTTACATACACTAAGTTGACTGTGCCTTTAAACAGCTTGGAAAATTCCAGAAAATGATGTCATGGTTTATAAGCTTCTGATAATTAACATCATTTGAGTCAATTGAAGGTGTACCTGTGGATGTATCTCAAGGCCTACTTTCAAACTCAGTGCCTCTTTGCTTGACATCATGTGAAAATCAAAAGAAATCAGCTAAGACATCAGAAAAAAAATGTAGACCTCCACAAGTCTGGTTCATCCTTGGGAGCAATTTCCAAATGCCTGAAGGTACCACGTTCATCTGTACAAACAATAGTACGCAAGTATAAAGACCATGGGACCACACAGCTGTCATACCGCTCAGGAAGGAGGCGCGTTCTGTCTCCTAGAGATGAATGTACATTGGTGCATAATGTGCAAATCAATCCCACAACAACAGCAAAGGACCTTGTGAAGATGCTGGAGGAAACAGATACAAAAGTATCTATATCCACAGTAAAACGAGACCTATATCGACATAACGTGAAAGGCCGCTCAGCAAGGAAGAAGCCACTGCTCCAAAACCGCCATGAAAAAGCTACAGTTTTCAACTGCACATGGGGACAAAGATCGTACTTTTTGGAGAAATAGATAGTCCTCTGGTCTGATGAAACAAAAATAGAACTGTTTGGCCATAATGACCATCATTATGTTTGGAGGAAAAAGGGGGAGGCTTGCAAGCCGAGGAATACCATCCCAACCGTGAAGAACGTGGGTGGCAGCATCATGTTGTGGGGGTGCTTTGCTGCAGGAGGGACTGGTGCACATCACAAAATAGATGGCATCATGAGGAGAGAAAATTATGTGGATATATTGAAGCAACATCTCAAGACATCAGTCAGGAAGTTAAAGCTTGGTCGCAAATGGGTTTTCCAAATGGACAATGACCCCAAGCATACTTCCAAAGTTGTGGCAAAATTGGCTGAAGGACAACAAAGTCAAGGTAATGAAGTGGCCATCACAAAGCTCTGACCTCAAACCTATAGAAAATTTGTGGGCAGAACTGCCTATTGCAGATTCAGTCTTCCCAGCCTGGTGCAGGTCTACAGTTTTGTTTCAGGTGTCCTTTGACAGCTCTTTGGTCTTGGCCATAGTGGAGTTTGGAGTGTGACTGTTTGAGGTTGTGGACAGGTGTCTTTTATACTGATAACAAGTTCAAACAGGTGCCATTAATACAGGTAACGAGTGGAGGACAGAGGAGCCTCTTAAAGAAGAAGTTACAGGTCTGTGAGAGCCAGAAATCTTGCTTGTTTGTAGGTGACCAAATACTTATTTTCCACCATAATTTGCAAATAAATTCATTAAAAATCCTACAATGTGATTTTCTGGATTTATTTATTCTCATTTTGTCTGTCATAGTTGAAGTGTACCTATGATGAAAATTACAGGCCTCTCATCTTTTTAAGTGGGAGAACTTGCACAATTGGTGGCTGACTAAATACTTTTTTTGCCCCACTGTATACAGTTGAAGTCGGAAGTTTACATACACCTTAGCAATATACTGTAGTTTTCTAACTCAGTTTTTCACAATTCCTGACATTTAATCCTAGTAAAAATTCCCTGGCTTAGGTCAGTTAGGATCACCACTTTATTTTAAGAATGTGAAATGTCAGAATAATAGGAGAGAGAATGATTTATTTCAGCTTTTATTTTTTTCATCACATTCCCAGTGGCTCAGAAGTTTACACACACTCAATTAGTATTTGGTAGCATTGCCTTTAAATTGTTTAACTTGGGTCAAACGTTTCGGGTAGCCTTCCACAAGCTTCCCACAATAAGTTTAGTGAATTTTGGCTCATTCCTCCTGACAAAGCTGGTGTATTCAGGTGATTCAGTGATTCAGGTTTCTAGGCCTCCTTGCTCGCACACGCTTTTTCAGTAAGCTGCTTGGTTTGAAGCTATTAACTGTGGGAGCAATTATTAGGAAATGGAAGACATACAAGACCACTGATAATCTCCCTCGATCTGGGGCTCCACGCAAGATCTCACCCCGTGGGGTCAAAATGATCACCAGAACGGTGAGCAAAAATCCCAGAACCACACGGGGGGACCTAGTGAATGACCTGCAGAGAGCTGGGACCAAAGTAACAAAGCCTACCATTAGTAACACACTACGCCGCCAGGGACTCAAATACTGCAGCCAGATGTGTCCCCCTGCTTAAGCCAGTACATGTCCAGGCCTGTCTGAAGTTTGCTAGAGAGCATTTGGATGATCCAGAAGGAGATTGGGAGAATGTCATATGGTCAGATGAAACCAAAATATATAACTTTTTGTTAAAAACTCAACTCGTCGTGTTTGGAGGACAAAGAATGCTGAGTTGGATCCAAAGAACACCATACCTACTGTGAAGCATGGGGGTGGAAACATCATGCTTTGAGGTTGTTTTTCTGCAAAGGGACCAAGACGACTGATCCGTGTAAAGGAAAGAATGAATGGGGCCATGTATCGTGAGATTTTGAGTGAAAACCTCCTTCCATCAGCAAGGGCATTGAAGATGAAACGTGGCTGGGTCTTTCAGCATGACAATGATCCCAAACACACCGCCCGGGCAACGAAGGAGAGGCTTCGTAAGAAGCATTTCAAGGTCCTGGAGTGGCCTAGCAGCCTCAAAGCATGATGTTTCCACCCCCATGCTTCACAGTAGGTATGGTATTCTTTGGATGCAACTCAGCATTCTTTGTCCTCCAAACACAACGAGTTGAGTTTTTACCAAAAAGTTATATTTTGGTTTCATCTGACCATATGACATTCTCACAATCTTCTTCTGGATCATCCAAATGCACTCTAGCAAACTTCAGACGGGCCTGGACATGTACTGGCTTAAGCAGGGGGACACGTCTGGCACTGCAGGATTTGAGTCCCTGGCGATGTAGTGTGTTACTGATGGTAGGCTTTGTTACTTTGGTCCCAGCTCTCTGCAGGTCATTCACTAGGTCCCCCCGTGTGGTTCTGGGATTTTTGCTCACCGTTCTGGTGATCATTTTGACCCCACGGGGTGAGATCTTGCGTGGAGCCCCAGATCGAGGGAGATTATCAGTGGTCTTGTATGTCTTCCATTTCCTAATAATTGCTCCCGCAGTTGATTTCTTCAAACCAAGCTGCTTACCTATTGCAGATTCAGTCTTCCCAGCCTGGTGCAGGTCTAAAATTTTGTTTCTGGTGTCCTTTGACAGCTTTTTGGTCTTGGCCATAGTGGAGTTTGGAGTGTGACTGTTTGAGGTTGTGGACAGGTGTATTTTATACTGATAACAAGTTCAAACAGGTGCCATTAATACAGGTAACGAGTGGAGGACAGAGGAGCCTCTTAAAGAAGAAGTTACAGGTCTGTGAGAGCCAGAAATCTTGCTTGTTTGTAGGTGACCAAATACTTATTTTCCACCATAATTTGCAAATAAATTCATTAAAAATCCTACAATGTGATTTTCTGAATTGTTTTCTCTCATTTTGTCTGTCATAGTTGAAGTGTACCTATGATTAAAATTACAGGCCTCTCTCATCTTTTTAAGTGGGAGAACTTGCACAATTGGTGGCTGACTAAATACTTTTTTGCCCCACTGTATGTGTGACTTCCATGTTGAGGCCCTCTTTGCGGGTGTGGAGTGCATGGGGTGGGCAGGAGGTGCATAGGTCTGATCTGAGGGGGCCTAAATGGGGTGTAGGCATGGTTGACTAGGGGGGTTGTTGATTGGTTGGGGTGGGGGTGTGGATGTGGCTGATGGTGTTGTGGTCTGGATGTAGGTGTGGGTCTTCTATGAGTAGATCCGGGGGAGGGGGGTCCCGCAGGTCTGGGAGAGTGTCTCCCTGGTCTGGGCGTTGTGTCTATTGATCTGTTGCTCCTGTGTGAAGTGTTGGGGCTGTGTTTGAGAGCGTTGTCCTTTAGTGTCCGGCAAAGGTGGGCACTGCAGCCTTGTATAGGTGGACCTGGTCATAAAGGCTGTTCAAGTCCAGGGTGGAGTGGTGGGCCAGGTAAACATTTGGTTTTGAGGCACAGTCACGGGAAATACTTGCGTTTACCCGCTGTATGGTAGCATGGTGGAAGTCTTTTCGTGGTAGCAGGGTGGATATAACCACTTGTGCATTGGGGAAAGTGGAATGTTCAGCTGTGGTGTCGAGAGTTTTGTCGGGATCTGAGGTGGGCTGTTCTGCTGGCTTCTCTGTGGGGGTGGCCACCTCTCCAGTGGGTTGTTCTCTGTCACCTGCCATCACCCTCACCCTCTCATCCAGCAGTCTGATCCTCTCCTCTAGTGCTCTGTTCTTCTCCTGCTTTTTCTCCTGTTGAAGTTGTCTCACTACAGTCCAGAGTGCAGATATGTCTCCGTCCACCTCCAGCTCTCCGGGTCTGGTTAAGGGGGTGTTGTTGTGCTGGACTGTTGTTTGGGTCTGTGCTGACTGGAGTGTAATCACCTGCTGTTCCAGCTTCACCTGCCTGACCAGTTTTTTTCTTCAAACCAAGCTGCTTACCTATTGCAGATTCAGTCTTCCCAGCCTGGTGCAGGTCTACAATTTTGTTTCTGGTGTCCTTTGACAGCTCTTTGGTCTTGGCCATAGTGGAGTTTGGAGTGTGACTGTTTGAGGTTGTGGACAGGTGTCTTTTATACTGATAACAAGTTCAAACAGGTGTCATTAATACAGGTAACGAGTGGAGAACAGAGGAGCCTCTTAAAGAAGAAGTTACAGTTCTGTGAGAGCCAGAAATCTTGCTTGTTTGTAGGTGACCAAATACTTATTTTCCACCATCATTTGCAAATGAATTCAGATTGTGATTTCTGGATTTTTTTTTCTTCTCATTTTTCAGCTGGGTGAATTTATCATTCATTTCAATGAAGGAGTAGTACTCTGTGCTGGGAGGTTGACTTTCTGCTTGGGGTTGCCTGTCTGTGGGGTTATATAATGAAGAGGTCTGGTCTGACCTGCTCGGGGTGGGGGTATCTTCTCAAGGGAGAGCTTCTCCTGCTGAGCTAATTCTTTGATTAGGTGAAAGTCCAGCTGAAACTGTTTGGGGTTGCCCTGTACAATACAGTTCCAGACTTATAGAGATGTATATTAGCTGACTCAGAGTCCTCGTTGTCTAGTATCCTGAGTTTCCACCCCTCGTTAACACCCCCCTCTTAACAGAGGGGTAGTGTGCTAATATAGCCCTGTGCCATGCCAGGGGATGGTCTGTGTGGAAAATGAGGTTGCTGATGTTCCCATTTTTATAACAGTCAGCAAAAAGTGTCTCTTGATTTTCCATAAGGAACTTCATTTTGTGCTCTTTTCGTGTCTTATCATTCTTTACATAAACAGGGTACTATATTTTAATTACCTCTGAACAGCGGGAGGCAGCTTCTAAGGCCTCTCCATTTGGTTGGAGTAGACTGCGCGACTCTCCTGCCATTGTTGGGCTAAAGGGCTTTGATACCTCTCACTTGACACGTCAGTGCTAATTGAAGTTGTATCAAGCTTGGTAGCCTTAACTTGGCATTCAGAGTCCTCATAAAATAATGTAATGTATCATCTCCTTGGCTTTTGGAAATGAAATATAGCTTCAGACTAAACATTACTCACTCAATTCCAGGTTGGATGGTGTTTCCAGGTTTCTGTTGTTTTTCAGAGCATTTGCTGTTTAGCTTTGGAATAATTATCTTTGGTAGTCTCTCTCTGAGAAAAACACAGACATTTGCTGTTCTGTAGATATTTATTTTGGTTTGCCCTGTCATTTGGGGAGAACTGCAGTAGAACTGACAGGCATTAATGGCAGGGGCCTAGAAGGCTGTGTCTAAGAACATAAACAGACAAACTGGATAAAATAGCCTCAAACATAAGACTGGCCATAACGAAGCATTGCTGTCATCAGGAAAGTGAATCATAGCGGAGTTTATTAACCTTAAGTGAACATAAACATGATAAATTAAGTGAAACTGACTGTAGACTGAAATAAAAAAAACTCTGGTCTCATGCTACTTCAGTCTACTGCCAAGAGAGAAGTAGTAGTTCAAGTTATTTAAAGATTGAAGGCTTGAGGTTTATGGTTTATAGGAATTGATCTCATTGCAGCTTTGGATTGTGTGTTAGTGTAGGCGATGATGTTGACGGATATGACAGTGATGATGATGATGATGAAAACAGTGGTGGTGGTGATGATGACGAAGATGACATAGAACTTAGATGCAGTCCTTACCTGTGTGTGAGCGCAGGTGGCGTTTGAGGGTGGTGTGGCTGGGGAAGGTGTGGTCACAGTGGCTGCAGACGTAGCTGTGCATCCCTGCATGGACCTCCATGTGCTGCTGCAGAGCCTTCTGGGTCTGGAACCGCTTGGCACACAGCAGACAGAACACTGCCATGTCTGTCCCTGGAGACCACACAGAGACACAGACAGTTATTTCAGGACCAAACATACACTCAGTGGGGAAACTGGATCACTCAACTCTGAGCCTGAGCCTGAGTGTTCTGAGGAGAACACTTCTTTCAAAGAGCAAAGTGTTTCTTCCTAAACTAACCCCCTTGACAGGCGTGAAATACATTCAGTTTGACTTTATACACTTTTCTGATTGACGTTGACTTGGAAGTCATGGTCTTTTCGAGATCTTTTTTTAACACAATACACAGGATGTTGGAACTGTCAATCACATAATCAATGCCTTCTCCTTATAGGATGTTAAAAGCGGAATTATTCTCCTCAATCCCCATCAAGCCTGTGTTCAAGCAGCCTCTGAAGTCCTCTGTGTCTGTTTACAGAGAGGCTGATAGAAGCTCCACCCTGAACGATGCCTCCACTATGAGCTATGTGCTGAATGTTAAGTAGTGATATCAAGCCATTAAAGGCAGGACTGCAGGAAAAACACAATCCTTTTAATCCTGTGTGTGACCTGGCATCACTTTGGGGCTGCTCTCCTGTTGCACTGAGAGTGGAGTGGAATACAGATAGGGAAACACAGGCTAGTTTTACTCACACAGGATCTGTGAAGAACCACCATTAAATACACTCACAAACATTATACAGGGTTCTTACTTGTTCTTAACACTATTCAATGACCCCTTTGCTTATCCCTTTCATGAAAATCCAAATGTGACGTAGGACTGAATGATCAGTTCATTGGGTAATCAATTCCACTGATAATAATGTACGAGTCTTGCAGAGAGGTGGTTAATGTTAGGTTATGAGGTCGGTATTTCTGTTTGCTCGGTTTGAGGATCATTTACAACGCAGGTCCCATCGCTCACGACTGGGATTCAATCAGACATCTCCAGCGGTGGATCATTAGTAAACAGGAGGCTATGCCAGCGTTTCATTGGAATTCAAGTGGGGTTGCTGAGTTGCATTTAAAATGCAGTCTGATGAGGTCCACTAAATCAAATCATTTGTTACTGTTATTGAAGTGCCTTGAGGCAACTGGCAATTAAATTGGAATTAGTACAGGAAAGAGATACAGCACACTCACACTAATACAGGAGATTGTCAGACAGTGTTTGGAGTTCAATCAAGTTAACAGACAAGGATATTTATAGTCAATAATTCCAACAATTTCAGCAATAAATCATAGTACCTCTCTATTGTTTACCATTTTCCTGCAATCCACATGCCAAAATCTTTATTTTATTTTAGTCATGATTACTCCCAGATACATTTCACTTATTGAACCATTACATAACCTACTCTGAGTGAGTCAGTCAGTGCCTCACATTACACGTGGTCCTCTTCACAAATGACTGGGAATACACAACGTGAAAGTCCTAGCTTACATTAGGTCTCATTTATAGGATAAAATGTGTCACTAATATTCAGAATATTTCTAAGATTACATGCATCTGTGTTATTTTTCTTTTCTCTCTCGTTATTAGATATTGATCATGGGACTTGATGGAATTAAAGTAGGCTATGAGCTTGCTGTGGTTTGCCCTAAACGGCACTAGGAGAATTTAGCATTACTTCTACTCAATAACAAAGAAGAGAGAAGATGAGAGATGTTCTCCACTCCACACAATGCAGCAGAAAGAGGGCCTACTGGAATGCACTGCACCTGTTCACTAGCTTTATTCCAGTGGCCATCTATCTTCACAATAGAAACACAATGTGGTTCGGACCCTCAATGGCCAGATCCATTAGTCATAGGCTCTTCATGCAACTCCTACACTTCCAGGCTTTGTGTAGTAGCCTAATGATCAGGGCTTTTCTCACCCACAGACCACAATGTTTTACCGATGGACAAAAGATCTTCCCTGTACCGCCCCCAACCCTGACTAGACAGGAAAGCTTCTCTGTTATGTCTCACTGTCCAGCTGACTATCTACTTTCTTTAGTTTCAGATTTTTTTCTAAAGAAGCAGAGCTACCTCTTGGCTGGAATGCACCAACAATCTGGGCTAAATGAACATGTATCCTGAAAAGTAAAAAAGGCCGGTGGTACTAAATGGTGAATCATCTAAGAGAAATGTGTTCAATCTCCATGCGTCAGCAGGGGGCGTGCTCTCTACTCTTCTACTCCCTCTAGCCTCCAACATGCTGGATAGGACCTCAAATGATACAGCACCATGAGTTACTTTAGTTCTGTATGATTTTCCTCAGAAAATGTTCTCACTCAGGATCATTCCTCAGCTCTTCTCATTCATTCATTCTTGAAATGACCATTTAATGACCATTCCCATTTGTCTGCATTCTGCCTATTTTGAGCACTAAACCATTAAACAGTATGGATTCATTCTTGTTCTACTTGTCATGTCCTGCTTCTAGACACTCAGATGCTCAGTCAATACCCTCTCATCCCACTGCCATGAAAATAATGTGAAACTGTCAAAACAAAAGTTCTCGCTTAACAATGATCTCAGTCCCACCTCCACAGTGACAACTCCTTGAGTAATAGAGTAGTTACCAGAAACAACTCAACTTAATTGAAAGAAAATAACAGAAGCACTAATACAAATAGTCCCTCAAATAAAAGCAGTAGATAAAAGTGACAGAGTCAGAGGTGCAGCACATACAGTATGTATCTATGCTGACATTCATTAGTTTGATGACTACCTGCACCATTGCACTCTGTTAACTTTCACACCTAAACACTTGCTTTCACAGCACCTTTTTTCCAGTAGGCTTTGCTCCTAAGTGCAGAGCAGCCTTTCTGTGAGAAAACACAATCTCCAGTAGGCATGCCACTGCTCCCACTGCCCCCTGCTTTCTCACCCTTAACCAGACAAAGGGAATGGGATTTGGTCTTCTGACCTCTTGACCCTAGGTCCTCAATGTGGTAAATACCATGTAATCAATGGTATTCCTCAAAGGCTGGATGGCTGACTGAGCATTGTGCATCTATTGAGTCACACAGAGGAGGGGCCTTGCAGACATTCCACAGAGAAAGATTATTTAACTTCAGTATAGTTTCTCTCAGTAAACTTTAGACAGACAGTGTATACAGAACTAAAATCATTCCAGAGTTCCTATGTTCCAATTAAAAGAGGTGCCAAGAAACAAGACATTTCATAAAAATATTCTAGCCAGGAAGTTCAGCCTGATAGTTCAATTAAACGTCAACCGTTTATCAGATCAGACATCAGATCAGAACATGACATGGGAGCATTTACATAACAGCCTCTCAATAGTCCAACTAAGGCAGGGAACACAGAGGAAGTGGCTCAACAGACAAAAACATGTCTCTAGGCAACCAGATTGGATCATGGCCCTCCTTGGGGTGAAGTGTTCAAACTAATCCCTCCATTCACAAATAAGCAAAGCCTGTTCCTTTTCTAAAGACTAACAAAAGTTTCCCCACGCTGTGAATCTCACAGTAACCCCACTGCAAATTGAACAAGGGATTGCATAATGTTTATACAGATCTCTGTAATGTTAACCCTCTTTAGGTTTAGTTCACCACAGATCTCCATCTAATCTCATTGGTCTGTGTTAACAGCACGTTTCTGTGCAGGTCTCACCATAACTACACTACAAAGCAACCATGGACTGCTCCTTTAAACCAGTATACAAAAGAAGGTATGAATAGTTAAAGAGCTGTTTTGCTCAACCTACACAGTGGCTCTGGGAAATACTGATCTATGAAGCTAAAGAGTTTAAACTAATTTTCTTAAGATCGTTGAAAGTACTATGTCACACTCTTTAAAGAGCTTATTGGGTTAAGTCAGATTTGCTGAAAGGAGTTATAACTGATTGGCTCAACATCAAGGCGCTATGAGTAAAACTCCTAATATGGCTCACCTCAGCATGTTCACTCACTAGCTGCCCCTGTGACCCAGTTACACATATACACTATGTACATTACATTGAGCAATGAGCACCAGACCGTATATGACCCAATGCCTTCCCTACGAGTAAAATATTTTGAAAATACGTATTTTTGGTTGAAAAGACATTGAAAAGACTGTGAAAAGACATAGGAAATATGTCTTTCAACCAATTTTGCACACTGGGTTCAGACTGCGTCCCTGTAGACTATATGTTATGATAAGTCTAGAGACAGACAGTAACCATACAGAACCTCAGATGATCCCAGGTAGGCCAGCCACTGATCAGCAGACCGCTAATCTAGTGAAGAACAACCAGCTCAATAATTAATGCAACAAGAGATACGTTGCTCGTGTTTAACCACCCTTCCATCTTCCATGGCCCGTTTCATTGAGGTCACCTGCTGTCTCCAATCTGGATGATTAGCATATTTTGCCAATAGCATTCACTATGAAGTACATGAAGACAGAGTAGAAGCCTACAGGGCCTGAATGACTGGACTAGCACTAGGCAGTGTGTACTTTGTAGCTAGAGGCCAGCAAAATAGACTGGGGTGTAAGTAGAGTACAGTATGACTCAGTACTTGAAGATCTGTACCAATGATTAGCTATTTATAAGTGGAATGGTGGTATACATTTCAACCGATTGCATATTTATTATTGTGAATGCAGCTTGCACAATAATTATTGCGCAATTAGATGAGGTCTATTTCATTGAGAAGTGGCTATGCTATGCACTTAGGCAGTATTGAATGTACAAGAAAGTGTGATGGAGTAGGATGTGTTCTCTGTTTAATAGGGGTTATGTGTACTGTGGACATTCAGTACAGGAAGTGTTTATGTGTAGGATAAGGGCAGCTGTTTGTAAGAACACACAAAGACAGCACTCTTAGGGCCTTCTCCTGCAGGCAAGGTGGCAGAATGGTTAGCCACTATGTTCTGCACCATGTCCAGTCCATTACTACGCTCTATGATTTGCTTACATTTTCCAAAACTGTTCAAACAAGATGATACCACAGAGAACCTAGCTAACATGGTCTAATGAAATAAGGTCATTGTTGCTTGAGAGTTTGAGACAGTTCCATTATTTTATTTTGGGCACTCACAAGTAGGTCAGAGGCAAAGCAGACGGCAACTGTGACAGAGAGGGCTGTGGCGGAGATGGAGTAAACAGCACCACATGATGTTGTTTTCCTGGGAGTCCTGGCATCCAATGCCACCAACCCTTCCAACCAATGCCCTCAGGAACTCCCCCCTAAACCAGCCCCTTAATGCCAACCCACAGCCACTCACCTCTGACATTCACATTGCCAAAACACACTCTCACTGACTGGAAATAAGCTAGGCTCTGCAGTGCAGTCCCTATAGCGTGATTGATATGAGAGCCAACCAGGTCTTTGTCAGGTAGGGGTGTTTTCCTTCTTGAGGAGAATAGATCAGTAAACTAAAGGGCTATGGCTGCTAAGGTCTGACCTGTGATAATGTCTGTTTGGCTTCCTGGCATACTGTCACATGTATTTTTTATTTTATTTTATATAACTAGGCAAGTTAAGAACAAATTCTTATTTACAATGACGGCCTGCCCCGGCCTAACCCAGATGACGCTGGGTTGTCCCTATGGGACTCCCAATCACGGCCGGATGTGATACAGCTTGGACATGGGGATATACAAAGCCATGGTAACAAGATTCATTCAGCCAGTGATCTCAAAGGTTATAAACCTAGGATGTGTTGAAAGTATAATCAAAAGAGGACCATAGCGCACTTCAAGTTTGATTGGTGCGTTAAACCAGTGAATCCTTCTTCAGTGTTTAAGTTACACACTGAAGAAGGCAAATAAGCAGAAACGTCTGTTTATGCTATCCTGATGCAGTAAGAATATATATTGTTTTAAAGAAATAAGCTTTATGTGATATCTTTTTGAGTGCAGAAGACCTGTCACACTTTTTCGCTTGTGTTGAAAGTATAAGAACATACAGTGAATGCATAATCTAAAAGAGAATGTGTACAGTAGCTGAATTCCCTAAAACCACCAAACAGCTCCAAAAAAATCATACCATTCTGGTCAGAGCACGAAGTATACAAAGTGGCAGTAAGAGGGTCATTTATCACACTAGACCAAGTTGAGATCATGACAAAATGAGTGTGTAATGCCATCCTGTACCCTGCACTAGATACGCTGCCAAGCCGATAACTGACCCCTGGATGTTTACAACCTGAAGGAGAGGAGGTAGAAACTTTAGGCATCGTTAACACCCCTCCATGCCCACAGGCATTAACTATTCATATTGTGTGTGGCACCTGGAGTTACAGTTACATGCCAATGCTTCAGAGCGGGTTATCAGCTTTCTCTGACAGTAGCAGAAAAGGTGTGGATTCTGACACTCATTGTGGATCGACTGTAGGATTTGTCTAAGATGATTAAAGGTAAAGTTTAATTTAGATACTGTAATGACTGGGATTCAGGCACTGGGAGAGGGTCTGAATATTTGGAAGGAAGACAAACATAGGCAGTTTTTCTTTCAACCTCATTTGTGTAACTTCGATAGGAGATACCCAGTCACCTGATTAGAGGAGTGTCTCGCTAATTAAAACAATTGGGTTTCAGAATAGTTCCCAGGAACTGATGTCCATTATCTTCTGAGCTAGAGAGGATAAATAGAATCTATCACCATGAGATCATTCCCAAACAAAATGTGTTGATCCAAGTTGTTGACGTGAGTCAGAGCCATAGAGTAACAACCCTCTGGGCTCATCACGCCCATAGCCTAGATGCATGGCATATCTATGACACTGTCATGTACTTGCAGTGTGGCCTAGGCTTGCCTGGCGTGTCAGGCTTGCCAGCACTGTGGTAAATAGGCATGCACCCACACGGGACACCAGGAGATATTAGTTGGTGATATCTGAGAGGGCCTTCCTGTCCTCGCTAGCCGCTGATAAATTATGGAGCAACATGACAGGGACAGTTTAACCCTGCCAGCACAATAACAAGGATGTTAATCCCCATAGTCATATATTTATTAAACACCTTTTTTTGAATAAGCAGCAAGACAGACAGAATACATTACATATGCAGACCTCAAACGGTGTCTTGTCAATTGTAGCCTGCTTGTTTAAGGGTAGTGAATGAGTGTTTGTGAGTCATTGGGTACCTGTACGTTTTCAACCGTGAGCTATGTTTGTCTGTGTGTGTCTGTGTCTGTCAGACAGTACCTGTGTGCGTGTGTCCGTGTGTCTGTCGTACAGTACCTGTGTGTGTCTGTCTGTGGGCCTCCAGAGCGTCTTCAGCAGAGAATGTAGCTCCACACTGATCACACACCAGGGCCTCAGCTCCAGCTGCAGGGGGACATCTCAGTCATGTGTCATCATCAAACACTCAACATATGGTGTACATTCTTTTGTGAGATGTAAACATTCATGTATACAGTATGAGAAAACAATCAGCAATTTGTACAAAATACTTATGATCATGCTGTAGAGGGTGCAACTGAATTTGATGGATGGGATTCATGGTTATGGCAACCAATGAGCATCTGAATCTCAGATGGCTATAAAAGCTCCACTTTTACTTCCGAATCAAACCAAATTTTTAAAAGGTGAGAAAGCTGTTGGATTAAAACCCATTTCAAACCTTGAGCCAATGCAATGCTCTATTTAAAGGTCACTAAGTAACCATCCTCCTCTGTATACACTTTGGTTGTTTACAGTTACATTATGAGTCACACAGAGTAAAAAAGACCAGAACCCATTGGAAAAAACACAACTCTGGCCAAACAATGGCACCAGACAGTGTTCCATGGCCTCTCTATTTCACAGTGAGGAGCTGAGCTAAAGAGTTGTATTTACCCTGTTATCAGGCTCTGAACAGTGCACAGCCTGTCTGCCTGAGTTGACACAGAAGGACTGGGTGTTCTGTGCACAGCAGACAATCTGAGCCTGCGGCACATGCCTTTATCAAAAACACTCCCTAGCCATCTCCCTCAGTAAAACACAGCACCCTGCTCACCTTTGGAATGCCCTTGTCTTTTCCTATGAAGAGATCAGGGAAGACAAGGGCACTGACACCACTCAGCTATAGGAGATGCCAGTTGCTCTGACAAGTGGTGATTCTGTACACACACACACACACACACACACACACACACACACACACACACACACACACACACACACACACACACACACACACACACACACACACACACACACACACACACACACACACACACACACACACACACACACACACACACTCCCAGCTGTTTGGATGTGGGCTGGCTAGTGGTGAAATGTAAATCGGTTTCAGATCCATACTGGCCCAGGGCTCTTTCACTGATCTATTTTCTGCTCAGCTGGCTTTAAATGAAGTTAAAATGACTAATTAAAACGCCCACAAGCTTTGGAAACTGGGAGCGCTACAGCCTAAATGTAGTCCTCTTTCAACTCTCCCCACCTCCCTGTACAGCTGCACTAGTCCCAGTGCTGTAGCTAGCTACAATCACCTCATCCGCAGATTTCACCTCATTTCAGATATTTGACATTTATCTTGGAAACAAAACATTTCAGCACACTATGTAGCCTTTTCCTAGATGTAGGTAGATGATGTACTGCAGTGCTGTCTTGGCTGAGAGAAGCATTTTAAGGACAGTACATTTATATGTTGTGTGTGTGTGTGTGTTGTGTTCTGTGACAGTGTGTCCAGTGTGTTATGTTCTGTGACAGTGTGTCCAGTGTGTTATATTGGGAGATTGCGCGTGATTAGGGAGGAAGAGAATATAGTGCATTGTCTTGTGCTGTCAAAGGCATGGAGTGTGCTCTCATCCATAACCCATCAAACTGTCTCCAGACGCGGCTGCAATAGTCCTCCATCAAAACACTTTGTCTGGCATACCAAAATACGAGCCAGCATCGAGCTGAATACCAAATCAGCCCATTAGAGCTATGGCGCACTGGCTCCTTAGCAACCAACAGAGGGTCTAAAGGCTGCTATGGGCTATACGGCAAAACACAATGACAATGAAATAAGATCAAACTCTTTCTTTTTGTACAATACAGAGGCTGTATATTTTGTTCATGAATACAAATTAGATGAAAGAAGGTTTCAGAAATCTATTTGTAATGAAAGATCAAAGTATCTAAATGATGTGTAACAGGCCTATATTACACACACTATAGCCAGTATGTCTCACCAGGTCATACCGATGCAGACAGGATGAGTAAAGGAGAGTAGCCGTTTGCCAACTAGCAGAATACTTACTGTATGTTGTGACCTGATGCAACTATCATTCAGATCATAGAGTTCCAAACATGGATTAAAATGTGTCTACTGTGAGAGATCAGGTAGTTTATGAACACAGTTTGGAGAAAGGGAACCTGTCATCTGTCAGCCATCTGTCATCTCCTATCACTTTTACAGGGATCAGAGGAGGGGAAAGACAGATCAGAAGAGAGGAAAGCCAGGGTATAGCAGCATTGTTTCTATTCTTCCTTACATCAGAGTGGGGTTTCTGTTTATATTTTTGTTTCATTTTTAAGCCCTCTCTCCGCCTACTCTCCTCCCCTTCTCCTGCTCTATTTTGGATAAAGTGGCTGGGAGAGCAGTCAGGTCTGATTAAGTCGGCGTTTGGGTACAGTGTGTTCCTGGACACACATCTGCGAGCGAGCCATCACACACGCTTCGGAGCACTGGCAGAACACCCAGGCCTGCCGGCAGCTGATGATGTCATCACTCAGAGGGACAGCGCTGGCGAGGAGCCAGACAGACTCTCCGAAAACACACACACACACAGATTCACAGAGAGAAGACAAAAGAGAAGACAGAGACACTGAAGATCTGACACATGCAGAGACAGTCTCAGACAGGAGACAGATAGGAGACAGACAATGAGGGGAATACTCTTTCCTATGGATCCTTTAAGATATATATACGTGTGACATAATGAAGAGGTACATGTGAAAACAGTACAGCTCTATCAGGGGTATTCTGAATGGAATTTACTCTGTTATTATCATCATATGACAGTGTTACCTGAGTGAGAGAGCATGTGCATCCTGAGCCGTACACTGTCTATGAAGCGTTTGCCACAGAACTCACAGCCGTGTCCCTTCTCGCCTCCACTGTGCAGCTTCCTGTGGGGACAGAGACAAAAGGACTGTGATGAGCCAATGACTGAGCCAATGACTGAGGTCTCAAAAATAGCAGACAACAGCAAAAATGTTTTTGTGCATTTTCTGAAGGGTTTTCAAAAGGCAGCAACATCATTGTCCTTGTACAGAACAGCATGTTTAATTCCATCCTGAAAGTATCCCTCTCTGTGTACTGCTGCATCATTAGAGTAAAGAGGTCTCTAAGAGTCGTGAGTCACACAGTATCACACTGTACAAATACAAAAGGAGAATGGGATAATTTTAGAAAGCACAATACAAATAAACGTGCTTACACCCACGTACACATAGACACAGACACCCACGTACACATAGACACAGACACCCACGTACACGTAGACACAGACATCCACGTACACATACAGACAGACAGAAGCACAGGCACCCACATACACATAGACACAGATACCCACATACACATAGACACAGACACCCACGTACACGTACACATAGACACAGACACCCACGTACACATAGACACAGACAGAAGCACAGACACCCACATACACATAGACACAGACACCCACATACAGACAGGCAGAAGCACAGACACCCACATACACATAGACACAGACACCCACGTACACATACAGACAGACAGAAGCACAGGCACCCACATACACATAGACACAGATACCCACATACACATAGACACAGACACCCACGTACACATAGACACAGACACCCACGTACACATACAGACAGACAGAAGCACAGGCACCCACATACACATAGACACAGATACCCACATACACATAGACACAGACACCCACGTACACATAGACACAGACAGAAGCACAGACACCCACATAGACATAGACACAGACACCCACATACAGACAGACAGAAGCACAGACACCCACATACACATAGACACAGACACCCATGTACACATACAGACAGACAGAAGCACAGACACCCAAATACACATAGACACAGACACCCACGTACACATACAGACACAGACACCCACGTACAGACACAGACAGAAGCACAGACACCCACGTACACACACAGACACAGACAGAAACACAGACACACACGTACGCATGGAAATCAAGACACACACTCCTCTCGTAACTAGTACAAAAATAAAAAAAACTGACTTGCCACTTTGCCTGCAGCAAACCCCATGATATCATATCACACACGTCCAGCCATGCGAGGCATCATCTGCATTGTTATCCTCATATCCCCCTCTGCAGTACAATGGTCAGACAGCAGTCCTATAGACAGTTCTAAACAGACCACAGTCAAATAATAGATGATCTAATACATAGTACTAAATATTAGGTCAACAAAACTCTTCAATTAAATCAAGAACACTCGTTACATCAAAATAGAATAGAAAATAAGAGGATTTAACAGAAAACTAGGGAAGTGATCCACTATAAACCAGACACCTCATACGATTCCCAGCTTTCTCCTTTAGATAATTAACTTAATCAAAGCTTAAGTTAAAGTTCTGAGAAGGTGTGCTATGCCCTAACGAACTTCTCTCTCCCTGTTCTCTCCACAAATGTCAATGTGACTAAAGTGGATGATGCTCAGTGACCTGTCTCCTGACATGGACTAGTTTCATTACAACACCAGCAGTCACCAGAAGGACTGACTCCTCCAACCTTCAAACCTCTGCCTATCTCCATGACTGAGCATTGGCTAGCTAATACCCTGCTGGATGTTCTGTCATCAGGCTCTTTCAAACACTGGAGTGGCACAGGCCTGAAATGTCAACCATCTGCGTGGGAGGAGAAAGGGTAGAAGTTGGTGCTCTGACACTGATGATGGCTCGGTTGATTGATTTAGCAATGGTACCTGAGGACCTGTCTGAAGCTGTTGTAATGTCATGAGTAGCACTGCTCACAAGCTAAAGCTGAGCTGGTGTAGCACATGTCATCAACAGAGTTATGGGAAAGGTGACTCATGAGTTCACAATAATCCTACAAGTTATAAACCCACCAACCTCTAGTCTAAACCCACCAACCTCTAGTCGACCTCTAGTCTAAACCCACCAACCTCTAGTCTACCTCTAGTCTCAACCCACCAATCTATAGTCTAAACCCACCAACCTCTAGTCTAAACCCACCAACCTCTAGTCTAAACCCACCAACCTCTAGTCTACCTCTAGTCTAGACCCACCAACCTCTAGTCGACCTCTAGTCTAAACCTACCAACCTCTAGTCTAAACCCACCAACCTCTAGTCTAAACCCACCAACCTCTAGTCTACCTCTAGTCTAGACCCACCAACCTCTACTCGACCTCTAGTCTAAACCTACCAACCTCTAGTCTAAACCCACCAACCTCTAGTCTACCTCTAGTCTAAACCCACCAATCTCTAGTCTAAACCCACCAATCTCTAGTCTAAACCCACCAACCTCTAGTCTAAACCTACCAACCTCTAGTCAACCTCTAGTCTAAACCCACCAATCTCTAGTCTAAACCCACCAATCTCTAGTCTAAACCCACCAACCTCTAGTCTAAACCCACCAACCTCTAGTCGACCTCTAGTCTAAACCCACCAACCTCTCGTCTAAACCCACCAACCTCTAGTCTAAACCCACCAACCTCTAGTCGACCTCTAGTCTAAACCCACCAACCTCTAGTCTAAACCCACCAACCTCTAGTCTAAACCCACCAACCTCTAGTCTAAACCCACCAACCTCTAGTCTAAACCCACCAACCTCTAGTCGACCTCTAGTCTAAACCCACCAACCCCTAGTCTAAACCCACCAACCTCTAGTCTAAACCCACCAAGTCATGAGGCAGCAGTATAACTGTCAACCAGTGGCTTCTGCCTTCCCATGCTAAGAAGCCTGCTGATCCCTATAGAGGCAGGCTACTCTCCTTCCTCACTAATGCAAAGGAATGCATACCAAATGCACCCAGAGACAGTTTTAAGTATGAGTCATATCTAATTCAAAACAATCATACAGAATTGTGAAATTTAGAAACTTAGTAAACAGCTTCATTATGCCACACCATGTATGCTAAGTGGCTAACAAAGACCCATTTCATACCTCTCATGAAGTCCCTCTATTCAGGCACAAGAGCAGGTGTCTTTTTTAAACAAATTAAGATATTCAATATCGTTGCTCCCAGGTCTTTCCTTTGAAGTCTTTTAACGTGTTAAAAGTTAATGAAGACAAAAAAGAAAAAAAATCACCGACCTTTAAATTAGAAGTTGTGTACTACAATTTATCTCTTCCTGCACATTCTAACAAAACATTTAACCATTTAGCATGAAGACTCCAGACTCACCACACACATACACACTCCAAATCCCTCTCTCGGTCTCTCACAGACCTCCTAGTGTATAGCGACCAGATAGAGTACTTTGTAGGTGAAGGGGTGACACAATCTAATTGCATTCCACATTCAACTACATTTACTTGCCGGCGCTCTCTGACAAAATACTTCCTTCAATGATACCTTGAGATCCATAATACCTAAAGACACCCTGGAGATATAACAGTGAGTTGAGTATGCAGTCTGCAGTAATCTGTACTCTACCTGTGTTGCTCCATGGCCTCTCTGTTATGCAGCTGGAGACCACAGTCCCCACAGCTCTGACTCTGACTCTGGCCCTCCCGCCTCATCCCTGCTGCAAACTGGCCCAGCCTGCTGAGGATCTCCCTGTGGAGCAGGCCCTGGGGCAGCAGTCCCCCGTAGGCCCTCAGGTCCAGGGACATGGCTAGGGAAGGGGCCACCGACATGGGCATAGGCAACCCCACCTCCCCTATGTGATTGGAGGGCATGGATGAGTAGAGGGAGGCCAGGTGTTTCTCAGCCAGCACAGGATAACTGTCCAGAGGAGAGTTGTTCCCCACTATGCCCCCCTCCTCTTGGCCCGAGTGCTGCTCTCTAGCCGAGGTGATGACACTGCCTCTTTGGGGGGTCCCCGGGCCCTCATCTCTGGGCTGGTCCGATTCAAAGCCTCCCTCCCCTCCGCTGGAGGACCGGCCCTCGTAGCTATTGACTTCATCCACCTGCATGTTATTGTCCTCTGTCTTTATCCTCTTAGTCAGAGGCAGGGAGGGGTGCTGTGCTCCATTGAGGCTGTACTGTAGTGGAGACTGACCCAGGCCCTCCAGACTAAGCCCTCCAACTTGTGTGGGACTAGCTACAGGGAGCCCCATAGGTAGTCCCCCTGGCATAGAGGGACTCCTGTCAGTCATGTGGTACAGTGCCAGGTGGTGCAGGGCGGTGGGGTTGATACCACCCTCCTGCATGGAATGCTTCTTGGAGATTAGCATGTTCCTCCAGTGCCTTGCCCTGCCATGTTCGCTCTCTCCAGACCCGTGGTTCCTCCCACTCAGACTCAGGTGGTCCTGCTTCTCCTCTGACTGGATGGTCTCCAGGACTTTGAGGCACTGCTCCTCCAGGTACTCGATCTCCAGGATCTCAGCGGCGTACAGCAGGTCATCCAGGTCCTCGGCCGTGGCCTGCAGGGAGGCCGTGTAGGCGTACTCCAGAATCTGCTGGAAGGTCTTGGGGGAGAGGAAGTCGAGGGCGTAGCGCAGGCTGCTGCGGTGGAACAAGATCTCAAACATCTTGCTGGTGCAGGCCAGGACGGTGCGGTGGGCCGGGAACTCCTGGCCATCCACCGTGATGATGACGTCACACAGCGTTCCCGACAGACGCATATGATTGGCCCTGTGCAGGAGCGTGGCGGGGAGGGTGGGGTTGTGGAGCTGGAGAACACCCATCTTAGTCAGATGATCCGTACAGCCTCGGACCCTCTCTGAGCCCACGCATGAGGTGTGTTCTATCCCACCTGCTTTTCCTTCAGTGTGTCTATAAGTCTAAAGGGAGATACAGAAGAAAGCACATTAAATATTCAAATCTCAGATCATGGCAATGACAGTACAATTAAACGTGAATAAGAATGGTCTGGTTGATTGCCATGTTTTAAAAAAAAAATGATGTCTTAAGACAATATCTTGCATGTTCAACAATTGCAGAGGGAAAGAAAAGTAATAATATTTTAGCATTGGCTGGCCAAATGTCAGGCACTGAGTTGAAATGTTGATATTGTATGGTAATGTGTCACTATAAGGAAATACTCTGGAAGGAAACACAGGAGAATTATAGATTCCCTAAATCCAGGAGTGCACCATGAGGTCCGTTTGATACTAGTCACGCACTGTACAGTGCATTCAGAAAGTTTTCAGACCCCTTGATTTTTTCCATATTTTGTTACGTTACATACTCATTCTAAAATGGATTAAATTGTGTGTGTCCCCCCCCCCCCCCACCCCCCCCTTCCCCCATCAATCTACACACAATACCCCATAACGGCAAAGCAAAAACAGTTTTTAATACATTTCGACACAATCCTGTCTCGGAGTTCTACGGACAATTTCTTTGACCTCATGGCTTGGTTTTTACTCTGACATGCACTGTCAATTGTGGGGCCTTATATAGACAGGTGTTTGCCTTTCCAAATCATGTCCAGTCCATCGAATTTACCTCAGGTGGACTCCAATCAAGTTGTAGAAACATCTCAAGGATGATCAATGCAAACAGAATGCACCTGAGCTCAATTTCGATTCTCATAGCAAAGGGTCTGAATACATATGTAAACAAGGTATTTATGTTTTTTTATTTTTAATACATTTGCAAATTTTTCAAAATACCTGTTTTCGCTTTGTCATTATGGGTTATTGTGTATAGATTGATGAGGATGAAAAAAAAAATCCATTGTAGAATAAGGCTGTAAGTAACAAAATGTGATACAAAGTCAAGGGGTCTGAATACTTTCTGAATGCACTGTATGTCATAGGCTGCAAGTGGACAGAGCCATACACTATCACATGTGCTGTAAATGCATTAGTACACACGCACTTGAACTGTATTACTGCAACAGGTAACACACGGATGGATGCATGTACTTTTATGTCTATAAACTGAGCCACTCGCTGATATGGGCGCATATGGATTGCGTAAACGATTATAGATGGGCTACAGCGGGAACACTCCTGAATAAATCGATCTAATAAGTTACTACTATCAAACCACGATTACATTTGAACCAAATGTTAGATTTAGAAAGGTGAAAAATACCGTTCACAATCACACATATTTGGAGCGCTTTTTTAATGTTTGTATGGGTGGCCACTCCTCAACCAATATAGCCTATATAGCCCACGATCATAAAGATAAATGCTACGATAAATAGTTCCATGATTATTTGTTATATTTTCTGACCTTCAGTGACCACTGACCCATATACACTTAATGGATAATGCTGACACTCAGCCTGGGTAGTTCCGCAACAGAGCGCATCAGGTGCTAACTATGCTCTGATGGAATCACGAATTCCTACCCCAAAACACCAACATGTACATTTATCTGGTCACTAACACTCTAAACATGAAATAATTAAATATGGCCATAGTGTTAAACTGTAGGGGAGCAACACATAGCATGGGCGCACAGCACGGCACGGCTTAGTCACGTCTCTCTCTCTGTCTGATCGTATGGCGGGCATACTAAGCAGTCAAGTTTTTAAATCCGTTACAGTAACGGCGGGCAAACTTTAGCCCCAAAAACGTTTTAGGAAACGCGACTATGTATATAAAAACAAACACAAATGGATTGCCATTTAGTGAATATGTCAATTAATAATTCAGCATTGTCCATAAATTGGTAACATGGTGAATAATAGCTATTTCAGAAAGTATTTTCGATTCACCTGTGCAACGGCAGTATTACTGCAATAGAGAACATTGAAAGACAACTATTTTGCTATCATTCATTCCCCTTACCTTAGCGGCCTGTTACGTCCTCACTCAGCCGATTGCGTTATCATTCAGGCAACATCATGGTAAGGCATTTCACAGAACCCGCTCCAAACTCATCCCCACTCCAAGTAGGCAAATTGTCACCCAGGCGACGTCACAGCTTTGAATGATTGTCCTCTGTTCCCAGTTCTATCAAGGCTGGAAAGAGAGACATCTACAGGGCAGCAGTCCTCACGACCTGGTTTTTGGGCAGGGTGAATGAAAGTCAGTTGTCTTTGGATCCAGATGCAATTGAAAACAACTAGTTAAATTAACCATTATTCATCACTTACTGAGATTTAAAAAAAAATACTGGTAGGTCTGTCTGGGTTATATGTATCTGCCCTTGCTCATTACAATTATATTAGTCACTCAAGTCTCTAACTCAGGGAATCCAGCAACACCAACTCATTATCATACCCTATTACAATCTATCATTTTCCTATCTCTTCACGTAATCTAGAAGGTAATAATTTAATAACCTTAATCAAGGAGTTTTTTTTATATATTACCTTATCATCAACAAGGACATTCATATAATCTTGATAAATATATTACATTTGTAAATTGTCACTTCATGCCATCTAGTGCTCACTATTGTATATTACATCTACAAACTCCCATTAGAAGGAAAAGGGCACACTAATAATACAATATCATTGTAGAAAACAATGACTTGCCATAAAAACAATGGTAAACAGCGTGAGGTTCCAAAACCTTGTTTTATTTTGTAAATGGGTTAGTACTCTGACTGTAGACCGCTGAGAGCAGAACGGTCCACTGGGTTTGACCCAGTAAAACCAAGAGGCTCCAGAGATAGGGGACAGGGTGGGAGGATGACAACAGCAGAGGGTTGTATTGTACAGGTTCTGGCATGACTGTCCTATTCCAC
This sequence comes from Oncorhynchus mykiss, assembly GCF_013265735.2. Lineage (NCBI taxonomy): Eukaryota > Metazoa > Chordata > Actinopteri > Salmoniformes > Salmonidae > Oncorhynchus > Oncorhynchus mykiss. The sequence continues at coordinate 19,942,082 of NC_048588.1, forward strand.
TGATGTACTGAGGGGAATGATTGTTTACTTGAAAGTGGCAGAACAACATACAGTATTAACATCTTGGAGTGTTGTTTTCTTCTGTTGTCAAATTACCACCCTGCCCTCCGTCTCTGGTATTATAAATTCAACAGGAAGCAAGCTCATGATGCCTGCTATTGTACAAAAACAAAATCAATTCAAAGACAACATTACAGAACACTTGAACAACAACTGGAGACTAAAATAAAGCGTTTTATAGGCCTGAACAGACCTCATTCTGATAACTCCCTCACATAACTCAATATGAAACTCGCATTGCCTAAACAAACATTAGGCACGTCTGTTTGGGTTTCTGTCACACATATTTTATAAAGTACCGTTTGTATTCATCATGCCCAAAACTCAACATATCTCCCCAGGCTGTGTTACAGACTGCACTAGACCTCTGTGTGATGGGACATATCAACAACTCTATACTGTATATACATTTGCTGTACTGTTTTCATAGATACAATATAAAAAGAATATACAGGTAAACCTTTCACGACAAAGCTATGCAGATATTATTGAAAGTGACGACAAGACAATCCACTGACACAGTCACAGTGCACAAGCTCGCAGTCAGGAGTGGAAAAGAAACCTTTCCATATAGAGTACAAAAACTGCTTTAAAAGATTTTTGCTTCAAAAACACGATTCTAAATGATAAATGTCAGGCATTTTCTTTGTTTTCTTGTGAATATGATAAGATACTCATCATAGTTGATGTTAAAACAAGGAGGTGGTGGTGCTTGGGTCATGATGAGACATTCACTTAGATCACTAAACGTTATTCCCTACAACCTTTCTCTGTGAGAACCACTGGATCGGTTGCACATGGCTCGATCTTGTGTTCCATTGTGAATACCGGTACAATATTTGCTCAATACGTACTTCTGCATTTAGCACAATACAGTATTCATTTCCTGAAGCCCCAGGTGAGGCGAGTTGAAGACATCTCATATGATAACTTCTGATACATATCTACGATAATATGGCTTTCTCTGAAACCCAAGCATTCCCAGCACTGTGGGCTGCTAGCTAGAAATAACCCTACCTTCCTTTCTGTCTGTCTCTGTCACTCAGAGCTTGCCTTGGAGCATGGGGAAGTGGTGTTAACCAAATCAATGAACTTCTGTTTGAGACATTGAAACAATCTGTATGATAACCCACCCTAATACAGACATAAAAGAGTAAAACAGTCAAATGTTTCAAACAAAACATTAAGAACCATTTTCTAATCAGACATGCAAACAAACTATTGGATGAGACTATTGGATGAGACTAGCCATCAAACATTTGAACAATGTAACATGGAAATAATAAAATAATGTCTACATGGTCAATCTCTTCAGTATATATAGACTGAGTGTACAAAACATTATTCTCTTTCCATGACAGACTGACCAGGTGAATCCAGAAGAAAGCTATGATCCCTTTTGATGTCACTTGTTAAATCCACTCCAATCAGTGTAGATGAAGGGGAGGAGACAGGTTAAAGAAGGATTTTTAAACCTTGAGACATGGATTGTGTATGTGTGTCATTCAGATGGTGAATAGGCAAGACAAAATATTTAAGTGCCTTTGAACGGAGTATGGCAGTAGGTACCAGGCGCACCGTGTGTCAAGAACCGCAATGTTGTTGGGTTTTCACACTCAACAGTTTCCCGTGTGTATCAAGAATGGTCCAACACCCAAAGGACATCCAACCAACTTGACACAACTGCGGGAAGCATTGGAGTCAACATGGGCCAGCATCCCTGTGGAACGCTTTCGACACCTTGTTGAGTCCATGCCCCGATGAATTGAGGCTATTCTGAGGGCAAAGGGGGGTGTAACTAAATATTAGGAAGATATTCCTAATGTTTTGTACACTCAGTGTTATGTTCCTGAATAATCCATTGTTTATCCTCACTGAAAACAATTATAACTCTGAGTAGTTGTAAAAACTAGAATTTTGTCTCCTATACCACTTGAAATCACTCAAATGGAATTCTTTAGTGTTCCATGTGTGTAGTGAAACACATCATACGTGAGAATAAAAATGTTTGTACAATCAGATCGTGCTCTAATGAACTCTATTACACAGACACATGTTGCTGTTCTGGAAATGCAGTAAGGGCACCGGAAAGAAAAACTGCTGCAGACTGTAATGAGTGTTGCTGCCGCCGCCATCTTGGATGGGCTGAGGCTGCCCAATCATGCTTTGTTGTCGCTGGCGTTTCTCTGTGTGACATTGTTGTGTTCTGTGGTCACCTCTGACAGGGCTGTCTTCACCTCAGCCTCCTCCGCTTTACTTTTCTCACCTCCAAATATCTTCCTGCAATGGAGAAAATGTTAGAAATGAACAGTCTACCTGCAATGTAATAGAAAAACAACAACATTCCTAAGAAAACCACAACTGCTGCGTTCAAACAAAAAACACCCCAAATATAGACATTTACATTCTATCAGACGCTCTTATCCAGAGTGACTTACAGGATACATTAGGGTTAAGTGCCTTGCTCAAGGGCACATCAACAGATCGTTCACCTAGTTGGCTCTGGGATTTGAACCATCAACCTTTCGGTTACTGGTCCAACGCTCTTAACCGCTACTTTTCCAATATATATTTAGACAATAGCCATAGGTAGTAATTGTTAGACGATTGATACCGACACAAGTAATATAATTACAGAGCACCTCTGAGTCAAAGTGATAGAGCAGTACTGATTGTTTGTTGCAGTGTCTGCCCTACCATTGAATAGACATTAGGCGGGGTGAGTGAAAGATCTAGTCTTCTGGCCCTATCCCCAGCCTAAGAGCAGTACTAATGCCCGGCACTGTTATTACAAGACTTCCACAACTTCCACAACACACTCTACAAGGGGAACCATACACAGTACTTTACTACTCCACACGACGCTACACACACACACACACATCCACTACCATGGCAATGACTACAGCACTTGTCACCATTACACAGGTCTCATTAATGAACAATTATCACCACTGTTACCACAATTGACTACTACAATTTCACTTTACTTCACAAGACAAATGGAAAGGTGGAGACTGAGTGATAATAGAATAGTAGACGACTGGGAACACAAAAACATTGACACGTATAAACCTCTAGAGGGAGCCATACTCGTCGTTGAGTGGAGCAGCCTTGGCCAGACTGTCTAACTCCTCCAGAGCTGGGGGGCTTGAGGCCTGGAGGTCTGCCCCAAACCCGTTTCCGTTAGCCAGGGGGGAGGAGGATGAGGAAAGGCCAGGGGCAGGGGAGGGAGTGGGACTACTCTGAAACCTAGTGGGCTCTGCTGGGGGAATGGAGGGGCTCTCAGTCTCCACCCCATTGGTCAACTCTAACTCTATCTCTGGGGCTTGGGGTGCTGTGGTGGTGGGCATGTGGGGGGTCAGGGTGGGTGTTAGGGTGTCGTAGATAGTAGAAGCCAGTGTGATAGTGACCGTGGGGGCAGCAGGTGTGGCAAAGCTCGGGGCAGTGGAAGCATTAGGGGCAGGTGTGGTGGGGGCACTTGTGGGAACTGGAATACTAGTGAGAATCTCTGGGGAAACAGGGGCACATTTGATTGTGTCCTCGTGAACGATAGCAGCAGTTATGTCAGCATTGAAGGCAGTAGTAGGAGTACTAGGGACAGATGTGGTAGTGGGAGTGGGGTCTATATTAGGGGCAGGAGTGGGAGTGTCTTTGGTAGTAGAGTCAGGTTTGTCAGGGTCAGGGACTGGTGTACTAGAGCCCAGGACAGTAGGGGTAACAGGAACAGGGGTAAGAGGGACAGGGGTAACAGGGACAGGTTTAGCAGTGCTGGTGGCAGTAGGAGCAAGTTTAGAGGTGGAGGTGTCAGAGGCTGGGAAAGTGAATGCCATAGGAGCAGGAGAGGGTCTGTCTGGGGCAATAGGAGCAGCTTTCCTGGTGTTTGGACTAGGAGAGGCAGTGGAGGGGGCAAGAGAGGGACTTTCCGGGGCAGATTTCCTGGGGGCCATGGTGGTGGAGTGGGTAGGTGTGGGGCTCTTGGGAGTGGGAGGAGAAGGAGCAGGTCTGTTAGAGTTTCGACGCCTAGGTGGTATTGGAATAGGGGAATTTTTAGGAGATGTAGGGCAATCTGTAGCACTAACAGCAGTGGTATACATTTTGTCCTCTGCTCTAGGAGAGCTGTCTCCTAGAAGGTCTAACAGGGGGGCTACTCTAGCTGTGATGTCAGAGGTGGAGATGAAGGGGGTTGGGGGGGCTGTGTTGGACTCTGGGGTGGGTGCTGGGGCGGGGGCAGGCAGGGGGTCAGTAGCGAGGGCAGACAGGCTACAGGTGAGAGCGGTGCTCTCACTAGAGGGGCTGTCCTGGGCGGGGTCATAGGTTGTGTTGGCTGTGTCAGAGATGGTGGCTACAGACGAGAGGGTATCCAGAGCCAGGGCAGCAGTGTGAGCGGCCAGCCTGGGAGAAAGAGCAGGGAGAGAGCAGAGACACACACACTAGACAGTGAGGTGACTGGGACCCGACGTGGGGACTGGGGAGGAGGGGTGGAGAGGAGGAGCAAGCAGGAGGTTCGGTTAGGGGAGGCATGCAGTTAGATATCACACACACTGAGCAGACAACATCAACCAGAGAGAAAGGACACACCAGGGGGTTCCATGCAGTGAGGCACATCAAATAACAAAGGACACTGTTCATGCACAGACTGACATGGAGAACATGTAGGGTCTAATGAACTAAAAACAGGTATTTCTAATGGAAACAGACACTCATCTCATGTGACTCCCGTTTTTAATGTCTCCGTTTTTAGGTGGGCTTCATCAAGTTCACCATATACAGGAAAAAACCACAGTGGATCTATCCACGTCTTTGACTGGTAGCGATTCAACCGTGATATCGAAAAGATGAATCTCCTAAGAAATATCCTGAGAAAAAACTATTGTGGCAGCAAAGAAATAAACACCCCTCCCCTCCCCAAAACAAACGCACAAGAAACTACAACACACACAAGGGTTTTTCACACCGCATGTTGTTAGACCAGGGCTATCCTTAATGCTGGGTTAAAACTAGTTTAGGGTTAGCTAACCCTCTTTTCACGCAAGCATTTGTTAACCCTGGGCTAAGTGCAGTGTGAATGTGACTATAGAGAAATGTCAACAAAAAGTATACAAGCATGAGCACACGACGGTGCTATCTGCTTATAGGAATCACAGACATATGTATAAACTAACTGCTTATGCTCAAAAAGTCATCAACATTCCATTAATTACAATGTACTCAAAACTGTGCAGGAATATTGGGATTCTTACAAGAGGAATGTACTGTGCTTTAGCCCAACGACGATATCTGTGTGTGTGTGTGTGTGTGTGTGTGTGTGTGTGTGATATGTGTGTGTATGTGTGCACCCACATGTGTGTGTGTCTGTATGTCAAGGTATACTCACTCTGGCTCTGTAAGGGGTGTGGTCTCACTGGGTTCCGTGGGTCCTCCTGCGTTGTGATTGGCTGTGCACTCATCCTCTGTCCTCACCTCCACTATCGGTTCTTTGGACTCATCCTTTCTGTGGACACAGAGGATTCTGATTGCTACATAGGCACCACGGCAACAGACTCCAGGACCTCAGTAACACAGAACTACAGCATAATGAGGATGATTAAATGCTTGAACCAGACATTCTCAGACGAAGGTCATCACGTACCCAAAGCTTAGCAAATGAGAACTGTGAAATTGCATCTAAATTGCAAGTATGCAGAGACTCCTTTTTCAGTCTGTGTCAGTGTCACAAATGGCACCTTATTCCCTATGGGCCCTGGTCCAAAGAAGTACACTAGATAGAGAACAGGGTGCCATTTGGGACGCACATATTGAGACAGTAGACACTCACATGAATGCAGCCTTGCCCTGTTCTAGGTTGTGTCCCTTGGCCCCACTGCCTGGCTTGCAACACAGACACATGATGAGGCCACACTTGTTGGTGAAGTAGCAGGTGATGTCCACAGCCAGGAGCAGCAGGACGAAGGCCAAGATGAGGATCCCTGCCATGATGCCCGTGGAGAGGGCAGACTCCCCGTCTATATCTACAGTACAGACACAGCATGACTCACTAGGAACATATAGCACCACAGTTAGACAGCTGAATGAATGTGGACATACTGTTAGAATATGGAACCATCTGTTTTCTACATAATGGTTTCATAAAACACAGACAACTCACCTGTCATGCACATTGACATAGTGAGAAGAGATCACAGCTTCTAACCAGATGTTTTGTAGACGTTAACTTCATACTGGTACCTTGATGTGCTCAAATTGGGAGATCAATGTCTCCCTGACAAGGCTCAAACAAACATCACACGTGACTTGTACCTTGTCTTTGGAACAGTAAAGGCATCTATCTAAATCACCTGCCCTCTAATAAATGCAAACCCATTAATATGTATTAAATCAACTTTATTTGATATTAGTCATAACCAAAAACACCCGAAGAAAATGCATAATGTGCTTCAAGAGATATTTTGTAAACAACCATGTATGTGTGGCTAGCTAGTGACTACTGTACCACACACAATACGTGATCTCTAGCATTATCTGTCCAGTTCCCATTCTAAAGAGAGCACCCTGAAAATCAGCTCCTCGGGACTTCTGATTCACTTACTAAAAAGAGTATTAACAATTCAGTATTGACTTCAGGGTCTATTTGTAATGCAGTTGTGAAACAAAATAATCACAACTTAATAGTATAAAAGAATGTATTGCTAGTTTTTAAATGACATTTGTAGTTCTTCAGGAATCAATAACACACAATTGACTGCTGCAGTTCCCAACTGTATCCATTATGCTTATATGTATGTCGACAGTGTGTCATAATACAACAATATTAATATTAGCATATTATAATTTGGTACTTTGTTAATTACATGTCCATGTAAAAATGAATGTTATTAAAAATCTTTACAGTACATACAATATAGTAAGTGGAAAAATAATATACATCCTTTATGTAAACTGTCTGGTACTCACCACCATTCACTCAGTACTCTACCACAGTATTCAAAATAGCATTACCACTCATTCAATACCCTAGTGTTCATTAATGTAAACTGGAGCTCCAATCAGTTCTCTAGTTCAGAGTGCTGCTACTAGCTGTGCTATGTTGCTGAGCGGAGTGGTACAGCACTGACCTGTAGGATACTAGCCTAGTCTGATACTAGCCTAGTCCTATATATGTTTGTGCTGTATAGCTAACTCCTTACTATGGTTGTTGTCAACGACCATAGGAATTAGCTATAGTGCACAAACCGATCTGGAACCAAGCTAAACTGATACCAGTGCCTTTGGTTCAGTTCAGTCAATCAGGCTGCTCTATTCTGTAGTTACTCCCCACCCACTGAGAGACATGTGTCTGTCTAGGCATCCATCCAGAGAGACAACCAGCCATGGCAGAGAAAGGATAGCTTTCTTTCCTCTATGTGTGTGTGAGAGAGAGACCAGCATCGCCTCATATAACTAGCTATGAGAGCAGCAACACAGTTACTATGGACATGACGAGGGAGATCAGAGTGTATGTCACAGACGAACAGCCTTGGGTCGCTGCTCAAAACAAAATATTGTCAAAACCAATGGAAAGATGAGACACACAGATTCAGAAAAGAGTCATACGTAATGAGGAGAGTGTTCATGTAGTGACGTCCACCAGGGTCCAAAACCAGGCAAGAGTGCAGAGACATAGGGAGAGAGATAGAGAGAGGGGGGGAAGGGGCAGAGACATAGGGAGAGAGATAGAGAGAGGGGGGGGAAGGGGCAGAGACATAGGGAGAGAGATAGAGAGAGGGGGGGAAGGGGCAGAGACATAGGGAGAGAGATAGAGAGAGGGGGGAAGGGGCAGAGACATAGGGAGAGAGGTAGAGAGAGGGGGGGGGGAAGGGGCAGAGACATAGGGAGAGAGATAGAGAGAGGGGGGAAGGGGCAGAGACATAGGGAGAGAGATAGAGAGAGGGGGGAAGGGGCAGAGACATAGGGAGAGAGATAGAGAGAGGGGGGGAAGGGGCAGAGACATAGGGAGAGAGATAGAGAGAGGGGGAAGGGGCAGAGACATAGGGAGAGAGATAAAGAGAGGGGGGAAGGGGCAGAGACATAGGGAGAGAGATAAAGAGAAGGGGGGAAGGGGCAGAGACATAGGGAGAGAGATAAAGAGAGGGGGGAAGGGGCAGAGACATAGGGAGAGAGATAGAGAGAGGGGGGAAGGGGCAGAGACATAGGGAGAGAGATAAAGAGAGGGGGGAAGGGGCAGAGACATAGGGAGAGAGATAGAGAGAGGGGGGAAGGGGCAGAGACATAGGAAGAGAGATAGAGAGGGGGGAAGGGGCAGAGATATAGGGAGAGAGATAAAGAGAGGGGGGAAGGGGCAGAGACATAGGGAGAGAGATAAAGAGAGGGGGAAGGGGCAGAGACATAGGGAGAGAGATAAAGAGAGGGGGGAAGGGGCAGAGACATAGGGAGAGAGATAAAGAGAGGGGGGAAGGGGCAGAGACATAGGGAGAGAGATAGAGAGAGGGGGGGAAGGGGCAGAGACATAGGAAGAGAGATAGAGAGGGGGAAGGGGCAGAGATATAGGGAGAGAGATAAAGAGAGGGGGGAAGGGGCAGAGACATAGGGAGAGAGATAAAGAGAGGGGGGAAGGGGCAGAGACATAGGGAGAGAGATAAAGAGAGGGGGGAAGGGGCAGAGACATAGGGAGAGAGATAAAGAGAGGGGGGAAGGGGCAGAGACATAGGGAGAGAGATAGAGAGAGGGGGGAAGGGGCAGAGACATAGGGAGAGAGATAAAGAGAGGGGGGAAGGGGCAGAGAAATGAAGAGAGGGAAAGAGTGGAAATGGACAGAAGGGTGGGAAAATGGGAAGAGAGGGAGGAGAGGAGAGAGAAGAGAAAATATGTCAAGTTTGTAAACAAAACTGAATAGAGAACAAAATTAAAAATTAAAAAGTAGTTTTAAACTGACAAGGAGTTAAATCTAGAATCCGCAAACAATAACAATGCCGTCACCCCTTCTGTTTGGGTAAAAAGGGGGCCTAGAGAGGGCTGGGCCGTGAAAAATTTAACCACTCTCAAATTCATAGACAGCCCTATGGATGCATCCATTTTTATTGACCATCCATTTAATCAAAATTATAGTTTAACCATGTTTTAAGGGTATACAGTGTTTGTTTACGTTGTTTACAAACATAGTAAAAAAAGCTTATATTTTGGTTTCTGATGGGGTACGACTGTTAAACTAAGCTCATGAGGCATTTATAAGTCATATTCTTCAAGAATCAATTGGTATATATCATTAATCTATAAGTCAAAACATTTATGTAGCAACTAAGGATTCTAGCTTTAAAAAGCAAGTTAAAGCAAAAGCACAGCATGTGAGAGAGGACTACGCCACAAACCATGAGTAAGAAAACTGGGGGTTGAACGGTTGTGAATGGGACGCGTGTTTATCTGGGAGGTGGGTTAGAAGGGAAAGAACAAACAGGAGAAGTGAGGAGGAGGGATAAGTCCTGCTATGTTTCAGTAAAGCACTCTGCATCGCCTGAGGCCTGGTAGGGGTTTGTCGCAGCCTAGCTGTGTAGTGTTGCAACACAGGTGTCTGTGGGTGTCAGTAAAAGCAGTCAGTTTCAGCTAGCTAAGACCTGCTATGGTACAGGAACGCTGCTGTACCAGTTAAGGCCAAACTATATAGAAACAGACTGCATCCACACACACGGACAAAGACCATCCATCTACATACTGTACCCATCACTGTAGTAGGAGAGACCATCCATCTACATACTGTACCCATCACTGTAGTAGGAGAGACCATCCATCTACATACTGTACCCATCACTGTAGTAGGAGAGACCATCCATCTACATACTGTACCCATCACTGTAGTAGGATAGACCATCCATCTACATACTGTACTCATCAATGTAGTAGGAGAGACCATCCATCTACATACTGTACCCATCACTGTAGTAGGAGAGACCATCCATCTACATACTGTACTCATCACTGTAGTAGGATAGACCATCCATCTACATACTGTACCCATCACTGTAGTAGGAGAGACCATCCATCTACATACTGTACTCATCACTGTAGTAGGAGAGACCATCCATCTTCATACTGTACCCATCACTGTAGTAGGAGAGACCATCCATCTACATACTGTACCCATCACTGTAGCAGGATAGACCATCCATCTACATACTGTACCCATCACTGTAGTAGGATAGACCATCCATCTACATACTGTACCCATCACTGTAGTAGGAGAGACCATCCATCTACATACTGTACCCATCACTGTAGTAGGAGAGACCATCCATCTACATACTGTACCCATCAATGTAGTAGGAGAGACCATCCATCTACATACTGTACCCTTCACTGTAGTAGGAGAGACCATCCATCTACATACTGTACCCATCACTGTAGTAGGAGAGACCATCCATCTACATACTGTACCCATCACTGTAGTAGGATAGACCATCCATCTACATACTGTACCCATCACTGTAGTAGGATAGACCATCCATCTACATACTGTACCCATCACTGTAGTAGGATAGACCATCCATCTATCTACATACTGTACCCATCACTGTAGCAGGATAGACCATCCATCTACATACTGTACCCACCACTGTAGTAGGATAGACCATCCATCTACATACTGTACCCATCACTGTAGTAGGAGAGACCATCCATCTACATACTGTACCCATCACAGTAGTAGGATAGACCATCCATCTACATACTGTACCCATCACTGTAGTAGGAAAGACCGTCCATCTACATACTGTACCCATCACAGTAGTAGGATAGACCATCCATCTACATACTGTACCCATCACTGTAGTAGGAAAGACCGTCCATCTACATACTGTACCCATCACAGTAGTAGGATAGACCATCCATCTACATACTGTACCCATCACTGTAGTAGGAAAGACCGTCCATCTACATACTGTAGCCATCACTGTAGTAGGAGAGACCATCCATCTTCATACTGTACCCATCACTGTGGTAGGATAGACCATCCATCTATATACTGTACCCATCACTGTAGTAGGATAGACCATCCATCTACATATTGTACCCATCACTGTAGTAGGAGAGACCATCCATCTATCTACATACTGTACCCATCACTGTAGTAGTAGAGACCATCCATCTATCAATATACTGTACCCATCACTGTGGTAGGATAGACCATCTACATACTGTACCCATTCACTGTAGCAGGATAGACTATCCATCTACATACTGTACCCATCAATGTAGTAGGATAGACCATCCATCTACATACTGTACCCATCACTGTAGCAGGATAGACCATCCATCTACATACTGTACCCATCACAGTAGTAGGATAGACCATCCATCTACATACTGTACCCATCACTGTAGTAGGAAAGACCGTCCATCTACATACTGTACCCATCACTGTAGTAGGAGAGACCATCCATCTACATACTGTATCCATCACTGTAGTAGGAAAGACCGTCCATCTACATACTGTACCCATCACTGTAGTAGGATAGACCATCCATCTACATACTGTACCCATCACTGTAGCAGGATAGACCATCCATCTACATACTGTACCCATCACTGTAGTAGGATAGACCATCCATCTACATACTGTACCCATCACTGTAGTAGGAAAGACCGTCCATCTACATACTGTACCCATCACAGTAGTAGGATAGACCATCCATCTACATACTGTACCCATCACTGTAGTAGGAAAGACCGTCCATCTACATACTGTACCCATCACAGTAGTAGGATAGACCATCCATCTACATACTGTACCCATCACTGTAGTAGGAAAGACCGTCCATCTACATACTGTCCCCATCACTGTAGTAGGAGAGACCATCCATCTACATACTGTACCCATCACTGTGGTAGGATAGACCATCCATCTATATACTGTACCCATCACTGTAGTAGGATAGACCATCCCTCTACATATTGTACCCATCACTGTAGTAGGAGAGACCATCCATCTATCTACATACTGTACCCATCACTGTAGTAATAGAGACCATCCATCTATCTATATACTGTACCCATCACTGTGGTAGGATAGACCATCTACATACTGTACCCATCACTGTAGCAGGATAGACTATCCATCTACATACTGTACCCATCAATGTAGTAGGATAGACCATCCATCTACATACTGTACCCATCACTGTAGCAGGATAGACCATCCATCTACATACTGTACCCATCACTGTAGTAGGAAAGACCGTCCATCTACATACTGTACCCATCACTGTAGTAGGAGAGACCATCCATCTACATACTGTATCCATCACTGTAGTAGGAAAGACCGTCCATCTACATACTGTACCCATCACTGTAGTAGGATAGACCATCCATCTACATACTGTACCCATCACTGTAGCAGGATAGACCATCCATCTACATACTGTACCCATCACTGTAGTAGGAGAGACCATCCATCTATATACTGTACCCATCACAGTAGTAGGATAGACCATCCATCTACATACTGTACCCATCACTGTAGCAGGATAGACCATCTATCTACATACTGTAGCCATCACTGTAGTAGGAGAGACCATCCATCTACATACTGTACCAATCACTGTAGTAGGAGAGACCATCCATCTACATACTGTACCCATCACTGTAGTAGGAGAGACCATCCATCTACATACTGTAGCCATCACTGTAGTAGGAGAGACCATCCATCTACATACTGTACCCATCACTGTAGTAGGAGAGACCATCCATCTATATACTGTACCCATCACAGTAGTAGGATAGACCATCCATCTACATACTGTACCCATCACTGTAGTAGGATAGACCATCCATCTACATACTGTACCTATCACTGTAGTAGGATAGACCATCCATCTACATACTGTACCCATCACTGTAGTAGGATAGCCTTTGTCCATAGCGGAGGCAGCCTGTTGTAACACTGAGATAGCAAACTCATAGAGTGTCACTCACAGCTTCGGTGTAGAAGTTTAATTCTAACAGATTCAAAATTGGAAAACAATTGTGCGATGTCTGTCATCATCACAAAAAACGAACTGTAAAAAACAAACTCTGGGCACTTCAAAAAGAAGTGTTCGTTTGAGTGGTCCTCGCAGACAATACCCTCTTCACATACCCTCTCAGACAGACAACACCCTCTTCACATACCCTCTCAGACAGACAACACCCTCTTCACATACCCTCTCAGACAGACAACACCCTCTTCACATACCCTCTCAGACAGACAACACCCTCTTCACATACCCTCTCAGACAGACAACACCCTCTTCACATACCCTCTCAGACAGACAACACCCTCTTCACATACCCTCTCAGACAGACAATACCCTCTTCACATACCCTCTCAGACAGACAATACCCTCTTCACATACCCTCTCAGACAGACAATACCCTCTTCACATACCCTCTCAGACAGACAACACCCTCTTCACATACCCTCTCAGACAGACAACACCCTCTTCACATACCCTCTCAGACAGACAATACCCTCTTCACATACCCTCTCAGACAGACAATACCCTCTTCACATACCCTCTCAGACAGACAAAACCCTCTTCACATACCCTCTCAGACAGACAACACCCTCTTCACATACCCTCTCAGACAGACAATACCTTCTTCACATACCCTCTCAGACAGACAATACCCTCTTCACATACCCTCTCAGACAGACAATACCCTCTTCACATACCCTCTCAGACAGACAACACCCTCTTCACATACCCTCTCAGACAGACAACACCCTCTTCACATACCCTCTCAGACAGACAACACCCTCTTCACATACCCTCTCAGACAGACAATACCCTCTTCACATACCCTCTCAGACAGACAACACCCTCTTCACATACCCTCTCAGACAGACAATACCCTCTTCACATACCCTCTCAGACAGACAACACCCTCTTCACATACCCTCTCAGACAGACAATACCCTCTTCACATACCCTCTCAGACAGACAATACCCTCTTCACATACCCTCTCAGACAGACAATACCCTCTTCACATACCCTCTCAGACAGACAATACCCTCTTCACATACCCTCTCAGACAGACAACACCCTCTTCACATACCCTCTCAGACAGACAATACCCTCTTCACATACCCTCTCAGACAGACAATACCCTCTTCACATACCCTCTCAGACAGACAACACCCTCTTCACATACCCTCTCAGACAGACAACACCCTCTTCACATACCCTCTCAGACAGACAACACCCTCTTCACATACCCTCTCAGACAGACAATACCCTCTTCACATACCCTCTCAGACAGACAACACCCTCTTCACATACCCTCTCAGACAGACAATACCCTCTTCACATACCCTCTCAGACAGACAATACCCTCTTCACATACCCTCTCAGACAGACAACACCCTCTTCACATACCCTCTCAGACAGACAACACCCTCTTCACATACCCTCTCAGACAGACAACACCCTCTTCACATACCCTCTCAGACAGACAATACCCTCTTCACATACCCTCTCAGACAGACAACACCCTCTTCACATACCCTCTCAGACAGACAATACCCTCTTCACATACCCTCTCAGACAGACAACACCCTCTTCACATACCCTCTCAGACAGACAATACCCTCTTCACATACCCTCTCAGACAGACAATACCCTCTTCACATACCCTCTCAGACAGACAATACCCTCTTCACATACCCTCTCAGACAGACAACACCCTCTTCACATACTCTCTCAGACAGACAACACCCTCTTCACATACCCTCTCAGACAGACAACACCCTCTTCACATACCCTCTCAGACAGACAACACCCTCTTCACATACCCTCTCAGACAGACAACACCCTCTTCACATACCCTCTCAGACAGACAACACCCTCTTCACATACCCTCTCAGACAGACAGTGGAGGGGTCTAGTTAGAAATATTTAATATTTTCTGCTGCAGAGTGAACACCCATGAACAGCTCTGACCAACAGCTGGCTTGTTCTTCTATATTCTTAATTTTGCTTGCTGAAAACATCTAGACGTCAAATTCCTATTAAGTGTACTGTCAGATTTATGTGGTTGTGAGAACCAAAAAGGCTCCTGTTTGGGACATGTTTGAGTTTGCTGTCTCAGCTGTGCGTGGCAGTGCCAGTGTGAGTGCCTGGTGCCGGGTGCCTGGTGCATGGTGGGGTACCTGGGATGGCAGCGGGTTCTGGAGAGATTCTGATGGTCAGGGTCCCAGGTTGGGACTTCCCCTGCTGGTTCTCTGCCACCACAAATACATCGTACTCCGTGTTCCACTCCAGTCCGCTCAGAACCACATACTCACTGCCACCGGGCAGTCGGATCTCTGGCTTCCAGTCGGCCTGATGCTTCTAAAGGACACACAAAATAGGCCACGGTCAACTTAATGATACAATACAGTACCTGGCAGTCTCTTTTAGGAATGTATTCCTTGAAAGGGCATGGGTACATTAGCACACATTTTTTGCACATAAGAATGCACATTGTTTGTCTACAGCTGTCTACAGTGCCCCAAATCCACTGGTTTATAGCGAACTAGGTATTGTGAGTACTCACTGGTTTATAGCGGACTAGGTAGTAGCAGTACTCACTGGTTTATATCTGACAAGGTAGTGTGAATACTCACTGGTTTATAGCTGACTAGGTAGTGAGAATACTCACTGGTTTATAGCGGACTAGGTAGTAGCAGTACTCACTGGTTTATAGCGGACTAGGTAGTGTGAATACTCACTGGTTTATAGCGGACTAGGTAGTGTGAATACTCACTGGTTTATAGCGGACTAGGTAGTGTGAATACTCACTGGTTTATAGCGGACTAGGTAGTGTGAATACTCACTGGTTTATAGCGGACTAGGTAGTGTGTGATGGGTGAGCCTCCATCATCCTGCTTGAGCCAGTTGACTTTGAGGGAGTTGCCTTTTGTTTGGAGTGTTCCCTCCAGCTTAGGCGGTTCAGGTTCACCTAAACAGACACATCGGAGATATCAAGGTTAGTTAGTGAGCTGAAGCAGTCATTCAGAAGATGTAGAATGTGTTACGGCTGGTCAGCAGCTGCTGTGAAACCTTTAACCGGCTTCTCCTAAACCTGTTTCAAAGATGTGGAGAAAGCTGTTAATATTCTGTATGCTAGTGTTCTCCAGATGGCACCATTCCTCCATACTGTTGTGCTAGAGGCACTTGTCTGCCTCTCCAACTAAAAGACCTCATGAACAAGCTGTTAGACTACTGTGGAGTGCTAAAATGAAAGTAGTATTTAAACAGCAATTACACATGATTGGATCGGACCCAGCCACTAGAGGGGGGTGTTTGGGCACAGTAAACTACTTGAGACAAATGACAGTTAGCACAAAAAAGTTATCACAATGCGATAAATCAGTGAAATTGTTAGAATAAATCCCACGTTATATTAGATCAGACAGGGAAGGAACACTTCCTTGCTAAAGGACTGTAAGAGTTCCAGGGAGCTCCAATCAGTCCAGAGAAGGTGACTGGCTACATATGATGGGTTAACAAGACGGAAAATACATGGAAATAAAGGGAAACGTTTGAATTTGTACATTTAGTATTTATGTTATGAATGACTCTCCAGTAAAATTAAGATTCTTCTTGTGAAAATTGGGACTGAAAAGTTACCTTCTGCGGAGTTGACGACATCATCAGCACCATGCAAGCCACATGATGACAGTCACATGAAACGCACGCGTGTGATTGGTTGAAAGGAAAGTGGAAACATGAAAGATATAAAAATAGACAATGTCAACATGGACAGGAAAAACACAGGTATAAGACTTGAAGACAAAATTAAACAAAACAGAAACTGAAGAGTAACACAAAACAACAGTGAACTTTTGACAACACTGAATAGACAAGCAGGGACAAATGACAGGCTTTCCTCTGAGAGAAACTATGACCTGCTACTGCAGCTTATGTTCTAGATTTATATAAATAAAATAACTTTCAAAATATGGTAATAAATGGAAAAGGCTACATCCCAAACCATCCTTCTCCTGCAAGACAAAATGATTGACAACAGAGGAAACGCTGAAGACATACTGGAAATACTGACAGAAAACAGCAGCATTGAAAAAGGAGACAGAAATACAGACGTATTCCTAATACTACTTAGTATTGCCAATACTGATGGACACTGTAGTATCAGTTGTACATGTACAACCAACACATGACATAACAGTAAATGACATCAGTAAATGACCATAGCTTCTTACTGTAGGTACTGTTCAGTAAGAAGAGCAGCAGGTAATAGGGGGTGTTCTATGCTATTTGTCTTGGTATAACAGTGTCTAAGTCACATGCTAACTACTCCTAATAACTATCTACTCCCCAATAACCACATAACAAACCTGAGTCCTCAGTGAAAAAATGAAAAATACCATCTAAGAAATCATATAAAATAAGAGATATCAGGCAAAAACAAAGGCTTTTACACATAGCTAGTAATTCTGTACAAATCTGTTATCAGCAATATAATATTCCTGCCGATGAAAGTTATGCAACTATTTAGGTTAGATTGATAAGAGAACAGAAAGGAAAATAAACATAAAGAAATATTTCATGACTGCCAAATCTCAATGGAAAAGATGCGTAAGGCAGAGCGACCATAAAGCCACAGCAAATCCAATGACTGTTTACATAAAACACTGGAGCAAGACTGTTTTGAAAACAAGTTCAAAGTTCAAACTAATATTCAGAGTGAGTGTGTATAATGATGAGGCACTTACTTGCGTAAGAATAACCTGAGCGGTCCAACAGAAAAACAGACGAGAAAAATGAATAAACAAAAAACTACACAACAAGAGTATGACACAAGAGAAAAACGAAAGAAATGAAACTAGCCAGGCTTTGTGATAGCAGCATCAAACAGCAAATAATAATCAGAATGTCCTCAGATACCAAACTATCAGTTCAACTCTACACATGCATAATATTCCTGAGTTAGTAAGGGGCAGACATTCCACTTCCAGTCACATGACAAATCAAATCAAATTTGCAACCAGCAGGGGGCACTCAATGGTAAAGAGCGAGAGAGCCGGAGAGAGTGAGGGAGAGAGTTAAAACAATGGTTGTCATCATCCTAGCAGTGAGAATTCAAGCCAATTGTGCAGTACAAGCCTTGTCATAGATTTTCAAGCACAGCATAGGGCAAATATGTCTGATCTAAAGGTTCTAAGCCAGTGCTGACCAATATGTCTATGGTGGAGCTGGCTAACAGGCTGTACAAACATGGCTGTATCTATTGATTCATTCTAATGGGGAGGTGCAATGGGTGGTGGCAAGGTGAGGTAAAAGGGGTGTTGTGGAAGTGAGAAAAGAGGTGTGAAGTGTGTGTGTGTGTGTGTGTGTGTGTGTGTGTGTGTGTGTGTGTGTGTGTGTGTGTGTGTGTGTGTGTGTGTGTGTGTGTGTGTGTGTGAGAGTGAGTGACTTACGGACAGGCTCTGTCTTGAAGACCACAGCGGGGCTAGTTTCACCCTCTCCCTTGCCATTGATGGCTGACATCTTCACCTCATAGTTGGTCTCAGGCTTCAGGCCTGTGATGGTTACTTCACTCAGAGCTCCTGAGGATACAATTGAGAAGTACAAATACTGACACATCCACAACAGACTCTGCATTCAGACAGAAATTGTCAGAGACGCCAGTCACCCAAGTCATAGACTGTTTTCTCTGCTACTGCACGGCAAACGTTTCCTGGAGTGCCAAGTCTAGAACCAAAAGGCTCCTTAACAGCTTCTACCCCCAAGCCATAAGACTGCTGAACAATTAATCAAATGGCCACCGGACTATTTACATTGCCCCCCCTTCCCCTCCATTGTCTTGTACACTGCTGCTACTCGCTGTTTATTATCTATGCATAGTCACTTCACCCCTACCTACATGTACAAATTACCTCGACTAACCTGTACCCCCGCACATTGACTCGGTATCAGTACACCCCTGTATTTAGCCTCGTTATTGTTGTTTTATTGTGTTACTTTTTACTATTTTTTTTACTTTAGTTTATTTGGTAAATATTTTCTTCGCTTTTCTTGAACTGCACTGTTGGTTAAGGGCTTGTAAGTAAGCGTTTCACTGTAAGGTCTACATTTGTTGTATTCGGCGCATGTGACAAATAAAGTTTGATTTGATTTGACAAGTAACAAGGATGCAATTATTACAGACAACATTTTATTTTATTCTCATTTGAGGGTAAATAAAACCAGCTGAATTATTATAGTGGATGGATGTTTCATTAAAAAAGGCCAATGATTGAGAAAAATAAACAAATTTCATTTTGTTATCCCCTCACATACTCTCTTTATCCTTGTAGCCCCCCTCCCTGCCCCTGTACTCACCTCCTTGGACGTCATAGACCATCTGCACCCAGCTGCCCCTGCCCACAGTCTTCCATTCAGCCCGGTACCGGAGGACGGGTACACCCCCGGTGGCGTCAGGCTCCTGGAACTCCACCCTGGCTGAGCTGGAGAACGGCTCCACCTCCCCGAGGGACGGGGCTGACGGGACATCTAGAGAGGAGAGGAATCACACATAAAAGTACTCATTTAAGAACAGTATATTTAATTTGATGCCAACATTAAATATTAGATTCACAATATGATGATTTTGGATAATTAGCTACAGACTGTGATTATGACTGACCAGCCTGAATGAGGAGAAACTCCTTGGATTCTGTGCCCATCTCATTGGCAGCAGTACAGTTGTAGCTCCCGAAGTCATTCTCAGACTCTGGAGTGACCTGGAACAGAGGAGAGAATCGATGCATGAAAGAAACTCAGGACAGCAAAGCATTACAAACATAACGTGACTAGATGCTTGAGTCAGTTTGTTCCACTGGTGTTTGTCCATTAGAGATGCCTATTTTAGTCCTCTGTCTCTGTGCTTCCCTCTACTGAATAATGAAAACACACTCAGTCTCCCCACAGTGGAACTGGGGGAGAACCCTGCAAATACTAGCTGTCACACATTCAATCTTTATGACATGTGGAGTGTTCTTAATTTAGTGTGTGTGTGTGTATTCGTGTGTGTCTGTGTGATCATGCATGTGTGTGTGTATCTGCGGGTCTCTACCTCCAGGTAGCTGGCTGTGGGGCTCTGGAAAACCTTGGCTTTGGTGACGTTAGCGTTGGGAAGCTGAAACCCGTCCCTCAGCCAGAGCATGGACACGTCACTGGGGTGGGCCAGGACCTCACAGCTGATGTTAGCTGCATTCCCCTCCCAGGTATACACTGTCACTGAGCCCTGGATCTTAGGAGCATCTATGGAGGAATGAGCCAGCAACGTGAATAAGAGATTTCTGTCTTTTCTCTTAAATATTTAAAAGAGTGGGCTTTGGCACAAACATTAGAAGCTGCAGGCAGTATGCCAGCCAGGCCTGACTAAGACTTTAAGCACTAGAGACAGTGGCTGTGTCCTTATTCCCTATATAGTGCACTACTTTTGGGAACCTATGGGAACTGGCAAAAGTAGTGAACTATAGGGTGTAGGGCTCTGGTCAAAAGTAGTGCACTATAGGGTGTAGGGCTCTGGTCAAAAGTAGTGCACTATAGGGTGTAGGGCTCTGGTCAAAAGTAGTGCACTATAGGGAATAGGATGCCATTTCAGATGCAGCCCTGTGACATGTAGAGCTCTTACAGCGGACTTCCAGGTAGGCGGGTTGAGAATCCACTCCGATGGCGTTGCGTGCAGAGCAGAGGTACTGGCCAGCGTCGGTGAACTTGGCGTACTTCAGCGTGAGGGAGGACACACGAGCATCACTCCTCACTACGACGTTCCCATCCAGACTCTATAGGGCAGGACATCACAGGGTAGCAAGCAACAAAAGGACCTCTGTTTGCAGTACATCAATTTTAACCTCCTATCCTATTGTGATCCATGCATTATTGAGAACCCATACATTATAACACTCTGTAGTTATATCATAGTAATATTGAACTCTGAGCCTGGAGACAAACCATTGTAGCATTGAGTGCTTTTCCTATGGCTGTAACAGCAAAAGGTGATGACACTACACACTTAAGAGAGACAGGGATAGAGTAAAGATCAAAACCCTCTGTATTGTACAGTAGAGATGTGTACAGTAGCAGAGCACATCACTAATGGTAGAAGAAGCAGTATGGATGGAGCCATTAAGAGCTTTTCACACAATGGCTGTAGAGTGAGGAGGCTGAAATCAGTTACAGCAGGCTATTTAGGTCTCAGCCTGTTAAACGCTACTGGTGTATAGTAGTGGTTCCTGTGGACAGGATAACATGCCTAGCTTGCATTTTTACACAAAGCCTGCTGTGTGGTTCACATTATCGTGTGAAATTCAGTGTTGAATTGTTCAGTATTGAATTATTTGTGTACTTTCCCAACAGCAACATACTGTCTGATGTACAGTTTATACATCTACTGTATACATATTATAGGGGAGGCATTCTAGACCACAAGTTGATCCATGAATGAATGTACAGTACATCAACTCATTGAGGTGCTTCTATTCCATAGAATTAACTAGCTACCTAGTCAGTGGAGTGCCAACTGTGAATGGTCTCTGTAATTCTAAACTAGAGCAGCACCATGCTGACTAAATGAAATGGTGGTTAAGACTCCAGCTTCAGAAGTAGAACCAACGCATGTGACATAGGGAAGAGGACAAGAACACAGTGTGCCAATACATTCAAGACCTTGCCAATTAAAACTATAGCAGAAACCCTGCTAATAGCTAACTGGAACTCTTGTTGTTGACACTGAACAGTCTGGGTCTGCTACTCTTGATGTTGTTGTTGACACTGAACAGTCTGGGTCTGGAACTCTTGATGTTGTTGTTGACACTGAACAGTCTGGGTCTGCTACTCTTGATGTTGTTGTTGACACTGAACAGTCTGGGTCTGCTACTCTTGATGTTGTTGTTGACACTGAACAGTCTGGGTCTGCTACTCTTGATGTTGTTGTTGACACTGAACAGTCTGGGTCTGGAACTCTTGATGTTGTTGTTGACACTGAACAGTCTGGGTCTGCTACTCTTGATGTTGTTGTTGACACTGAACAGTCTGGGTCTGCTACTCTTGATGTTGTTGTTGACACTGAACAGTCTAGGTCTGCTACTCTTGATGTTGTTGTTGACACTGAACAGTCTGGGTCTGCTACTCTTGTTGTTGTTGACACTGAACAGTCTGGGTCTGCTACTCTTGATGTTGTTGTTGACACTGAACAGTCTGGGTCTGCTACTCTTGATGTTGTTGTTGACACTGAACAGTCTGGGTCTGCTACTCTTGATGTTGTTGTTGACACTGAACAGTCTGGGTCTGGAACTCTTGATGTTGTTGTTGACACTGAACAGTCTGGGTCTGCTACTCTTGATGTTGTTGTTGACACTGAACAGTCTGGGTCTGCTACTCTTGATGTTGTTGTTGACACTGAACAGTCTGGGTCTGCTACTCTTGATGTTGTTGTTGACACTGAACAGTCTGGGTCTGCTACTCTTGATGTTGTTGTTGACACTGAACAGTCTGGGTCTGCTACTCTTGTTGTTGTTGACACTGAACAGTCTGGGTCTGCTACTCTTGATGTTGTTGTTGACACTGAACAGTCTGGGTCTGCTACTCTTGATGTTGTTGTTGACACTGAACAGTCTGGGTCTGCTACTCTTGATGTTGTTGTTGACACTGAACAGTCTGGGTCTGCTACTCTTGATGTTGTTGTTGACACTGAACAGTCTGGGTCTGGAACTCTTGATGTTGTTGTTGACACTGAACAGTCTGGGTCTGCTGCTCTTGATGTTGTTGTTGACACTGAACAGTCTGGGTCTGCTACTCTTGATGTTGTTGTTGACACTGAACAGTCTGGGTCTGCTACTCTTGATGTTGTTGTTGACACTGAACAGTCTGGGTCTGCTACTCTTGATGTTGTTGTTGACACTGAACAGTCTGGGTCTGCTACTCTTGATGTTGTTGTTGACACTGAACAGTCTGGGTCTGGAACTCTTGATGTTGTTGTTGACACTGAACAGTCTGGGTCTGCTACTCTTGATGTTGTTGTTGACACTGAACAGTCTGGGTCTGCTACTCTTGATGTTGTTGTTGACACTGAACAGTCTAGGTCTGCTACTCTTGATGTTGTTGTTGACACTGAACAGTCTGGGTCTGCTACTCTTGTTGTTGTTGACACTGAACAGTCTGGGTCTGCTACTCTTGATGTTGTTGTTGACACTGAACAGTCTGGGTCTGCTACTCTTGATGTTGTTGTTGACACTGAACAGTCTGGGTCTGCTACTCTTGATGTTGTTGTTGACACTGAACAGTCTGGGTCTGGAACTCTTGATGTTGTTGTTGACACTGAACAGTCTGGGTCTGCTACTCTTGATGTTGTTGTTGACACTGAACAGTCTGGGTCTGCTACTCTTGATGTTGTTGTTGACACTGAACAGTCTGGGTCTGCTACTCTTGATGTTGTTGTTGACACTGAACAGTCTGGGTCTGCTACTCTTGATGTTGTTGTTGACACTGAACAGTCTGGGTCTGCTACTCTTGTTGTTGTTGACACTGAACAGTCTGGGTCTGCTACTCTTGATGTTGTTGTTGACACTGAACAGTCTGGGTCTGCTACTCTTGATGTTGTTGTTGACACTGAACAGTCTGGGTCTGCTACTCTTGATGTTGTTGTTGACACTGAACAGTCTGGGTCTGCTACTCTTGATGTTGTTGTTGACACTGAACAGTCTGGGTCTGGAACTCTTGATGTTGTTGTTGACACTGAACAGTCTGGGTCTGCTGCTCTTGATGTTGTTGTTGACACTGAACAGTCTGGGTCTGCTACTCTTGATGTTGTTGTTGACACTGAACAGTCTGGGTCTGCTACTCTTGATGTTGTTGTTGACACTGAACAGTCTGGGTCTGCTACTCTTGATGTTGTTGTTGACACTGAACAGTCTGGGTCTGCTACTCTTGATGTTGTTGTTGACACTGAACAGTCTGGGTCTGGAACTCTTGATGTTGTTGTTGACACTGAACAGTCTGGGTCTGCTACTCTTGATGTTGTTGTTGACACTGAACAGTCTGGGTCTGCTACTCTTGATGTTGTTGTTGACACTGAACAGTCTGGGTCTGGAACTCTCACGCCAGTCCAAACCACTGTTAAACTCATGTTAGGTGTCGTAGAAGAGCTGGACTCCTGGCGACCTCTGCATTTTATTTTGCATGGCTTTGAAGTTCAACACCCACACATTGTATGTGAACCGTCCCATGAATGCCTCTGTGTTGTTCAATTAGCTACAGTAGGGACCAGTCTGGGGGACAAACTAACTAAGGCAGTGGCTCAAAAGGCACCCTATTCCCTACATAGTGAACTACTTTTGACCAGAGCCCTATAGGCACTAGTCAAAAATAGTCTACTATATGTGATTTGGGAAACTAACTAAGAGAAGAATAGTGCTCATTAGTTCTGTATTCAAATTCAACAGAAGCAGCATGTCTGGGGCATTAAGTATGCCTGAGGAAACGCTTACATAACACAGGCAAGGCAGTCAGTCCGCTTTTCATTCCAACCCCACCAGCCTCCTCCACCTCCTCCCTCCATCCCCCACCTTCTCCTCCTCCCTCCATCCCCCACCTTCTCCAAACACTGACAAGGATAATTACATCAGAGCTGAAAGGGTGGCCAAAGAGTGTGACAGTGTCCCGCCAGCCTTGTGGTGCACTCACATATGCCACCCCTTATGTACAGGCAGGTCTTATTGTGGTTCTTGGTGAAGCGATGTAGTCCACGTGCCAGGTACATTAATAAGATATTGGTGTAGTGTAGATAGAACATTCCATTTTTGGGTTGTACTGTGAGGTCAAAGAGGGTCAACAACAACTCATCATCGTGGCCAAAGACTGGACAACCACATGGCAGACCAGACCATGATATACAATCTCATTCTGTCCAGAGGAAGAGCATCTCCTTCTGTTCATATGTAACACGAGAACATAGATTCATTAAAGTTTCATAACTATGGGTTTCAACAACAGAGAGTTTATTAATAATGCAGGGTGGTGTTGCCTATTGGAAACATCAAGCAATTTTAGCTCAGCTCGATCATTGGTGTACCCTAGATCTTATTCCCTGGAAAGAATGAGAACAAACATCCTTCACCAGTTGTCTGATACCTGGCTACAGGTTTCAAGGACAATTTTTCAGGCTGAGTGAAGCCATACTAATAAACCAAAGAGGACTGATAAGAGTTTCTCCATCAGTTTCCATGACTACGGCAACAATAGAAAGAAGAGAACTGTAAGGCAGAAAATCAATATGGTGAAAGAGGATACATGGGCATGGTATTTGGTAGATTGTGATGGGTATTGGGTATAGTATAGAAGCTATACCTTGTGTTGTTCGGGCCGAGTCCAAGAGGCCTGTAGAGGACACAGACAGAATAAAACAACAAAAAGCAAAGCAATCCATAGACAGGAATCCTCATCCAGTACCTCACAGCTAGGACAAACAACACTAGACGAGCATGCAACTCAACAACACTGCCCATATACCCAAACCTTTACCTGCTGTAGTCCAGTGAAAAGGGCTAACGCTAAAACGTTAAAACAATTAGACTCATCAACCTTCACACTCCTCAGTTGTATTAAACTACTCAGCATCAAACCAGAAAAAGCCTAGCCAGCGGGCTAAAATGGTGTAATGACATCATTTCAACCAGTTTAGCCTGCTGGGTACATGTTCATGTGTAAATAATATACACTACATTGGAGCTAGCATGGAGGGATGCTGGAAGAAACAAATCATACAACATTTCTCCATATATCATCTTCAAAATCGAATTATTAAGAATTGTTTATGATTATCAATCATGATGAATCCACATGTAATATGAAGTTATATAATCAACACAAAACTTAACACACAATTCAGCACGACAAAACATAATCAACCGTGATTAAAAAAGTATTTACTTTTCTCTGAATTCTGTCATTCAGGTACTGTAATAGAACATGCTTTATGGGTTTCCTAATGTTAAGGAGAAACAAGAGGCATGAAGGAGAGATGATTGATAATGGACGACGGCGTAGTGATGAATGGAAAGGAGTATGGAAGCCAGACGACAAGCAAAATGGTAAACAGCTTTCCATCAGACGTAGAAAACAACCAAGTGTCCCATCTGCTGAAACGTACTGCAGGCAAAAAGGCCCAGAACTCAATTCATTATTAATACAGTCAATCTTAACATTCCTTCCAGACCATCCTCTCTCATTTAGAGCTGGACGCCTTCCAATCACTCACAGATGAGTGAATAATGAGTGAATAATGAGTGAATTCATCTGGCTTCTATTCTGGCATCTATCTTTAATACGGGCTAGCCTATACCACTGTAGACTCACTGCCTGTCATAGAGAAACACAACACACACATCAAGAGACTAGTTAACACAGGGAAAGCTTTACTCACACTGCAGGGCAGAACCACACACATGAATAAACCAGACCAACAATACAGTATGTCAAGTTAAAGACACTGAGTGAAGACTCATCCTAAGTAGGGAGGGTCCAGATGAACATCTTTGCATGTACTGTATATTGAGCCATGGTATGTAGCTAATGTAGATAGTGAGTGTGTTGGTAATATGATATCACTATTCTTTACGGTCCACTGGGGTGTGGCGAGACAGGAGAGACACACACAGCAAGACAGGCCCATTTAACACCTATGTCAGAAAAACAGTTTGGCTCCAGACCCCACAGCGCAGAGGAGGAGCTGCTGCTCAATTAGCTCCGTAATACCGGTGCTGCTGCTCATTATTACAGGACGCATAACTAACAGCACCCCTGGTCGTGGCTGGTCTGACACAGAACTGTGAGGTATGGAATTGAGTTGACACATATCACTGTCAGACCCATGTTTTATGTTTGTTTAAACAATGGGACATGGACCAAAAGCAAATTACTAGCTGATGGTGAGAGCTGTAAACACCATAGCATCTAATCAGTTTAGTGCAAACCAGCACTAAATAACATCCCCCCAAGACAAATCTAATTTCCAAGCAGCGCTCCTCATCCCCTGGGTAAGCAGTGAGCAGCGAGCGTCTCTCTCTCAGCTGTGATGTATGATCACATCACTGAAGGTGGGGGAGGGGGGAGGAAGAGAGGCACTGTTGTAGAGGAGATTCTACAGAAGAAACACTCACATAACTATCTCACCCGGCACCACACAAAAGGCATCCTCTCTATAGTCATAAACAGCCCTACAGTAGGGTATGGTTACAGGACTGGGCTGGGGAAGTGTTTTTTTCCCATCCTGACTGGGATCAGTTAAGAAGCTCTCCATCATTTATCCTGGCTAGCAGCATTCCAACTGTCATACCATAAGAACAAACTGCCATTCAATGTCCAGAGAACCACATTGTACCACCACTGACCAGACAGGCACATAAATGAGCGTTGTGTTAGAAGTGTAGCTAGAGAACAACAGCCTCTCTACAGTCTCACCCTACTGTACCAGTGCTTAGTAAAGCAAGCCCTTGGATTGAAAGCATTCTTCTTTTTCAACAACGCTCCCTGAACCAATCATGTTATAGTGCAGCAGCCAACAGCAACCAACAGCACCACATGATTGAGCTCTCTGATCATTCAGAACATTTCACCTTCAAATGGCTATTCCCAAGAGTTAATAGCTACTTTCCTACTCTCTTAACAACTCTCAACTATCTGAATACCAGACCGATCTCATTGTGTTTCCATGGAGTGCATTATCATAAATTAGGCAGCTCCAGTAAGATTTAATACACAGTAATCTGAAATATTCAATATCTGGTCATCTGTACCAAGTTTGAGCTCTAATGAGCTTTGAAGAAACACATTTTCAAGCGAGTTTGCTCCTCCTTTCCAGAGCCTGAATGTTCTCAGATAATTGCAGCCTGCAAACTTTGTAAATCAAGTATAATGTTTAATATACTGTATATTCATATAACCCAGCCTTTCAGTTTGAGAGATAATATCCAAATCATGCATAAACACTTCAATTACATTTGAGCTATTAACAATTTTTACAACAAGTGCCTTCAAATAAGGGGGTTGAAACAACGACATAATTCCAAAACAAATGAGTATGAGAGCACTAGAATAGAACAGTAAGCTGGGTTAAACTTGTTTATGTAATAGCTAAAACATACAGTATCTTCTTGGAAGACAACGTTACCATGGCATGTGTGACCCACATTTAGGCTATTCTATGGGTTCAAACCTTTTGCCAATCTGATCATCTCAACTGCCATTTCAATGTCTATGTAGATATACAAACGAGACAATGTGAATTTGTCTGCCATCACTATCGTAAATGTGTAAGGAGAGAATATGCTGTGTAGAATAAAAAATAAAACATATTCTTTATAAAGTAAAGCCTCTTAGGCTATAGTTATTAGTCATTACATACATTACCTAAGACAACAGTCAGACTCGAGTGGATGAGTGGAAGCTATCTGAGGGAATAATACACTTTAACACCATGTCAACAGGGATAATGGTTAATCCAGCACCTCTTTACACCATGTCTATGAGTACAACAGTCAGCAGACTGCAATGTAAAGGACGTTAAAGCACTGAGAGAGGTGGCAAAGATATATGTAGCATGACACACTAGTGAATAGCACACCACAGCATGCACATGCACACACTTGTAACACAGACACGTTTCTCACAAATATCCCTCAACACCAATTCCACACAGGAAAAACAGAACCACAATTATCATGCTGATAGTCAATAAGCAAATACAACAACACGGATTAAAATAAGAATAAAATAAGAATAAAATAATAGGCCTATATGAACAATTCACCATAATAGCTGGATAGATGACTGTGGCACATATTTCATGTGAGAGTTGATCATTAGCTTCCCCTTTCACCTGTCTACCAACCTATTTGAACCACAGCCGCTATGATAAGTGTTGCTAGCACGGCAGAGATGAGGGACAGCCAGGTTCAAAAACAATTAGCAGCCATTTTCCAAATCACGCTATCCTGGCGTCTTGTAAAGAAGGCGTTCCCTCCGGGATCATTGCCCACGAGACCCACAGTGCCAGGCCACAGCTGTGAAGGCCACACCTTAATGCTCCTGTTTTTAAATATGTTCCTAATGATAATTCAATGCAGGCTGCTAATCATTTCTTCACCCACCACCATGGAGAGATGGCTATACCAGTACAACACAGGTGCAAACTCAGGCATTTTGCTTTTGGCTTCAACCTTGACAGAATGATTGATGACAGATATGCAATGAGACAGATCGTCTACATGAGAGGACAGAGAGGGACACAGACTGAGCAGCAGTATGGCACGGAGCTGCCCCGATGCATAGAGACGGAGATGATCGGACCGGGAATGGCAACACAGAAATGAGGAGGTTCTCTTTTTAAGGTCATTACGGTAACCGTTTTCTCTTTTGACCTCAGTTGACAAGGCAGAGGAAACCCCCAAAGTTCAAACACCCAGAACCACTCTTATGTAAGGACCAGTGCAACGAAAAAGTCAGGCTATATTTGGAAAACATGCCATTTTTGAATCGATTTCATAAACCCTGATAATATCATAGCTTGAGGATTTTCAAGGAATATTGCCTGAAGAGCAGACAAGAAAATTCCATAAAAATACTTATTTGATCCTATCAGGGTTTTTGTCGAATCTCATACGCAATTTGTTCTATCAACTGATTTTGTTCCATTTCTGTGCCACACTGATTTCATACCTGATAGATCCTGTTTAGATGTGCCTGCAAGGGAGAGAATGTAGCGAAGTAAACGGACCTTCCCGTGGGCTCCGCCTATCCACACTCCTCCTATCCTGTACAGGTACCTACAGCATGTCTCTGATTAAATGGCCCCACCCATTACCTGTCTATTGGACTAGATGAGATCATTGGTACTACAGGGAAGTAGCTACAGTGCCTTCGGAAAGTATTCAGACCCCTTGACTTTTTCCACATTTTGTTAAGTTACAGCCTTATCCTAAAATGACTTTTTTTAAAGGATCCTCAAAAATCTACACACATAATGACAAAGCAAAAACAGGCTTTTAGATTTTTAAAAAACAGAAATACCTTATTTATTCAGTATTCAGACCCTTGCTATAAGACTTGAAATTGAGCTCAGGTGCATCCTGTTTTCATTGACCATCCTTGAGATGTTTCTACAACTTGATTGGAGTCCACCTGTGGTAAATTCAATTGATTGAACATGATTTGTAAAGGCACACACCTGTCTATATAAGGTCTCACAGTAGACAGTGCATGTCAAAGCAAAAATCAAGCCATGAGGTCGAAGGAATTGTCCGCAGAGAGCCGAGACAGGATTGTGTTGAGGCACAGATCAAGGAAAGGGTATCAAAACATTTCTGTAGCATTAAAGGTCCCCAAGAACACAGTGGCCTCCATCCTTAAAAGGAAGAAGTTTGGAACCACGAAGACTCTTCCTAGAGCTGGCTGCCCGGCCAAACTGAGCAATCGGGGGAGAAGGGCCTTGGTCAGGGAGGTGACCAAGAACCCAATGGTCACTCTGACAGAGCTCTAGAGTTCTTCTGTGGAGATGGGAGAACCTTCCAGAAGGACAACCATCTCTGCAGCACTCCACCAATCAGACCTTTATTGTAGAGTGGCCAGATGGAAGCTACTTCTCAGTAAAAGGCACATGACAGCCCCTTGGAGTTTGACAAAAGGCACCTAAAGACTCACAGACTATGAGAAACAAGATTCTCTGGTCTGATAAAACCAAGATTGAACTTTTTGGCCTGAAAGCCAAGCGTCACGTCTGGAGGAAACCTGACTCCATCCCTATGGTGAAGCATGGTGGTGGCAGAATCATGCTGTGGGGATGTTTTTCAGCGGCAGGGACTCTGAGACTAGTCAGGATCGAGGCAAAGATGAACAGAGCAAAGTACAGAGAGATCCTTGATGAAAACCTGCTCCAGAGCTCTCAGGACCTCAGACTGGGGTGAAGGTTCACCTTCCAACAGGATAACGACCCTAAGCACACAGCCAAGACAACGCAGGAGTGGCTTGGGACAAGTCTCTGAATGTCCTTGAGTGGCCCAGCCAGCGCCCAGACTTAAACCTGATCGAACATCTCTGGAGAGACCTGAAAATAGCTGTGCAGCGACGCTCGCACATCCAACCTGACAGAGCTTGAGAGGATCTGCAAAGAATGGGAGAAACTCCTCAAATACAGGTGTGCCAAGCTTGTAGTGTCATACCCAAGAAGACTCTAGGCTGTAACCGCTGCCAAAGGTGCTTCAACAAAGTACTGAGTAAAATGTCTGAATACTTATGTAAAGGTAATATTTCAGTTTTTTCTATAAATTAGCAAACATTTCTAAAAAACTGTTTTTGCTTTGTTATTATGGGATATTTTGTGTGGAATGATGAGCAAAAAATGTAATCAATTTTACAATAAGGCTGTAAATTAACAAAATGTGGAAAAAGTCAAAGGGTCTGAATACTTTCCGAATGCACCGTATATGGACTATGTGGCATTGTATGAAAATACAAGATCCATAGATGACTGTATGTAGCAATCTGCAGGGGACTAGCATAGGCTGCTATAGGGACATAGGTCTAAATTGCTATAGGGAACATAGGTCTAAGCTGCTGTAAGGACATAGGTCTAAGCTGCTATAGGGAACATAGGTCTAAACTGCTATAGGGAACATAGGTCTAAGCTGCTGTAAGGACATAGGTCTAAGCTGCTATTGGGATATAGGTCTAAACTGCTATAGGGAACATAGGTCTAAGCTGCTATAGGGACATAGGTCTAAGCTGCTATAGGGAACATAGGTCTAAGCTGCTATAGGGACATAGGTCTAAGCTGCTATAGGGAACATAGGTCTAAGCTGCTATAGGGACATAGGTCTAAGCTGCTATAGGGACATAGGTCTAAGCTGCTATAGGGAACATAGGTCTAAGCTGCTATAGGGACATAGGTCTAAGCTGCTATAGGGATATAGGTCTAAGCTGCTATAGGGACATAGGTCTAAGCTGCTATAGGTCTAAGCTGCTATAGGGAACATAGGTCTAAGCTGCTATATGGACATAGGTCTAAGCTGCTATAGGGAACATAGGTCTAAGCTGCTATAGGGAACATAGGTCTAAGCTGCTATAGGGAACATAGGTCTAAGCTGCTATAGGGAACATAGGTCTAAGCTGCTTTTGGGATATAGGTCTAAGCTGCTATAGGGACATAGGTCTAAGCTGCTATTGGGATATAGGTCTAAGCTGCTATAGGGAACATAGGTCTAAGCTGCTATAGGGAACATAGGTCTAAGCTGCTATAGGAACATAGGTCTAAGCTGCTATTGGGATATAGGTCTAAGCTGCTATAGGGACATAGGTCTAAGCTGCTATAGGGACATAGGTCTAAGCTGCTATAGGGACATAGGTCTAAGCTGCTATAGGGACATAGGTCTAAGCTGCTACATGTATAGGGAAATAGGCCTAAGCTGCTACATGTATAGGGAAATAGGCCTAAGCTGCTACATGTATAGGGAAATAGGCCTAAACTGCTATAGGGACGACGTCTAAGGTGGGATGGTAACTAGGTAGCTACTAGGTAGTAATATGGACTTCTATTAGCTATCTGCAGCTTTGGGGTCATACTTAATCAGCAGAGATGAACCTGGCTAAGGGAGCCTTGCCATGTTTAGGTTAAACACATCCCCTGAGTGTCCCTCTGCAGTGGGGACACAGCCCCAGGCTGGCCTCTCTCTGTGGGCTGCCTCTACTATACCTGCTCTCCCTCAGTGAAGGGGCGCAGGCCAAAGCTCCAGTTGATGGTGGGGGTGGGGTCCCCTGACGCCTCACAGGTCAGAGTCACCTGCTCAGCCATCTCAGACGTGCTCTGGTTCAGCAGGAAGGTGATCTTAGGTTTCACTGTAGCAAAGGCAGACACACACAGAGCCATTATAACCAACCTGCAGTGACACTCACCTGTATGACCTACAGTATAGCTACATTCACAGTATGCAATCCCATAGTGACATCAATCACCTGCCAGATCTGATGATAGTACTTAAAACCTAGAGTTATAATCACAACATAACCCCCAAAATAATCCAATGTTAAAATCCTCCCACTGTGAATAAATATAGACAAACCATGATTAACCATCACAAACCCGTCACATAGTCAATCATCTGTCAGCACCAAGTGAGAGGAGTCCCTCACCAAACACTCTAAGGCTGACTTCCTGTTCGCTCTCCCCAGCCTTGTTCTTAGCGATGCAGGTGTACTCTCCCTCATCCAGCTTGGCTACCTCCATGATGGTCATCTCTGAACCGTCCTTATTAAAGCTGTACTTGTCTCCTGACTCCAGAAGAACACTGGCTCTGGGGGAGAGAAAGGGAACACACACACACACAGATTATTCTGATTACAATCAGCTTTTGTGAAACAAAGAGAATCAGATTTTATTTATTTATTTTACCTTTATTTAACTAGGCAAGTCAGTTAAGAACAAATTCTTATTTTCAATGACGGCCTAGGAACAGTGGGTTAGAACGACAGGGGCAGAACGACAGATTTGTACCTTGTCAGCTCGAACTTGCAACCTTCCGGTTACTAGCCGAATGCTCTAACCACTAGGCTACCCTGCCGCCCCACAACTAAAATAAGTCTGCTGCTAACTACGCTTGATGAGAATTTTTATCTAATAAATAAATAAGTATTTTTCCCTCTGTGAAGTAGGTCAAACAGACTTAATTCAAATTATCTCAATTCATTGTTTATCAAAGTAATGTTTCAGTGTGACATTGAATCGCTATTTCCGATTTAATGACAATGAATATTTTTAATCCAGTCTTCAATCATGATCTCTATAGTCTATACCGGAGAGCCATTTATTTATTGGCACTAACAATGACCCCTAGGCTCAAAGCTTATCACCTTGACTGATGAGTTAAAATAGCTCTTCCCCCTTTACCTAAGACTCAACCCCAAAGACAAGTGTCACATGGAGTTCACACCAGTCCTTTCCCTCACCTAGCAACAAGGGAAACAGCTCCTCTAACTCTTCTAAGAAGGTGAGAGAAATACACTACACTGCCAACAGAAAACCAAGGGCAGGGGACTGTTGGTAGCCTATGAGTTCCATGGTCAGATGGACATCTGCAAAACACTGGTTAGTGGTATATCAGTCTACCAGCCTTGAGTGTGTGCGTGTGCACGTAAGAGAGAGAATGTGCTCCAGTCTTACCGTGCCCAGGTCACCATGGGCTCTGGGTATCCATCAGCAGCACAGGTCAACATGGCAGACTGGCCCACGCCTGCTGTGGCATTCACCTCAGACTGCCACACCCGGATGGTAGGGAGCACTGAGGGAGGGACATTAACACACCTGAGACCAAGTTATTACAGCTGAAATCCAGCCCACAGTCATCTTCTGTCTAGGATGTTGATAGATGGCTTAACACCACAAAATGGTGTCAAAACCATGAATAAAGTGACAAGGGAATAGAGCGGGAAGAAGAAGTGGGCTGACCGTTGACGATGACCCTAATGATCTTGAGGTCAATCTCTCCCCGGGCCATGAGGCGGCCCTCGCAGGTGTACGACCCCTCGTCTGTCTTCTTGATGCCTCGGATCTGCAGGTGGTTGTTGGGAAGGATCTTAAAGCGGACTGAGAGAAGGATCAAATCAGAATTAAATTGTAATGTATGAGTATTCTGATTGAGGGATAAGAAAGGGCTTTTCAGACGGAGACCCCTTAACTCAAAATCTCACTTTCTATGTAAATTCTTTAATTAAAGTGTTTAAACAGTTTCATACCCACCAGTTATAACATTTGTCAAAGAATTGCTCAAATGGAACATTGTCTGACAGCTGGATAGGGACTTTTCTGACATGGTTGAGTAACAACGGGTGACAAGGCTGACAGTCAAAGAGTGTGGGGGGTGGAAAAAGGAAACAGCAAAAATATAGGAACCCTTTAGCATTATACAATTCTGATAACTTTACCAAAATTCACAGGTTTTCCACCTGTGAGTTACTGGAATTGTGCAACCCTACTCCAGGCTAAATGGCATCTATCTCACCATCCTTCTCCATCTGAATCTTCACTCCTTTGTGTTTCCAGATGATGGTGGGGGGAGGGGAGCTGATGACGTCACAGACAATGTTGGCGTTGTCCCCTTCATTGAACTCTTGGGGGGAGGGGGCGTTCTTGAAGGTGATCCTTTCTACAAGACAAAATACAAGAATGTTAGTCAACCATTTAAAACCATGAAGAACATAATGGGTGTGTCTCAAATGGCACCCTATTCCCTACGCGGTGTACTAGCTTTGACCAGGGCCCATAGGGTGCACTACATAGAGAATAGGGTGCTATTTGAGACGTAGCAATGGGTTCATTTAACTGTTTCCCCCTACACCTCAGCCTCTTAACTGCCTTTATTCTAAACACATTAGCATGTTGTGCCTAGTGGGAAACCATAAAGGGTTTAGATGATGGACTGCTGATGCTTGGCAGTGTTTAGCTATAGAAACCATTAGTCAAAAGACATGCACAACAGACATTAGGCCTTGTCTTAATGGGCTTTGGAGGGGTTTATTAAACTGATGAAAAATCCATCTCCAGCTGAAAAACAGAAAATAAAGATATTTTTCCCTCAAGCCCTCAATAAAAAGTTAGAGCTTTTCCTTCATAACTATACTGAAGGTTAAGAACATTTCAGCTTAGGGTTCTTAATATAACAATTTAACGCTCTGTGATCAGGACATCCCCCTGAGTTTTTATACTATGTCATAATGCAAACACACACTGGTTTTGAACAGGACATCTAGCCTGCGTACCAAATGGCACCCTATTCCCTAAATAGTACACTACTTTAGACCAGGGCCAATGGGACTCTGGTCAAAAGTAGTGAACCTTATAGGGAGGGATTAGGTTGCCCCTTTGGACACATCCCTAGAGAATAAAGAAGGAGGAGCAGTTTACGGTAGAACTTGACGTTGACGGTGGCTTCTGCTGACTGGTCTCCGTTGGTGGCCAGACACTTGTAGGTCCCAGCACTGTCCACCCCGGCCTTGTAGAGCGTGAGTGTGGACGAGGACTCGTCGTTTCGGGTTACGGTGATCTCTGGTTTGTTGGGCTCTATCCTCTCCCCGCTCGGAGAATACCAGTCTATCTCCTTTGCTACCCCAACAACTGCACAGAGACAAGAGACGGTTACATGTGTTTGTTTTTGTATCTAACTAGAATCATTAGGATTAAACATTTCGCTATCACAATGTTGAATCTCTAAATGAGACAAATAAAGGGCCAAAAAGAAGGCTATCAACCTAGGAAACAACCTATACACCTTATTAGGAATTAGTACGCCGTTATCCTAGAGAAGGTTACAGCTACCTTGTTCCTGTCTAGTGGCTTGACAACTGTGGTCTACACACAGCATATCAGGACAGGACACAAAAGGTCACAGTGTATAATCAGTACTGCACAATGGGATCCAAACATTTCCAAAGAGGCAGTAGTCTACTACAGTATAATGATAGAGGGGCAAGCTTACTTTCACACAGAAAGAACTTGGACTCTCCGACACTGATCTCTCCCTGGGTGGGAGTGATCTCCACTTCCAGACAAACTGAAAAGAGAACAAAATAGGGACATTAGACAGAGGAGAACTTGGAAGCAGTGTTAAGTTTGTTTGTGTGTGTGTGTGTGTGTGTGTGTGTGTGTGTGTGTGTGTGTGTGTGTGTGTGTGTGTGTGTGTGCATGTGCATGTGTATGTGTGTGTGTGTGTGTGTGTGTGTGTGTGTGTGCATG
Source organism: Oncorhynchus mykiss (assembly GCF_013265735.2). NCBI lineage: Eukaryota > Metazoa > Chordata > Actinopteri > Salmoniformes > Salmonidae > Oncorhynchus > Oncorhynchus mykiss. Next base: position 19,978,932 of record NC_048588.1, read on the forward strand.
TGTAGAGATGTGTAGAGAGAACATTTCATTAATGACATATGATATTAAAGCTTATGTCTGCAGCGCTGTTCTACCTGTAACCAAAAAGGGTTCTCCTATGGGAACAGCCGAAGAACCCTTTTAGGTTCTAGATAGCACCTTTTGACCAGGGCTGGTAGCTCTGGTCAAAAGTAGTGCACTATATAGGGAATAGGGTGCCATTTGGGAGGCTGGCCTGGACGCCTCCACACCAGCAACATCCTACTGTACACCATGCTCGGATGAACCAGTAGAAAACATATGAAATGGTAAACAAAACACAGCAAAGAGAGAACTGGCTGCAGAGAGAGAGAAAGTACTTTGTCAATGCCTAAGGTGATACAGTAGCCTCCATCTCAGCATGCAGGTAGGTAGGTAAGTTAGCATGCAGGTAGGTAAGTTCTACTGCTCTTATTGACAGTGGAGCAGCCAAGGGGGAGAAACAAAATCAATCGTTTCAACACAGAAATCTATTCCAAGCCATGGCTCAGGCCTCAGAGAAGCACCTCTGGCAGATCGATTGAGACTTTATTTTATTGACTGGTAAGACTATGCACTAGGCTGACACCTGCAGAGTAAAGCCTTGTTCACAGAGGTCGTTTGAAGTGACTAAAATCCCATTTTCTTATTAGAATCTCAGATTTTTCCTGCAGTCTAAACAGGCAAAAAGCACATGGAATCAGATGTTTCAAACCACATTTCAAGCCACCTTTCTAGGTGGTTTGAAATCAGATATAAATCAGATTCCTGGCCATGTGACCTGTGTCTGAATGGTCGTGTCTGAATGGTCATATCTGATTTATCTGCCCTTAAGTGATATCTAGACTGTTATTTGGTATATCTTGTTGCTTTGTAGCTACACTGTTGACAATTTGACAAGAACATGTGGTAGCTAACTAGCTTGTTAATTGTTTACAAACAATGAGGGAATGTAATGGCAGGCTAAACAGCTACCTAGTAAGCTAGTTAACTGCTGTGGCTAACCAAAACCGACTCATTTTGAAAGTTGGAGTATCTTATCGTTTGAGGCTTTAAAAATGTTCTTACACTATGATTTTGAACATTCAAAGCAACAGGGAGACTTCCTTCCATGGCAGGCATTGTTGTCACCTTAGCTTGCTAGATGCTACACTACAACTTCCGAGTGCACACAAACTCGCCACTTCTATGTCAACTAGCGTAGCCATGTCAGTCTGAACACATAAATCCGATTTAGTCACTTGTAACTTGCTGTTTGAACTGTCAGAATACCAGAACAGATTTGAAAAACAAAACTGATTTGAGCATTAAGGCCTGTAGTGTGAACAAGGCTTTATTAAAGACAAGGGAATACAGATCAACCATCTCCCTAGTGATAGTAATGTGCTAAGAAGAGTGGGCAAACCCCTTACTGTAGGACTGCGGCATATTTAATCATTTTTTTAACCTTTATTTAACTAGGCAAGTCAGTTAAGAACAAATTATTATTTACAAACCTGGACGACTCTGGGCCAATTGTGCGCCGCCCTATGGGTCTCCCAATCACGGCCGGATGTGATACAGCCTGGATATCAATCTGTATTTGTTGGACATTTCCTATAAAATATCTGATTGCATCAGAGGTGATTGATGTGAGATGTTATCTACCAACCATATAATCCAAATTCATCAACCCAGAGAAAATAACATTCTGGAAATGGCACTTCTAATTTGTAACACTGTCAACTCAGCTCTGATTTCAGATTTATAGACCTCTAGATAGCGAAGAACCATACATCATCAGATTGGGCTAGTTATCACAAAGTATCGTGGAATCGTTAAGACAGCATAAAAGCAGCATAAAAGCAGCATAAAAGCAGCATCATAAAAGCAGCATAAAAGCAAAATGGTTACACAAACTGTGTAGCCTACCCTTGGAAGAACCTTGTGCCAATCAACTTCATATCAATTCTATGGGGAAAACACCCTACTTATAACGCAGCTTTCATTATGATGAATCCCATGGGTAATTCACACACTTGGAAGAATAGCTTAAGACACATAAAAAATTGTGTTTTACAGACTTGTTGACGTTCTGCTGTGCGTTGTGTTGCTAACCTTACTTTGCTACCTGACAACTTTACGGTTTTTATTTTATAATTACCATTTTTATTTTTATTTTTTCCTTCACTCAAATTTTTTTTCATTCAACTTCTTCACTCCAGATAGTTTATCTGGACATGGTTCGTCAGGACCTCCACCAGCCGAAGCTAAGTAGTAACATTAACATGATGCCTTCTAATTGCAGTCATTGTACTCATAATATACAGGAGAACGATCGCCTTACGCCGAGGATAGCTGTGCTTTTCTTTTGAAAAAGCTATTGTGCAGCAACTCACTGCCTTCCTGAAGACAAACAATGCATACGAAATGCTTCAGTCTGGTTTTAGACCCCATCATAGCACTGAGACTGCACTTGTGAAGGTGGTAAATTACCTTTTAATGGCATCAGACCGAGGCTCAGCATCTGTCCACGTGCTCCTAGACCTTAGTGCTGCTTTTGATACCATCGATCACCACATTATTTTGGAGAGAATGGAAACCCAAATTGGTCTACACGGACAAGTTATGGCCTGGTTTAGATCTTATCTGTCAGAAAGATATCAGTTTGTCTCTGTGAATGGTTTGTCCTCTGACAAAACAACTGTACATTTCTGTGTTCCTCAAGGTTCCGTTTTAGGACTACTATTGTTTTCACTATATATTTTACCTCTTGGGGATGTCATTCGAAAACATAATGTTAACTTTTACTGCTATGCGGATGACACCGGATGTACATTTCAATGAAACACGGTGAAGCCCCAAGAGTGCCCTCGCTGGAAGCCTGTGTTTCAGACATAAGGAAATGGATGGCTGTCAGGCTTTTAAACTCTGACAACTTTTTTTTTGCTACTTTTAAACTCGGAGATGCTTGTTCTAGGTCCCAAGAAACAAAGAGATCTTCTGTTGAATCTGACAATTAATCTTGATGGTTGCACAGTCGTCTCAAATAAAACTGTGAAGGACCTCTGCGTTACTCTGGACCCTGATCTCTCTTTTGACAAACATATCAAGACTGTTTCAAGGACAGCTTTTTTCCATTTACGTTACATTGTAAAAATCAGACATTTTCTGTCCAAAAATGATGCAGAAAAATTAATCCATGCTTTTGTTACTTCTAGGTTAGACTACTGCAATGCTCTACTTTCCGGCGACCCGGATAAAGCACTAAATAAACTTCAGTTAGTGCTAAATACGGCTGCTAGAATCCTGACTTGAACCCAAAAATTCTGATCATATTACTCCAGTGCTAGCCTCCCTACACTGGCTTCCTGTTAAGGCAAGGGCTGATTTCAAGGTTTTACTGCTAACCTACAAAGTATTACATGGGCTTGCTCCTACCTATCTCTCTGACTTGGTCATGCCGTACATACCTATACGTACGCTACGGTCACAAGACGCAGGTCTCCTAATTGTCCCTAGAATTTCTAAGCAAACAGCTAGAGGCGGGGCGTTCTCCTATAGAGCTTCATTTTTATGGAATGGTCTGCCTACCCATGTGAGAGACACAGACTCGGTCTCAACCTTCAAGTCTTTATTGAAGAGTCCTATAGGTCCTATGATTGAGTGTAGTCTGGCCCAGGAGTGTGAAGGTGAACGGAAAGGCACTGGAAAAACGAACCGCCCTTGTCTCTGCCTGGCCGGTTCCCCTCTCTCCACTGGAATTCTCTGCCTCTAACCCTATTACAGGGGCTGAGTCACTGGCTTACTGGTGCTCTTCCATGCCGTCCCTAGGAGGGGTGCGTCACTTGAATGGGTTGAGTCATTGACGTGGTCTTCCTGTCCGGGTTGGCGCCCCCCCTTGGGTTGTGCCGTGGCGGAGATCTTTGTGGGCTATACTCGGCCTTGTCTCAGGATGGTAAGTTGGTGGTTGAAGATATCCCTCTACTGGTGTGGGGGCTGTGCTTTGGCAAAGTGGGTGGGTTTATATCCTGCCTGTTTGGCCCTGTCCAGGGGTTCGTCAGATGGGGCCACAGTGTCTCCTGACCCCTCCTGTCTCAGACTCCAGTATTTATGCTGCAGTAGTTTGTGTCGGGGGGCTAGAGTCAGTCTGTTATATCTGGAGTATTTCTCCTGTCTTATCCGGTGTCCTGTGTGAATTTAAGTATGCTCTCTCTAATTCTCTCTGGCCACCCCTCATAGCCTGGTTCCTCTCTAGGTTCTCCTTAGGTTTTGGCCTTTCTAGGGAGTTTTTCCTAGCCACCGTGCTTCTACACCTGTATTGCTTGCTGTTTGGGTTTTTAGGCTGGCTTTCTGTACAGCACTTTGATATATCAGCTGACGTAAGAAGGCCTATATAAATACATTTGATTTGATCAAAATCAAATTTACATAGAGCTGTTTGGAAATAAACAGCATCACACCAGAAAGTATACTCATAACAAATGTCTGTCTCTATTCCACTTCACAGGATAGATTCATACGTTCAGCTTTCTCCCACACACCATCAGCACCACCCACTTCTGACTGGAGAAGACAGCCCTCCGAGACCAGGCTCATTCACCAGCCTTTTGTCTGGTTATCCCGAGTTATGCTGTGAGGAGCCTGGTGAGAGGGCCAATATGAGACCATGTCTGCGTCCCAAATAGCCCCCTATTCCCTATGGGCCCTGTTCAACAGTAGTGCACTATATAGGGAATAGGCTGCCATTTGGGACTCAGCCCTGACCTATCAAAAGGGCTCCTGCATTAGCTAGTTTTCTCTGAGGAGCCTCTGTCTGTGCCAGCCCATATGGAAGATGCATGGCTATAATGGGGTCTCCACCGCCAAGAATAGCGAGTTCTGGAAGTAGTCATTTCCAATATAGGGCAAGCATAAACATCATAAACCAAGCAAAACTAACGTCAAGTACCAAGCAGTAGATTAACTATGCATGTCCGGTTGGTTTCTGATGGAGAGTGAGACATGTAATCCTTGCCCTTGTGATACATACTGTATCTCTGTGTGCAAACATCTGAGCTTCATATGACCAGCAGAGTATTAGCTACAGATGTTCAGTAAGATTAGGTTATATCACTCTGTCATCTAGTATAAGCACATAGCACGGAATGTCCCATCAAAACAAAAACAACGGTAGCTAGGTATCATGGAGGTTATCCATTTGTGCATGCAAGATTAGCTTGCTTTTGAAATGTAAATAAGCCTAATTGCGGAGGGTATTATTACCAGATGGGTGATATTAAGGAACTGACTGTCAGGCTGTCTAGGCTGCAGTAGACTGGATTAGGGGGAGTCAATTTGCTGAGGCAGCCCACAAGGGAAGAATCAGATTTCTGAGAGAGATGGGATCAGTCTCTAATACATGACAAAAGATAGGCTCTAGATACTGTAAGTTATCATAAAGCCTGCTCTGACCATGGGAACTTGAAACCAATGAAAGATTGAAAGAGGAGAGCAATTTATAGTTTACAGTAGATAGGGGGCTTTAAGACTAGATCCAAATACAGTATACAGTCAATCCCTGACTGAGCACAGTGGCCAGTAGATACATGTTATCTCACAAACCCACACACAGAGAGAGAGAACGGGTTGAGAAAGAGAGAGAGAGAAACGGGTTGAGAAAGAGAGAGAGAGAAAGACAGGGATAAGAAAGTGAGAGAGGGGGGAGTGAGAGAGAGAGGGGGATGGAGGGGTGTGAGAGAGAGAACAAGAGATGGAGGGGTGTGTGTGAGAGAGAGAGAGAACAAGAGATGGAGGGGTGTGTGTGAGAGAGAGAGAGAGAGAGAGAGAGAGAGAGAGAGAGAGAGAGAGAACAAGAGATGGAGGGGTGTGTGTGAGAGAGAGAGAGAGAGAGAGAGAGAGAGAGAGAGAGAGAGAGAGAGAGAGAGAGAGAGAGAGAGAGAGAGAGAGAGAGAGAGAACACAAGAGATGGACTGCTTCAGCAGTGCCAGTGAGTCCCATTATGAATGGCCCAGACAAGCATATCTCCTCTCTGTTTTGCTAGCATTGTTTTTGTATAGAAATAAGGTCAGCCCAGCAGCAATGATCAACAACACAGCAGACTTTAACCTAAAGAAGGTAACCACTGGAGTCTGAAAAAAATATGTTCGGTTTTTTTGCTCCAAGAAATCAATGATGCTTGTCAGCCTACAGTGTGATACAATAACTCCATGTGATTTAAACAAAAACAAAAAGTCCACTTGCTGTCACGCCCTGACCTTAGAGAGCCTTTTTATGTCTCTATTTGGTTTGGTCAGGGTGTGATTTGGGTGGGTATTCTATGTTCTGTTTTCTATGATTTTGTATTTCTATGTTTTGTCCGGGTATGGTTCTCAATCAGGGACAGCTGTCTATTGTTGTCTCTGATTGGGAATCATACTTAGGCAGCCTTTTTCCCTTTTGTCTTTGTAGGAAATTGTCTTTGTTAGGGGCACTACTGCCATTGTAAGCTTCACGGTCGTTTTTGTTTTCTTGTTTTAGTTGGCGACATTACAAATAAAAGAAAATGAACGCTGACCACGCTGCACCTTGGTCTCATTCCGACGACGGCCTTGACACTTGCAAGAAATTCATCCCCTTCACAACAGGGCAGTGTATAGTTTTGGTTATGGATACTGCCAATGGTTATGTGTATGCTCAATAATCCATTAGCAGCTTCCCTCCCTTTCACTACTGTAAGGAAAGACCACTGGAGTGGAGCAGAGAAGCTTGTCCAAACTGCCAACATGGAAACAGCATGATAGCGCTCCGCCTCAACATTATTAATCTACTAAAAGCAACTGTTAAGATTATTCATGCATGACAACACTTTTCATCTCCTGATGCATGGACTACATGGCAAACACACGGCGACGACAGAATAATGAGAGTCCCAAAATATTTTTCCTCCACATAGCACTAGTGCTGTCACGATACCAACATTTAAAAAATGATACGATACCAGGCCAAATATCCCGATACCGAGTAGTTTAGCGATACTACGAAGGGAGGCGGCTCAGCGGCGTAGCGTCCTGTTTGCCCCGTCCCGCGGACGCTTTTCCCGTTTTCTAAACGTTCTATGCATGTGCTACTAAAAAACCTATCGCTGAAATTCACATTGAATACAACACATTGAATTTAACTTCACATTATTCAGTAGACAATAGAATACTGCAGAGAATAGCTGATTTGCTCATGTTTGTAAAGGCCTACATGTGATTTGACTGGAGGAATGGGAGGAAGGAATATACAGTAAATGCAACATGATCTGCATGTCACTGTGGCAGTAAGGGGAAAAACACTGCATAATGATCTGCATGTCATTGTGGCAGTAGGGGGAAAAACACTGCATAATGATCTGCATGTCATTGTGGCAGTAAGGGGGGAAATGCATAGTGATCTGCATGTCATTGTGGCAGTAAGGAGAAAACACTGGATAATGATCTGCATGTCAATGTGGCAGTAAGGGGGAAAACTGCATAATGATCTGCGTGTCATTGTGGCAGTAAGGGTAAAACACTGCATAATGATCTGCATGTCATTGTGGCAGTAAGGGTAAAACACTGCATAATGATCTGCATGTCAATGTGGTAGTAAGGGAGAAAAAACTGCATAATGATCTGCATGTCATTGTGGCAGTAAGGGGGGAACACTGCATAATGATCTGCATGTCATTGTGGTAGTAAGGGTAAAACACTGCATAATGATCTGCATGTCATTGTGGCAGTAAAGGTAAAACACTGCATAATGATCTGCATGTCAATGTGGTAGTAAGGGAGAAAAAACTGCATAATGATCTGCATGTCATTGTGGCAGTAAGGGTAAAACACTGGATAATGATCTGCATGTCAATGTGGCAGTAAGGGGGAAAACTGCATAATGATCTGCATGTCATTGTGGCAGTAAGGGTAAAACACTGCATAATGATCTGCATGTCATTGTGGCAGTAAGGGTAAAACACTGCATAATGATATGCGTGTCATTGTGGCAGTAAGGGGGGGAACACTGCATAATGATCTGCATGTCATTGTGGCAGTAAGAAGAAAAAACTGCATAATGATCTGCATGTGACTGTGGCAGTAAGGGGAAAACACTGCACAATGATCTGCATGTCATTGTGGCAGGAAGGGGGAAAATGCATAATGATCTGCATGTCATTGTAGCAGTAAGGGGAACACATTGCATAATGATCTGCATGTCATTGTGGCAAAAAGGAGAACACTGCATAATGATCTGCATGTCATTGTGGCAGTAAGGGAGAAAAAACTGCATAATGATCTGCATGTCATTGTGGCAGTAAGAAGAAAACACTGCATAATGATCTGCGTGTCACTGTGGCAGTAAGGGGAAAACACTGCACAATGATCTGCATGTCATTGTGGCAGCAAGGGGAAAACACTGCATAATGATCTGCATGTCATTGTGGCAGCAAGGGGAAAACACTGCATAATGATCTGCATGTCATTGTGGCAGTAAGGGGAACACACTGCATAATGATCTGCATGTCATTGTGCCAGTAAGGGTAAAACACTGCATAATGATCTGCATGTCATTGTGGAAGTAAGGAGAAAACACTGCATACTGATCTGCATGTAACTGTGGCAGTAAGGGGAAAAACACAGCATAATGATCTGCATGTCATTGTGGAAGTAAGGAGAAAACACTGCATAATGATCTGTATGTAACTGTGGCAGTAAGGGGAAAAACACAGCATAATGATCTGCATGTCATTGTGGCAGTAAGGGGAAAAACACAGCATAATGATATGCATGTCATTGTGGCAGTAAGTAGAAAACGCCACATAATGATCTGCGTGTCACTGTGGCAGTAAGGGGAAAACACTGCACAATGATCTGCATGTCATTGTGGCAGCAAGGGGAAAACACTGCATAATGATCTGCATGTCATTGTGGCAGTAAGGGGAACACACTGCATAATGATCTGCATGTCATTGTGCCAGTAAGGGTAAAACACTGCATAATGATCTGCATGTCATTGTGGAAGTAAGGAGAAAACACTGCATAATGATCTGCATGTAACTGTGGCAGTAAGGGGAAAAACACAGCATAATGATCTGCATGTCATTGTGGCAGTAAGGGGAAAAACACAGCATAATGATATGCATGTCATTGTGGCAGTAAGTAGAAAACGCCACATAATGATATGCATGTCATTGTGGCTGTAAGTAGAAAACACCACATAATGATATGCATGTCATTGTGGCAGTAAGTAGAAAACGCCACATAATGATATGCATGTCATTGTGGCAGTAAGTAGAAAACACTGTATAATGATCTGCATGTCATTGTGGCAGTAAGTAGAAAACACTGTATAATGATCTGCATGTCATTGTGGCAGTAAGTAGAAAACACTGTATAATGATCTGCATGTCATTATGGCAGTAAGAAGAAAACACTGTATAATGATCTGTCACGATCGTCGTAAGAAGCGGACCAAAGCGCAGCGTGGTGTGAATGCTTCATTTTAATGGATGACGAAAACACGAAGTAAACTGAACAAAACAATAAATGAACAACGACCGTGAAGCTATATACGAAATGTGCTGACACAAGCAACTAACATAGACAATCACCCACAACCCACAATGACAAAACAGGCTGCCTAAATATGGTTCCCAATCAGAGACAACGACTAACACCTGCCTCTGATTGAGAACCATATCAGGCCAAACACAGAAACAGACAAACTAGACATACAACATAGAATGCCCACTCAGATCACACCCTGACCAAACAAAGCCTATAAACATACAAAGCAAACTATGGTTAGGGCGTGACATTACCCCTCCCCAAGGTGCGGACTCCGGCCGCAAAACCTGAACCTATAGGGCAGGGTCTGGGTGGCCATCTGTCCGCGGTGGCGGCTCTGGCGCTGGACATGGACCCCACTCCACCATAGTCTTAGTCCGCTTCTGTGGCCTCCTAGGAACGGCGACCCTCGCCGCCAACCTAGGACTGGCAACCCTACTAAAGGGCCCCACTGGACTGAGGGGCAGCTCCGGACTGAGGGGCAGCTCCGGACTGAGAGGCAGCTCCGGACTGAGGGGCAGCTCCGGACTGAGGGTGAGCTCCGGACTGAGGGTGAGCTCAGGACTGAAGGGTAGCTCAGGACTGAAGGATAGCTCAGGACTGAAGGGTAGCTCCTGGCTGGCTGGCGGCTCTGGCAGCCCCTGGCTGGCTGGCGGCTCTGGCAGCCCCTGGCTGGCTGGCGGCTCTGGCAGCCCCTGGCTGGCTGGCGGCTCTGGCAGCCCCTGGCTGGCTGGCGGCTCTGGCAGCTCCGGACAGACGGGAGACTCTAGCAGCTCCGGACAGACGGGAGACTCTAGCAGCTCCGGACAGACGGGAGACTCTAGCAGCTCCGGACAGACGGGAGACTCTAGCAGCTCCGGACAGACGGGAGACTCTAGCAGCTCCGGACAGACGGGAGACTCTAGCAGCTCTGGACAGACGGGAGACATGTAAGCCGGCCCAAGGAGACGCACTGGAGACCAGATGCGTAGAGTCGGCTTCATGGCACCTGGCTCGATGCCCACTCTAGCCCGGGTCGATACGAGGAGCTGTATTGTACCGCACAGGGCTAGAGTCTCCCGTCAGGACAGAATAACACGGTGCCTGCCCGGTCTCTCTCGCTCTCCGGTTAGCACAGGAAGTTGGCGCAGGTCTCCTACCTTGTTTCGCCACACTCCCTGTCTGCCCCCTCCAATACATTTTTGGGGCTGCCTCTCGGGCTTCCTACCGCACCGTCGTGCTGACTCCATTCGCCGGTATACCTCCTCACACTGCTCCAGAGAATCCCAGGCGGGCTCCGGCACTCTCCCTGGGTCGACCGCCCACCTGTCTATCTCCTCCCAAGTAGTGACAGTCCAGATCTCGCTCCCATGTCCAGAAATCCTGACATCGCTGCTGCTGCCCATTACTATACAAAACAATAAACTAATAACGACCGTGAAGCTATATACAAAATGTGCTGACACAAGCAACTAACATAGACAATCACCCACAATGACAAAAAGGCTGCCTAAATATGGTTCCCAATCAGAGACAATGACTAACACCTGCCTCTGATTGAGAACCATATCAGGCCAAACACAGAAACAGACAAACTAGACATACAACATAGAATGCCCACTCAGATCACACCCTGACCAAACAAACATTCAAAGCAAACTATGGTCAGGGCGTGACATGATCTGCATGTCAATGTGGCAGTAAGGGGGGAACACTGCATAATGATCTGCATGTCATTGTGCCAGTAAGGGTAAAACACTGCATAATGATCTGCATGTCAATGTGGCAGTAAGGGGGGAACACTGCATAATGATCTGCGTGTCATTGTGCCAGTAAGGGTAAAACACTGCATAATGATCTGCATGTCAATGTGGCAGTAAGGGGGGAACACTGCATAATGATCTGCATGTCATTGTGACAGTAAGGAGAAAACACTGCATAATGATCTGCATGTCATTGTGGCAGTAAGGAGAAAACACTGCATAATGATCTGCATGTCATTGTGGCAGTAAGGGGAAAACACTGCATAATGATCTGCGTGTCATTGTGCCAGTAAGGGTAAAACACTGCATAATGATCTGCATGTCAATGTGGCAGTAAGGGGGGAACACTGCATAATGATCTGCATGTCATTGTGGCAGTAAGGAGAAAACACTGCATAATGATCTGCATGTCATTGTGGCAGTAAGGAGAAAACACTGTCAGTAAGGGGAAAAACACTGCATTAAACCTTCTTTACTCTTGAGTTAACACAGACACTCTTCCTCACTTCCTTACACTCTCTCCGTCTCATAAACACACACACACACACACACACACACACACACATACACATACACACACTGCTCCCAACTTTTAAAATGTTAGGCACCAAACAGAATTTAAAAAGCACCAGAAATAAATGTATATTTGATATAGTTTAGGCTTACATTTGGCCTGTATGAATCCTACGGTTGAAGCACATCTCATGAGTAGCAGACTTTTTTCCTTTCTTCCTGTGCCAATCACATTTTCCTAAACCTATTGTCAAGTTACCAGGTTGTTAGCTAGCTAGGTGACATTACTGAACAACGTTGTTTTATTATCAAACCAATAATTAGCAACCCAGGATTAGTTTAAAATGGCCCGCGACATGGTTTGTGAAATTATATCAAATTGGTGCTCCATTTTCCCTCTCTGGCACTTAGAGGCTGCATGACAGTGAACTTGCAAAGTCTACTCAGACTGGTCTGTGATCTTATAATAGGAGATTGAATGTATCAACATTGCTCGGTCTGCGCATTGCTCCAATGTAACATGTATAATTCCAACAACAGAAGACTCATCTGGGTCTGCATCCCTGCTTGCCTTCACGCTAAATTACTTTTTTTGGAAATGATGGAGGAATAGATGTGCATGAAGACCGGACAGAGAGATGCAGGTGAGTGAGGGCTGGTAGGGAATGCAGCTGGCTGATTACAGCTGCCACACATGACATGATATGCAAATAAAATTGAAGTGGATATTATTGAGCCTGCGCATATAATAAACTAGTGGCTGTTGCTTAAATTCAACGGAATTTATAAACAAAACAGACTTTATAAACATTTTATAACAGGCACCAGCAGGTTCTTTAGATCAGTAGAAACAGTACTATGGTATTCTAAAATGTTGGTATTATAAGTATCATGATGTTTTAGTATTGTGATATTACCGTGGTACTGGTATAACGTGCAACACTACACTGCACATAGTACCACTACACTGCACATAGTACCACCCCCAATTCCCCATCACACTAATAGATGTACAGAAACACTGCTGTCGTCTACCCAGAATTGTGATTTCTCACACATTTAAATACTTCTAAACTGCAAACTCTAATAAGCACCCCCCTATCCACATCGACGGGACAGTAGTGGAGAGGGTAGTACGTTTTAAGTTCCTCGGTGTACACATCACGGACAAACTGAATTGGTTCACCCACACAGACAGCGTGGTGAAGAAGGTGCAGTAGCGCCTCTTCAACCTCAGGAGGCTGAAGAAATTTGGCTTGTCACCAAAAGCACTCACAAACTTTTACAGATGCACAATCGAGAGCATCCTGTCGGGCTGTATCACCGCCTGGTACGGCAACTGCTCCGCCCACAACCGTAAGGCTCTCCAGGGGGTAGTGAGGTCTGCACAACGCATCACCGGGGGCAAACTACCTGCCCTCAAGGACAACAACCACCCGAGCCACTGCCTGTTCACCCCGCTATCATCCAGAAGGCGAGGCCAGTACAGGTGCATCAAAGCAGGGACCGAGAGACTGAAAAACAGCTTCTATCTCAAGGCCATCAGACTGTTAAACAGCCACCACTAACATTCAGTGGCTGCTGCCAACATACTGACTCAACTCCAGCCACTTTAATAATGGAAAAATTAATGTAAAAATGTATCACTAGCCACTTTAAACAATGCCACTTAATACAATGTTTACATACCCTACATTACTCATCTTATATGTATATACTGTACTCTATACCATCTACTGCATCTTGCCATCTTTATGTAATACATGTATCACTAGCCAATTTAAACAATGCCACTTTTATGTTTACATACCCTACATTACTCATCTCATATGTATATACTGTACTCTATACCATCTACTGCATCTTGCCTATGCCATTCTGTACAATCACTCATTCATATATCTTTATGTACATATTCTTCATCCCTTTACACTTGTGTGTATAAGGTAATTGTTGTGGAATTGTTAGGTTAGATTACTCGTGGGTTATTACTGCATTGTCGGACCTAGAAGCACAAGCATTTCGCTACACTCGCATTAGCATCTGCTAACCATGTGTATGTGACAAATAAAATTTGATTTGAGTTCTCAGTTTACAGTAGCTCCACTACATAGAGATCGCTGAATTGAGGGCATACTAATTGTTTTCCTACCAACAGTTCAAATAAATTAAAGTCTACAGACCTCCAGTCATTTTGCTAATGCTAGTTAGCAACTTCCTTCAAACTACGCACATCCATAAAAATGGTATCCACAAGTTAATCTGACTCTGGGGAAGTAGATAAAGGGCCTCATCGCCAAAATCCAAAACTATCCCTTTAATAGGAACCCCCCTTCCATATAAAATAAGAGGCTTGTATTAGGGCCATACCAAGAAATGGATGATTAAAAAGATAAAACCATCCCAGTGAGTCCTCACTGACTGCACTGAAAATACTGTCTGCCTGGCTGATCTAAGATTTCCTTCAAATTGAAAAGCCTTTCATCGCTGTAAATCAGGAGAGCCTTTCCCATCAGAGAGAGAAATAGAGGGGAAAAGAGAGAGAGATGGAGAGAGAGGCGTGATGAGAAGTAGGAGTGAGGAGAGAGTTGTAAGGAGAGAGGAGTGAGGAGAGAGTAGTAAGGAGAGAGGAGTGAGGAGAGAGTAGTAAGGAGAGAGGAGTGAGGAGAGAGGAGTGAGGAGAGAGTAGTAAGGAGAGAGGAGTGAGGAGAGAGTAGTAAGGAGAGAGGAGTAAGGAGAGAGTAGTAAGGAGAGAGGAGTGAGGAGTGAGGAGAGAGTAGTAAGGAGAGAGGAGTGAGGAGAGAGTAGTAAGGAGAGAGTAGTAAGGAGAGAGTAGTAAGGAGAGAGGAGTAAGGAGAGAGGAGTAAGGAGAGAGTAGTAAGGAGAGAGGAGTGAGGAAAAAGGAGTGCGTGATCTTTGAGACATGTATAACCGATTAGCATTGTTATGGATATAACTGTGTTCATAATGTAATCTAGTATACAAACCCATGGGTAGCATACACATTTTTGGAGATCTAGCCTATCATCAACAATTCTAGTCCTGCTCTCCCAGACAACAAATTAAGACTTGTTCTATTGACCCATGTTCACAGTCTCTGAGAATGTGGAGATGTAGTAGATTGTTAACAGTGATGGCTTGGCTAAGCTTCATAGCCTTCAGGGAAATCTAGGCAAAGTACAGTAAGAGCTTTTTTCAGGTACAGAACAGAGATACTGTAAAACAGTAACACGGGAAGAATCCCAACACAAGAGGACTTGGCAGTGTGACATATCACAATAGCTATGGGGATTGACACATTTGGATCCAGCCTGATCATACAGCCCATAGTTTACAGCTGGCAGTCTGTAATAATGTAGGGCTCTATGAAAAAATTCATCTCCATTCCTAATAAGCCCTACATGCATTTCCATCCAATATTAGAAAGAGGAGGGATTAGTTTGTATCAGAAAATTAATAAATATATTACTTTGTATCCTGTTATACTGTAACAATGAGCTCTGCAAAAGGTTTCTGAAGCAGTGGCTGATCAATTCACTGGCACAGTGTCCCTCCTTCATACTAGGAACTGAGGAGGGAGTAAAGTAGCCCAAGGGTTTCTTTCCTCTTTTTATTTCTCAAGGGCAAGTTCCTTGATGCCCCGCTCCAAGATCCCACATTCCCTTACGGATCCCTCTGTTACTTAGCAGCAGCATAGGATGGTGGCATCCTGTTTGTGTGTGTGTATATAATATAAATATAGCCTATAGAGAATGGAAATGATCTAATGATGACCATGGTGTTTGTCCTCTTTGAGAGGCCCATAAACTTCAGTATTTAGTACTAGGAAGAAAGTCTAGACCAGTGGTTTCCAAACTGTGTGTCAGGACTCACTTGCGGGTCACAGCAGGGGTTCAGTTGGGTCGCGGGATAATTATTTAACTTTTCTTTTTTTAAATAAATTTTTTTGGGAGGGACAAACGCTTTCAGTGTAAACTTAAATGACTAAAACCAAATATAAAGAATGTAGAAAAGATAATGGACATATATTTTAAAATATCTTATAATCTTTGAGAATTTACAATAAAAAAAGATAAGCTAGACAGGCCCCCATTGATTTAGTCATTATGTTTTAGCATAAGAACACAGGATTAGCCATGGCAAAATGCATAGAATTGCAGGAAAGTTGGCTTTAAAACGGCAACATTTTATTTCAGCTCCGTGGCAAAATGTGTAGAATTGCAGGAAATGTACTTCAAAGGAGTAGTTCACTATTTTACAATTTGATGTTAGATGGTTCCTCACCCTGAAAGTAGCTCATGAGCCAGGAGAAACTTGAATATATGGTTCAGTTGTCTGTAAACAGCCACTACAAACCTCAGCTAACTTCAGCCACAAGTTAACAATCAATGGAAGTGAGCATCTATTTAAAAAATGATGTCTTTATCCCTTTTCCCCTGCTCAACTCTTATGGTGGGTTGTGAATCAAAAGACACCTCAATTGGTGGGTCACAAAGCAAAAAAGTTTGGGAACCCCTGGTCTAGGCAGATGTCATAGGCCTACACAGTACTGTACCTCTCTCTCATTTGTTGGTTTCCCAGGGGGCTGTGCTCTGCAGCCCGTGACATTTTCATCACTCTCAGAGCTTCCTTCCTCCAGGAGTACAGTGACTTTTTAGAAAAAGAGCTCAACATTACTAATGGGATTTAGTCAGCTAAACTATGGCCCAGATGAGAAGGTCAACATTATATGCAGGCTTTGCCCTGTTTTCTCAGCCTCTCTAGTCTTCATAGAACACCTCTCTGAGCCTGTATTCATAAAGCGTATCAGAGTAGGAGTGCTGATCTAGGATCAGGTCCACCCTGTCCATATAGTCCACTCTTAATCATTATAACCATGTGCACTGAGAGTTGGGAAGCAAGTTCAGGGAGTGAGTGTTAATGAAAAAACACAACATAAACCAAAACAAGAAACAACGCACAGACAAGAAACAGCCACAATGACGCCTGGGGAAAAAACAAAGGGGAGTGAGTGACAGAATATATATATTTTTTTTCGCCAGGTAGGCCAGTTGAGAACAAGTTCTCATTTACAAATCCGAACTGGCCAAGATAAAACAAAGCAGTGTGACAAAAAAAACAACAGAGATACACATGGAATAAACAAACGTACAGTCAATAACACAATAGAAAAATCAGTATACAGTGTGGGCAAATTAAGTAAGGAGGTAAGGAAATAAATAGGCCATAGTGGTGAAGTAATTACAATTTAGCAATTTACAATGGAGTGATATAAGTGCAGATGAGGATGTGCAAGTAGAAATACTGGTGTGAAAAAGTGAAGAAAAACAAAGACAAATATGGGGATGAGGTAGGTGGATTGGATGGGCTATTTACAGATGGGCTATTTACAGATGGGCTATGTACAGCTGCAGCGAACGGTAAGCTGCTCTGACAGCTGACGCTTAAAGTTAGTGAGGGAGATATAAGTCTCCAACTTCAGTGATTTATCCAATTCGTTCCAGTCATTGGCAGCAGAGAACTGGAAGGAAAGGCAGCCAAAGTAAGTGTTGGCTTTGGGGATGACCAGTGAAATATACCTCCTGGAGCGCGTGCTACGGGTGGGTGATGCTATGGTGACCAGTGAGCTGAGATAAGGCGGAGCTTTACCTAGCAAAGACTTATCGATGACCTGTTGAGTCTGCCGATAAGAATACGGTGATTGACAGAGTCGAAAGCCTAGGCCAGGTCGATGAAGACAGCTGCACAGTATTGTCTCTTATCGATGGAGGTTATGATATCATTTAGGACCTTGAGCGTGGCTGAGGTGCACCCGTGACCAGCTTGGAAACAAGATTGCATAGCGGAGAAGGTACAGTGGTCAGTGATCTGTTTTTCACTTGGCCTTCAAAGACTTCAGAAAGGCAGGGCAGGATGGATATAGGTCTATAGTTTGGGTCTGGAGTGTCTACCCTTTGAAGAGAGGGATGACCGCGGCCGCTTTCCAATCTTTAGGAATCTCAGACGATACGAAAGAGTGGCTGAACAGACTAGTAATAGGGGTTGCAACAATGGCTGCGGATAACTTTAGGAAGAGAGGGTCCAGATTGTATAGCCCAACTGATTTGTTGGGATCCAGATTTTACCGCTCTTCCAGAACATCAGCTGTCTGGATTTGGGTGAAGGAGAAGCAGGCTTGGGCTAAGTTCCTGCGGGGGGTGCAGAGCTGTTGGCCGGGGTTGGGGTAGCCAGGTGGAAAGCATGGCCAGCCGTAGTGAAATGCTTATTATAATTCTCAATTATCGTGGATGTATCAGTGGTGACAGTGTTTTCTAGTCTCAGTGCAGTGGGCAGCTGGGAGGAGATACTCTTATTCTCCATGGACTTAGGTGCCCCAAAACTTTTTGGAATTAGTGCTTCAGGATGTAAATTTCTGTTTGAAAAAGATTGCCTTTGCTTTCCTAACGGACTATGTGTATTGGTTCCTAACTTCCCTGAAAAGTTGCATATCGCGTTGGCTAGTCGAAGCTAGTGCAGTAGGCCACAGGGTGTTTTTGTGCTGGTCTAGGGCAGTCAAGTCTGGAGTGAACCAAGGGCTATATCTGTTCTTGTTTTTTATTTTTATTGAATGGGGCATGCTTATTTAAGATGGTGAGGAAAGCACTTTTATAGAACAACCAGGCATCCTCTACTGACGGGATGAGGTCAGTATCCTTCCAGGATATCCGTGCCAGATCGATTAGAAAGGCCTGCTTGCTGAAGTGTTTTAGGGAGCGTTTGACAGTGATGAGGGGTGGGGGTTTGACCACAGACCCATAACGGACGCAGGCAATGAGGCAATGATCTCTGAGATCCTGGTTAAAAACAGCAGAGGTGTATTTAGATGGCAAGCTGGTCAGGATGATATCTATGAGGGTGCCCATGTTTACGGATTTGGGGTTGTACCTGGTAGGTTCCTTGATAATTTGTGTGAAATTGAGGGCATCTAGCTTAGATTGTAGGATGGCTGGGGTGTTGAGCATATCCCAATTTAGGTCACCTAACTAGCAGTACGAACTCTGACGATAGATGGGAGGCAATCAATTCAGTGAGGGATTTATTTCTGGAGAGATGGATTTTTAACTGTTTGGGCATAGACATGGATAGTAAGCCTGCAGAGTTCTGTCAATCTCTACAGTAGATTGCAATTCCGCCCCCTTTAGCAGTTCCGTCTTGAAGGAAAATGATGTAATTGTAAATGTATGTAAATTTCAGAATTTTTGGTGGCCTTCCTAAGCCAGGATTCAGACACGGCTAATACATCAGAGTTGGCAGAGTGTGCTAAAGCAGTGAATAAAGCAAACTTAGGGAGGAGGGTTCTAATGTTAACATGCATGAACCCAAGGCTTTTACGGTTGCAGAAGTCAACAAATGAGAGCGTCTGGGGACACACAGGGCGTGGGTTAACCTTCACATCACCAGAGGAACAGAGGAGTAGGATGAGGGTACGGCTAAAGGCTATAAGAACTGGTCGTCTAGTGCTTTGGGAACAGAGAATAAAAGGAGCAGATTTCTGGGCGCGGAGTCAGGGCATTGTGTACAGACAAGGGTATGGTAGGGTGTGAGTACAGTGGGGGGTAAACCTAGGCATTGAGTGACGATGAGAGAGGTTGCATCTCTGGAGGTGCCAGTTAAGCTAGGTGCGGTCTCCGCATGTGTAGTGGGTGGGACAAGGGGGCTATCTGAGGCATGTTGAGCAGGACTAGGGGCTCCGCAGTAAAATAAAACAATGAGAGCTGCCCTAAACAGTATACAAGGCATATTGACATTAGAGAAAGGCATAAAGCAATCACAGGTGTTGATTGGGACAACGGATAAACAGCTAGGACAACAACAACGGTTAAATCGAGATTAATGGGCAGAGAAGGTCAGTTAGCTATACACAGGGCCTGAGTACGAGGCTGGGGCCGACAGAAACAAAATACTGTGTTAATGAACAGTCCAGCAGGCATCAGCTGTGTAGCCGAGTGATCATAGGGTCCAATGAGCAGCAATAGATGAAACAGGGAGCCGTTCGGTAGTCGTTTACTATGCTAGGCGAGCGGGAGACACGGCGTTCAGGAAGCTAGCGGGCCGGGGCTAGCAGATGGATCATCACCAACATCCACGACGCAGAGGCCGGTTGAGAGCACATCAACCGAACTATGTCAGTAGACCAGCAGTGATGGATCGGCAGGGCTCCGTGTCGACAAAGGGTCCAGGCCAATTGGCAAGAGAGGTATTGTAGTTGGTGTACTTTGTTTGCTAGCCGAGGGATGGGCCTAGCTTGAGGCTAACTGGTGCAAGGGCGTTAGCCACAATAGCCACTCGGTAGCAACTAGCTATCTTCGAGGATCCGGTGTAATGGTCCAGAGCTTGCGGCAGGAATCCGGTGATGTAGTGGGGGAAAAAAGCAGTCCAAAATGCACAAGACTGATATTGCGCTGTGCAGACTGGCAGGTATTATCCGGGCTAAAGCAGCTAGAGTCTGAGCTAAAGGTAAAGACAGCTAGCAGTGGCTAACAATGACTAAATAGCTAGTAGCTAATTAGCTGGCTAGCTTCTGATGGAGGTTCCAGTTATAAGGTCTAAAATAATTCAGATTCGTACCACATTGGGTGAAGCGGGTTGCAGGAATGTATATTTAATTCCAAAATGGAAAAAAGAGATTGAAATATAATGAAATATATACAAAAAAAACTCCCTGATGCTTCCCTTTGGTGAGGCGTCATTCTGTAACGGTGTGCGTTGAGAATCAGGAAGCAAGTTCAGGGAGTGAGTGTTTTAATGGAAAACCACAACATAAACCAAAACAAGAACCACGAACAACGCACAGACAAGAAACAGAAACAATGACACCTGGGGAAAGAATGTCGCAGGGGAGTGACATAAAAAGGGCAGGTAATCAAGGAGGTGATGGAGTCCAGGTGAGTGTCATATTGCGCTAATGCGCATAATGATGGTGACAGGTGTGCGCCTTAACGTGCAGCCTGGTGACCTAGAGGCCAGAGAGGTAGCACACGTGACAAAAACTAATCCCAGATCAGATTCAGCACTACTACTCTGAGACGCTTCATGAATACAGGCCCTAGTTATGTTGTTATTACGATTCTGCACTGAGCTCTCCTCCCGTCCTGTTCCACTAGCGGTGTGTGCTCTGGGTTTAATCATATTATCTATGTGCCTCACTGCCTCCTTTTACACATACAGGTCAGGGACAGGGACAGACAGATTCACCGGACAGTATCTTCAGTCTGTAGAACTGGTCTGGCAAACAAACTCTAATCCACAGAACTCCATGGCTGCGTTCCAAATGGCACCCATTGGGCTCGGGTCAAAGGTAGTGCACTATATAGGGAACAGGGTGCCATTTGGGACACAACTCATCACAAAGCAGCAGGGCGAGGAGGATGAAACCTCCCTCTGGGTGGCTTTTCAAACAAATCAATTAACAAGACACCAATTGAAATTGTGTGGATGATGATCCATTCAACAGTTTTTTGGGGCAATTATGTTACTTAGCTGTGCAGCAAACAACTCAGTGTTATATTAGCTTGTAGCTTCTGACTTTCATTTGTCACTGCAAACCAGCAAAGAAACAATATCGCTAGTGTTTGAAGTGAACTCTACAGAATTTTACAAATGGTTTCATTTTTTAACAAAATAATCAAACCACTGCACTGATCTCTCACAGGTTTAAAATAAACATTAGCCTACCAAAGCTAATCTGACAGTGCAGTTAGTTGGCTACATCAAAAGGGGTCAGTTAGGGAGGGAGCCAGTGGATGGGAATTTGCTTGCTGCTCATGCCTCTCTAACACAGTTATACTCACTGCTACCAGTTGCTATGGAAACATGTTTCCCTGCTTGCTCTTCTCATCAACCTTCACTCCTCCCTCTCACTCCATGGCTCTGTCTGATTGGATTCAAGGGCACGGCCTCCAAGGAGGTGAATTAACATTAACATGGCCAGGGTGTTAGTAGATACTGCACACACTCAAACACAGTCACACACAGTCATACAGTGAACATCATGGGGCACAGGGTTGATTCATGGTCATCTGAACAAGTTGATCAGGAGAAAACACACTGGTCTATCACACTGAAGAACATGTAACCTGGGTGCGATACGCTTAGGAATCACATGATTTAAGTGAAATATTGTATGTATTATTTGAGGCTCAGCTGGAGTTGTCAAGCCATACTGTGCCCTTCAGATCAAATCACAGGCATCCATATCTTCTATGGTCAAAACACAGCCAGGGCATTTCATTTGTGTATTACACTTAGCCAAGAACAGAAGTGAAACAACAGAAGGCAGGATGGAACATATTACTGGGTTTTTAATATAAGAAGCATTACTAGGGCTGGCACAATTATCGTATAACCGAGTAACCGACAGCTGACTAAAGACTGGACGGCCGGGCATATGTGCAGTTGAGTCCGTTTCTGCTGTAACGTGGAGTCCACAAGGTGATGTAACTTTGCCTAGGCAACGCCTCCCTCCTTGCAGCAGCAGCACATGCAGTCAGAGGGGAAGAGAAAGTAGAGGAGGATATGTGTGTCTTAAATAAAATAAATATACAATGCCAGTCCAAAGTTTGGACACACCGACTCATTCAAGGGTTTTTCTTTATTTTTACTATTTTCTACATTGTAGAATAATAGCGAAGACATCTAAAATATGAAACAACACATACTATATGGAGTCATGTAGTAACCAAAACAGTGATAAACAATTCAAAATATATTTTAGATTCTTCAAAGTAGCCACCCCTTGACGACAGCTGGAATCCTCTCAACCAGCTTCACCTGGAATGCTTTTCCAACAGTCTTGAAGGTGTTCTCACACATACTATACACTTTTTGGTGTTACGCCCTGATCAGTTTCACCTGTTCATGTGATTGTCTCCACACCCTTCAGGTGTCGCTGATGTTCCCCAGTGTATTTATCACTGTGTCTCCTGACTCTCTGTGCCAGTTCGTCTTGTATGTTTTCAAGTCAACCAGCGTGTTGTCATAGTTTTGATGTTTTCACTCTGATTCTACAATGTAGAAAATAGTTTAAAAAATAAAGAAAAACCCTGGAATGAGGAGGTGTGTCCAAGGTTTTGACTGGGACTGTACACAGTTGAAGTTTACATACACTTAGGTAGGAGGCATTAAAACTCGTTTTTCAACCATTCCACACATTTTTTGTTAACAAACTATAGTTTTGGCAAGTCGGTTACGACATCTACATTGTGCATGTCACAAGTAATTTTTTCAACAATTGTTTACAGACAGATTATTTCACTTATAATTCACTGTATCACAATTCCAATGAGTCAGAAGTTTTCATACACTAAATTGACTATGCCTTTAAACAGCTTCGAAAATTCCAGAAAATTATGTCATGGCTATAGAAGCTTCTGATAGGCTAATTGACATAATTTGAGTCAATTGGAGGTGTACCTGCGAATGTATTTAAAGGCCTACCTTCAAACTCAGTGCCTCTTTGCTTGACATCATGGAAAAATCCAAAGAAATCAGCCAAGACCTCAGAAAAATTGTAGACCTCCACAAGTCATTCTTGGGAGCAATTTCCAAATGCCTGAAGGTACCACGTTCATCTGTACAAACAATAGTATACAAGTATAAACACCATGGGACCACGCAGCCATCATACTGCTCAGGAAAGAGACGCGTTCTGTCTCCTACAGATGAAGGTACTTTGGTGCGAAAGTGCAAATCAATCCCAGAACAACAGCAAATGACCTTGTGAAGATGCTGGAGGAAACAGGTACAAAAGTATATATATATCCACAGTAAAACGAGTCCTATATAACCTTTCAGGTTATGAAAGGCCACTCAGCAAGGAAGAAGCCACTGCTCCAAAACCGCCATAAAAAAGCCAGACTACGGTTTGGAACTGCACATGGGGACAAAGATCGTACTTTTTGGAGAAATGTCCCCTGGTCTGATGAAACAAAAATAGCACTGTTTGGCCATAATTCCCATTGTTATGTTTGGAGGAAAAGGGGGGAGGACACCATCCCAACCGTGAAGCACGGGGGTGGCAGCATCATGTTGTGGTGGTGCTTTGCTGCAGGAGGGACTGGTGCACTTCACAAAAAAGATGGCAACATGAGGAAGGGGAAATTATGTGCATATATTAAAGCAACATCTCAAGACATAGGTCAGGAAGTTAAAGCTTGGTCGCAAATGGTTTCCAAATGGACAATGACCCCAAGCATACTTCCAAAGTTGTGGCAAAATGGCTTAATAACAACAAAGTCAAGGTATTGGAGTGGCCATCACAAAGCCCTGACCTCAATCCCATAGACAATTTGTGGGCAGAACTGAAAAAGTGTGTGCGAGCAAGGAGGCCTACAAACTAGAGGTCGACCAATTATGATTTTTCAACGCCGATACCGATTATTGGAGGACCAAAAAAGCCGATGATTTTTTATTTGTAATAATGACAATTACAACAATACTGAATGAACACTTATTTTAACTTAATATAATACATCAATAAAAAGCAATTTAGCCTCAAATAAATAATGAAACATGTTCAATTTGGTTTAAATAATGCAAAAATAAAGTGTTGGAGAAGAAAGTAAAAGTGCAATATGTGCCATGTAAAAAAGCTAAAGTTTGAGGTCCTTGCTCAGAACATGAGAACATTTGAAAGTTGGTGGTTCCTTTTAACATGAGACTTAAATATTCCATGGTAAGAGGTTTTAGGTTGTAGTTAATATAGTATTAATAGGACTATTTCTCTCTATACCATTTGTATTTCATATACCTTTGACTATTGGATGTTCTTATAGGCACTATAGTATTGCCAGTGTAACAGTATAGCTTCCGTCCCTCTCCTCGCCCCTACTTGGGCTCGAACCAGGAACACACCGACAACAGCCACACTCGAAGCAGCGTTACCCATCGCTCCACAAAAGCCAAGGCCCTTGCAAAGCAAGGGGAATAACTACTCCAAGTCTCAGAGCGAGTGACTTTTGAAACGCTATTAGTGCACACCCAGCTAGCTAGCTAGCTAGCTAGCTATTTCACATTGGTTACACCAGCCATTAGTCTGATATGCTTGAAGTCATAAACAGCGCTGTGCTTGCGAAAAGCTGCTGGCAAAACGCACGAAAGTGCTTTTTGAATGAATGATTACGAGCCTGCTGCTGCCTGCCATCGCTCAGTCAGACTGCTCTATCAAATCATAGACTTAATTATAACATAATAACACACAGAAATATGAGCCTTTGGTCATTAATATAGTCGAATCCGGAAACTATAATTTCGAAAACAAAACGTTTATTATTTCAGTGAAATACGGAACCGTTCTGTATTTTATCTAATGCGTGGCATCCCTAAGTCTAAACATTCTTGTTACATTGCACAACTTTCAATGTTATGTCATAATTACGTTAAATTATGGCAAATTAGTTCGCTATGAGTCAGGCTGCCCAAACTGTTGCGTTCATTGCACGCAGAGGTAGGGTATATGCAAGAGAAATGACACAATTTCACCTGGTTAATATTGCCTGCTAACCTGGATTTCTTTTAGCTAAATATGCAGGTTTAAAAATATATACTTCTGTGTATTGATTTTAAGAAAGTCCAACGATTGTGCTTTTTTCGCAAATGCGCTTTTGTTAAATCATCCCCCAGCGTTGCATCGATTATATGCAATGCAGGACACGCTAGATAAACTAGTAATATCATCAACCATGTGTAGTTGATAACTAGTGATTATGATTGATTAATTGTTTTTTATAAGATAAATTTAATGCTAGCTAGCAACTTACCTTGGCTTCTACTGCATTCGCATAACAGGCAGGCTCCTCGTGGAGTGCAATGAGAGGCAGGTGGTTAGAGCGTTGGACTAGTTAACTGTAAGGTTGCAAGATTGAATCCCCCGAGCTGACAAGGTGAAAATCTGTCGTTCTGCCCCTGAACAAAGCAGTTAACCCACAGTTCCTAGGCCGTCATTGAAAATAAGAACGTGTTCTTAACTGACTTGCCTAGTTAAATAAAGGTATATTAAAAAAAATAGAAATAAAAAAAAATTGGCGCCCCAAAATACCGATTTCCAATTGTTATGAAAACTTGAAATCGGCCCGAATTACTCGCCCATTCCGATTAATCGGTCGACCTCTAATACAAACCTGACTCAGTTACACCAGCTCTGTCAGGAGGAATTGGCCATAATTCCCCCAACTTAAGCTTGTGGAAGGCTACCCGAAACATTTGACACCAGTTAAACAATGCTAAGTATTTGTTAGTATTTGTTAGTATGTAAACTTCTGACCCACTGGGAATGTGATGAAAGAAATTAAAGATGAAATAAATCATTCTCTCTACTATTATTCTGACATTTCACATTCT
This sequence comes from Oncorhynchus mykiss, assembly GCF_013265735.2. NCBI lineage: Eukaryota > Metazoa > Chordata > Actinopteri > Salmoniformes > Salmonidae > Oncorhynchus > Oncorhynchus mykiss. The sequence continues at coordinate 20,005,105 of NC_048588.1, forward strand.
TAAACTGAAGTGGTGATCCTAACTGACCTAAGACAGGGAATTTTTACTATGACTAAATGTCAGGAATTGTGAAAAACTGAGTTTAAATGTATTTGGCTAAGGTGTATGTAAACATCCGACTTCAACTGCAAATATAGGTCTATGTATATACATACCATGTAGCCTAGTGGATAGAGAGTTGGGCCAGTAACTGAAAGGTTGCTAGATCGAATCCCCGAGCTGACAAGTTAAAAATCTCTAGTTCTGCACCTGAATAAGGCAGTTAACCCACTGTTCCTAGGCTGTCATTGTAAATAAGAATTTGTTCTTAACTGACTTGTGTAGCTAAATAAAGGTTCAAATAAAAAATGAAATTTAAAAATTAACGAACATGCACCTAAGGAACGGTCGTTAAGACGCTTACAGATGATAGGCAATTAAGGTCATAGTTATGAAAATTTAGGACACTAAAGAGGCCTTTCTACTGACTCTGAAAAACACCAAAAGAAAGACACGCAGATGAGCAGGGACTTAGGCATGCTGCAAGGAGGCATGAGGACTGCAGATGTGGCCAGGACAATAAATTGCAATGTCCGTACTGTGAGACGCCTACGACAGCGCTACATGGAGACAGGACGGACATCTGATCGTCCTTGCAGTGGCAGACCACGTGTAACAACACCTGCACAGGATCAGTACATCCGAACAGCACACCTGCGGGATAGGTACAGGATGGCAACAACAACTGCCCGATTTACACCAGGAATGCACAATCCCTGCATCAGTGCTCAGACTGTCCGCAATAGGCTGAGAGAGGCTGGACTGAGGACTTGTAGGCATGTTGTAAGGCAGGTCCTCACCAAATATCATCAGCAACAACATAGCTTATGGGTCACAAACCCACCGCCACTACACCAGACAGGACTTGCAAAAAGTGCTCTTCACTGACAAGTTGCGGTTTTGTCTCACCAGGGTTGATGGTCGGATTCGCGTTTATTGTTGAAGGAATGAGCGTTACACCGAGGCCTGTACTCTGGAGCGGGATCGATTTGGAGGTGGAGGGTCCATCATGGTCTGGGGCGGTGTGTCACAGAATCATTGGACTGAGCTTGTTGTCATTGCAGGAAATCTCAACGCTGTGCGTTACAGGGAAGACATCCTCCTCCCTCATGTGGTACCCTTTCTGCAGGCTCCTCCTGACATGACCCTCCAGCATGACAATGCCACCACTTGTTCAGTTTATGTATAAGTTGATGAATCTTGTTATGTTCATGCAAATATTTACACAAGTTTTCTGAAAATAAACGCAGTTGACAGAGAGGACTTTTCTTTTTTTGCTGAGTTTATAAAACATTTTCCTATTCGAATGGTTATTACGGTGACACTTTAATTTGGCTGACCACTTATTCCAAAATTCCATGACCATCACAGCCCTAGGCATTACTGTGTGTATAATCCATCAAAGCAAGGTAGTCAGTCAAAGAAAGCGATTGGTTAAATGCTATTGTAGTGCAACTGCTTACTTGGATTATCTACCGTGTCTGGTTACTATTTGAGGATAACGTTTAGGATGATATCTTAACAAGATAAACAAAATCAAAATATCAAATATGACAAGTTATTCTTGAAAATTAGAGAGAGAGAGAAATGCTTCATGCCAAAATGTAGGCTGTAAACAGGAATATTCTCTACATTTATTTTTTTTTATTTTTTATTTCACCTTTATTTAACCAGGTAGGCTAGTTGAGAACAAGTTCTCATTTGCAACTGCGACCTGGCCAAGATAAAGCATAGCAGTATGAGCAGACAACACAGAGTTACACATGGAGTAAACAATTAACAAGTCAATAACACAGTAGAAAACAAAGGGGGAGTCTATATACAATGTGTGCAAAAAGCATGAGGAGGTAGGCGAATAATTACAATTTTGCAGATTAACACTGGAGTGATAAATTATCAGATGGTCATGTACAGGTAGAGACATTGGTGTGCAAAAGAGCAGAAAAGTAAATAAATAAAAACAGTATGGGGATGAGGTAGGTGAAAATGGGTGGGCTATTTACCAATAGACTATGTAGAGCTGCAGCGATCGGTTAGCTGCTCAGATAGCTGATGTTTGAAGTTGGTGAGGGAGATAAAAGTCTCCAACTTCAGCGATTTTTGCAATTCGTTCCAGTCACAGGCAGCAGAGTACTGGGACGAAAGGCGGCCAAATGAGGTGTTGGCTTTAGGGATGATCAGTGAGATACACCTGCTGGAGCGCGTGCTACGGATGGGTGTTGCCATCGTGACCAGTGAGCTGAGATACGGCGGAGCTTTACCTAGCATGGACTTGTAGATGACCTGGAGCCAGTGGGTCTGGCGACGAATATGTAGCGAGGGCCAGCCGACTAGAGCATACAAGTCGCAGTGGTGGGTGGTATAAGGTGCTTTAGTGACAAAACGGATGGCACTGTGATAGACTGCATCCAGTTTGCTGAGTAGAGTGTTGGAAGCCATTTTGTAGATGACATCGCCGAAGTCGAGGATCGGTAGGATAGTCAGTTTTACTAGGGTAAGCTTGGCGGCGTGAGTGAAGGAGGCTTTGTTGCGGAATAGAAAGCCGACTCTTGATTTGATTTTCGATTGGAGATGTTTGATATGAGTCTGGAAGGAGAGTTTGCAGTCTAGCCAGACACCTAGGTACTTATAGATGTCCACATATTCTAGGTCGGAACCATCCAGGGTGGTGATGCTAGGCGGGCATGCGGGTGCAGGCAGCGATCGGTTGAAAAGCATGCATTTGGTTTTACTAGCGTTTAAGAGCAGTCGGAGGCCACGGAAGGAGTGTTGTATGGCATTGAAGCTTGTTTGGAGGTTAGATAGCACAGTGTCCAATGACGGGCCGAAAGTATATAGAATGGTGTCGTCTGCGTAGAGGTGGATCAGGGAATCGCCCGCAGCAAGAGCAACATCATTGATGTATACAGAGAAAAGAGTCGGCCCGAGAATTGAACCCTGTGGCACCCCCATAGAGACTGCCAGAGGACCGGACAGCATGCCCTCCGATTTGACACACTGAACTCTGTCTGCAAAGTAATTGGTGAACCAGGCAAGGCAGTCATCCGAAAAACCGAGGCTACTGAGTCTGCCGATAAGAATATGGTGATTGACAGAGTCGAAAGCCTTGGCAAGGTCGATGAAGACGGCTGCACAGTACTGTCTTTTATCGATGGCGGTTATGATATCGTTTAGTACCTTGAGTGTGGCTGAGGTGCACCCGTGACCGGCTCGGAAACCAGATTGCACAGCGTAGAAGGTACAGTGGGATTCGAGATGGTCAGTGACCTGTTTGTTGACTTGGCTTTCGAAGAACTTAGATAGGCAGGGCAGGATGGATATAGGTCTGTAACAGTTTGGGTCCAGGGTGTCTCCCCCTTTGAAGAGGGGGATGACTGCGGCAGCTTTCCAATCCTTGGGGATCTCAGACGATATGAAAGAGAGGTTGAACAGGCTGGTAATAGAGGTTGCGACAATGGTGGCGGATAGTTTCAGAAATAGAGGGTCCAGATTGTCAAGCCCAGCTGATTTGTACGGGTCCAGAGAGAACAAATGCATCCCATATTTTATTACAGCTCATTCCAGGAAGACGTTATTTGTTAACAGTAAATCAATTTTCATAAAAAAAATATTATATTTACACAAGAAAATACAAAATTCAGTCATTATTTTCTACTACAATCATCAGCAGACCACACATTTTGTTTGCAGTTGCAGCCAGATGTTGCATGTAAGTGAAATAGAGCATAAAAACAACACTTGAAACACATAACAGGGCAGCATTTTTATAGGTTATGTAACAGTGCATTAGAATAAGGAAAATAGCATCAAAACCAAGCACTGCTCTGCCCCAAAGTGGACAATTTTGATCCCTATCTATGTTTAGGATTGTCTATTTGATTTGTATTGCCATTCCTTCTCAGTAAAATCCCCAATATATTCTATGTTTCATCCCAAATAGGCTAAATCCAGTTCTACTGTTTATGGTCAGCTTGTAGTGATGTGTTTGGACCATGATAGTTTGTTGGTGATGTGGACACTAAGGAACTTGAAGCTCTCAACCTGCTCCACTACAGCCCCATCGCTGAGAATGGGGGCATGCTCAGTCTTCTTTATCTTGTAGTCCACAATCATCTCCTTTGTCTTGTTCACGTTGAGGGAGAGGTTGTTATCCTGGCACCACACAGCCAGGTCTCTGACTTCCTCCCTATAGGCTATCTCATCGTTGGTGTTGATGGTGTTGGAGTCGTGCCTGGCCATGCAGTCATTAGTGAACAAGGAGTACAGGAGGGGACTGAGCATGCACCCCTGAGGAGCCCTCGTGTTGATGATCAGGGTGGAGGATGTGTTGTTACCTACCCTTACCACGCTCAAGGTACTAAACGATATCAGAACCGCCATCGATAAAATACAGTACTGTGGAGCCGTCTTCATCGACCTGGCCAAGGCTTTCGACTCTGTCAATCACCATATTCTTATCGGCAGACTCAGTAGCCTCGGTTTTTCTAATGAAAGCCTTGCCTGGTTCACCAACTACTTTGCAGATAGAGTTCAGTGTGTCAAATCGGAGGGCATGTTGTCCAGTCCTCTGGCAGTCTCTATGGGGGTGCCACAGGGTTCAATTCTCGGGCCGACTCTTTTCTCTGTATACATCAATGATGTTGCTCTTGTTGCGGGCGATTCCCTGATCGACCTCTACGCAGACGACACCATTCTGTATACTTCTGGCCCTTGCTTGGACACTGTGCTATCTAACCTCCAAACGAGCTTCAATGCCATACAACACTCCTTCCGTGGCCTCCAACTGCTCTTAAATGCTAGTAAAACCAAATACATGCTTTTCAACCATTCGCTGCCTGCACCCGCACGCCCAACTAGCATCACCACCCTGGATGGTTCCGACCTAGAATATGTGGACATCTATAAGTACCTAGGTGTCTGGCTAGACTGTAAACTCTCCTTCCTGACTCATATCAAACATCTCCAATCTAAAATCAAATCTAGAGTCGGCTTTCTATTTCGCAACAAAGCCTCCTTCACTCACGCTGCCAAACTTACCCTAGAAAAACTGACTATCCTACCGATCCTCCACTTCGGCGATGTCATCTACAAAATAGCTTCCAATACTCTTCTCAGCAAACTGGATGCAGTTTATCACAGTGCCATCAGTTTTGTTACTAAAGCACCTTATACCACCCACCACTGCGACCTGTATGCTCTAGTCGGCTGGCCCTCGCTACATATTCGTCGCCAGACCCACTGGTTCCAGGTCATCTACAAGTCCATGCTAGGTAAAGCTCTGCCTTATCTCAGTTCACTGGTCACGATGGCAACACCCACCCGTAGCACGCGCTCCAGCAGGTGTATCTCACTGATCATCCCTAAAGCCAACACCTCATTTGGACGAATTTCCTTCCAGTTCTCTGCTGACTGTGACTGGAACGAATTGCAAAAATTGTTGAAGTTGGAGACTTTTATCTCCTTCACCAACTTTAAACATCTGCTATCTGAGCAGCTAACCGATCGCTGCAGCTGTACATAATCCATCGGTAAATAGCCCACCCAATTTATCTACCTCATCCCCATACTGTTTTTATTTATTTACTTTTCTGCTCTTTTGCACACCAGTATCTCTACCTGCACATGACCATCTGATCATTTATCACTCCAGTGTTAATCTGCTAAATTGTAATTATTTGCCTACCTCCTCATGCCTTTTGCACACAATGTATATAGACTCTTTTTTTTCTTCTGTGCTATTGACTTGTTTATTGTTTACTCCATGTGTAACTCTGTGTTGCTGTCTGTTCACACTGCTATGCTTTATCTTGGCCAGGTCACAGTTGTAAATGAGAACTTGTTCTCAACTAGCCTACCTGGTTAAATAAAGGTGAAATAAATAAAAATACCACCTGGGGGTGGTCCGTCAGGAATCCAGGATCCAGTTGCAGAGGGAGGTGTTTAGTCCCAGGGTCCTTAGCTTATTGATGAGCTTTGAGGGCACTATGGTGTTGAGCGCTGAGTTGTAGTCAGTGAATAGCATTCTCACATAGCTGTTCCTTTTGTCCATGTGGGAAATAGTGTGCCGTGAAATAGAGATTGCATCATCTGTGGATTTGTTATGGCAGAATGCAAATTGGTGTGGGGCTAGGGTTTCTGAGATAATGGTGTTGTGAGCCATGACCAGCCTTTCAAAGCACTTCATGACTACAGACGTGAGTGCTACGGGTCGGTAGTCATTTAGGCAGGTTACCTTAGTGTTCTTGGTCACAGGGACTATGGTGGTCTGCTTAAACATGTTGGTATTACAGACTCGGACCGGGAGAGGTTGAAAATGTCAGTGAAGACACTTGCCAGTTGGTCAGCGCATTATAGCAGTACACATCCTGGTAATCTTTCTGGCACTGCGGCCTTGTGAATGTTGACCTGTTTCAAGGTCTTTCTCACATCGGCTGCGGATCACACAGCGTGATCACACAGTCGTCTGAAACAACTGGTGCTCTCATGCATGTTTCAATGTTATTTGCCTTGAAGCGAGCATTGAAGAAGTTTAGCTCGTCTGGTAGGCTCGTGTCACTGGGCAGCTCTTGGCTGTGCTTCCCTTTGTAGTCTGTCGGATGTGGCAGTACGATTCGATCTTAGTCCTGTATTGGCGCTTTGCCTGTTTGATGGTTCGTCAGAGGGCATAGCGGGATTTCTTATAAGCTTCCGGGTTAGAGTCCCGCACCTTGAAAGTGGCAGCTCTAGCCTTTAGCCTAGTGCGGATGTTGCCTGTAATCCAAGGCTTCTGGTTGGGGTACAGTATGTACGCACAGTTACTGTGGGAACGACGTCATCCATGCACTTATTGATGAAGCCAATGACTGATGTGGTGTACTCCTCAATGCCATCAGAGGAATCGCAGAACATATTCCAGTCTTTGCTAGAAAAACAGTCCTGTAGAATAGCATCTGCTTCATCTGACCACTTCTTTATTGACAGAGTCACTGGTGCTTCCTGCTTTAGTTTTTGCTTGTCTGCCAGAATCAGGAAAATAGAATTATGGTCAGATTTGCTAAATGGAGGGTGGGCTTTGTATGTGTCTCTGTGTGTGGAGTAAAGGTGGTCTAGAGTTGTTTTCCCTCTGGTTTTCCCGGACACTAGAAGCGCCGCTTCTGGTTGAGCGTTTTCCTGTTTGCTTATGGCCGTGTACAGCTCATTGAGTGCGGTCTTACTGCCAGCATCAGTTTGTGGTGGTAAATAGACTGCTACGAAGGATATAGATGAAAACTCTCTTGGTAAATAGTGTGGTCTACAGCTTATCATGAGATACTCTACCTCAGGCAAGCAAAACCTTGAGACTTCCTTACTATTAGATTTCGTGCACCACCACCCCTTGTCTTACTGGAGGCGGCTGTCCTATCTTGCCGATGCAGCGTAAAACCCGCCAACTGTATGTTATTCATGTCGTCGTTCAGCCACGACTCGGTGAAACAGAAGATATTACAGTTTAAAACTGCATTGTTGTTTCAGGGCTTGTAAGTAAGCATGTCACTGTAAAACCTACAACTGTTGTATTCGGCGCATGTGATATAATACATTACATGGACTAATGCAATAATAGTGTATTATATGACATTTTTACTCCTGAACTTATTTAAGCTTAACAAAGAGGTTGAATACTTATTGACTCAAGACATTTCAGCCTTTAAATTTTTATACATTTGTAAAAATTTCTAAAAACATAATTCCACTTTGACATTATGGGGTATTGTGTAGGCCAGTGAAAAAACATCTCAATTGAATCCATTTTAAATTCAGGCTGTAACGCAACAAAATGTTGTGATGAAAAATGTTATGTTTGTGCCTTTCTAATAACTGATTTCTGTGTTCATGCAAGTGACTGATTGAACGAGTCCTCACTATCCGTATCTGCAATTTGGCAGTACGCACACAACCTTGTTTTGAGAATGAAAGAATATCTCAGTTTCAAGGTCTCAGCTTGGAGAAAATAAGCCTTGTGAGGTATAGGTCTGTCACATGCATGAACCAAAATGTTGATTTTGGTTCATGAAGAATGTTCATGCAAATATAAGTTGTCTGTGTAAGTATATAAGATAACTAACGTGACTGCCCCGGTGGCACTAACCTGTAATCCATGGCTACGTTTGATTGTGACCTCTCCAGTTTGCTGTTAATTAACAATTATTCATTTAAGATTGACTGCAAGTATCCCATGTGTAGAATTTCCAAGACAATGTGAAAAAAGTCAAGGAGTGTGAATACTTTCTGAATACTATATGTACATTATGAGCAGTGTATATCATGAGCCGGACCAGGTTCAAATAAACTGAAGCTAGCCTCAGTCTCCGAAAAATTGCCAGGTTATTTTTCTCCTCATTGTTGAAGATTAGCCGTGACTCAATAAGCAGCTCATGGGCGATGCCTGCCCTGTGAGCTGCTGCCTGTAGCCAATGAGATTCACCCATAATCAGACAATTTAGTGTGAGTGCCCCTCAGCATCTGCAGCAGCTGTGCACAGCGCAACAAAAGCCTAGGGAGGCATAGAGCAGGGAGAGAACAGGGCGAGAGTTGGAAGAGAGCAGAGCGTCTGTGGCCCATCATGGCACGCTGAGCTCTTCTGTAATGAGACAGCATTTAGTAGGCTGAATTCAGGCCAGGACAGGGCCAGAGGATAGGGCCAGAGGAAAATGCAGTTAAAGTAGGCTAGGCAGGCAAGAGAGATAGAGAGAGATAGAGATTAGAGGTCGACCGATTAATCGGAATGGCCGATTAATTAGGGCCGATTTCAAGTTTTCATAACAATCGGAAATCGGTATTTTTGGGCGCCGATTTGACGATTTTTATATTTTTTACACCTTTATTTAATCTTTATTTAACTAGGCAAGTCAGTTAAGAACACATTCTTATTTTCAATGACGGCCTAGGAACTGTGGGTTAACTGCTTCGTTCAGGGGCAGAAAGACAGATTTTCACCTTGTCAGCTCGGGGAACCAATCTTGCAACCTTACAGTTAACTATTTAACCAACAGTTAACCAACGCAATAACGACCTGCCTTTCTCTCGTTGCACTCCACAAGGAGACTGCCTGTTAAGCAAATGCAGTAAGCCAAGGTAAGTTGCTAGCTAGCATTAAACTTATCTTATAAAAAACAATCAATCATAATCACTAGTTATTAACTACACATGGTTGATGATATTACTAGATATTATCTAGCGTGTCCTGTGTTGCAAATAATCTGACTGAGCATACAAGCATACAAGTATCTAAGTATCTGACTGAGTGGTGGTAGGCAGAAGCAGGCGCGTAAATTTTAATTCAAACAGTACTTTCGTGCGTTTTGCCAGCAGCTCTTCGTTGTGCATCAAGCATTGCACTGTTTATGACTTCAAACCTATCAACTCCCGAAATGAGGCTGGTGTGACCGAAGTGAAATGGCTGGCTAGTTAGCGCGCGCTAATAGCGTTTCAAACTTCATTCGCTCTGAGCCTTGGGTTGGTTGTTTCCCTTGCTCTGCATGGGTAACGCTTCGATGTGGTGGCTGTTGTCGTTGTGTTGCTGGTTCGAGCCCAGGGAGGAGCGAGGAGAGTGACGGAAGCTATACTGTTACACTGGCAATACTAAAGTGCCTATAAGAACTTCCAATAGTCAAAGGTTAATGAAATACAAATGGTATAGAGGGAAATAGTCCTATAATAACTACAACCTAAAACTTCTTACCTGGGAATATTGAAGACTCATGTTAAAAGGAACCACCATGTTCTGAGCAAGGAACTGAATCATTAGCTTTTTTACATAGCACATATTGCACTTTTACTTTCTTCTCCAACACTTTGTATTTGCATGATTTAAACCAAATTGAACATGTTTCATTATTTACTTGAGGCTAAATTGATTTGATTGATGTATTATATTAAGTTAAAATAAGTGTTAATTCAGCATTGTTGTAATTGTTATTATTACAAATACTTAAAAAATATATATATATATATATTTTTTTTAAATTGGCCGATTAATCGGTATCTGCTTTTTTGGTCCTCCAATAATCGGTATCGGCGGCGTTGAAAAATCATAATCGGTCGACCTCCAATAGAGATAAACAAATCCTGAAAGGAAATGCCTAGTCAGTTGCACAACTGAATGCATTCACTAGAAATGAGGCAGCTGCCTTAATCAACATCCACATCATCGGTGCCCAGGGAGTAGTTGTTGTTGGGGGTTAACTGCCTTGCTCTAGTGCATAACAGCAGATTGTTTCACCTTGCCAGCTCAGGGATGCAAACCAGCGGCCTTTTGGTTAATGGCCCAACTCTCTTAACTGCTAGGCTATCTGCCGACTCATAACACCACCTTCCTATCCCATCCCCCAACTAGCCTATTCTTCCATCCTCCCAGGCTGCTACAGCTAAACACAGAACAGGGAGTCAGGGAACTACTATTAATGAAGCTCAACTCTCTGAACTTCCCAACTTCAGAGGCCCATATTATTACCTGATCTTAGTGTTCACTTTTAGATTAGGAACTGGGTGCTCTCTAGCAAAAACTGAAGCAAGCCCCCCCAGTCTTCTTTTGTCAGATGCACAACGTGCAGTGGGATTAAAAACCAGTGTTTTACAAAAAGAGGGAGCTTGCTGTGCCTTAAAAAGATGTGAAGTGAAGCTGTAGGACTATGGAGGGAATGGCTTCAAGTTCTGATGAAAAATCAGTTTGCAGCTTTCTCATTCTGTCTGTGTGGCACCTGCATCTCACAAATATAGATGGACTTTTCTGTGACATTTTACAGAAATTGAGATGTGTCATCATGTTTCTGTGAACTCCTTAAATGACCAAATCTGTTCAACAGAAGATGAGTCATTCTGAGGCTTAAAGGGATACTTCAGGATTTTGCCTATGAAGCCCTGTATCTACTTTACCAGTCTTTACCATAAACTAATATATAACATATTTATGTCTCTGCACCCCGTATGAAGAAAGTTAGTGGTAGTTGAACGAAGTTGCTAACTAGCACGAACCAATGCTAACTAGCGTTAGCGCAATGACTTGAAGTTTATGGTATCTGCTAGCATACTAGTAGTTACTAAAGACTTTGTCACTGCGCTATCGCTAGGTAGCAATTGCACTAACGCTAATCAGCAACTTCTTTCAAACTGCACGCAGACATATAAATGGTATCAACGAGTTCATTTGACTCTATTGTCAAAATCCTGAATCATCCCTTTAATCAACGTGGTCCTCCATTTCATTCCCTCTTCACGAGTCACGACACACTCACATGGGCAAAACAACGAGCCCACGCAGCAGTTGTCCTTCTCTCTATCAAACAAGGTAGCCATTCAGGCTAAACAGACTGACCAGTTTTGATTGTACCTCTGGTGACTGTAACAAAAAGACAGAGAGAGGGAGAGAAAGGACAATGACCACTCAGCTACAAGCTGCCTTGCTGCGACCAAAGCCCCAGCCCTGGCACACATTCATGCATGTGTCCCAAATGGTACCCTAGTCCCTACATAGTGCACTACGTTTGACCATGGCTCTGGTCAAACGTAGTGCACTATGTAGTAAACAGGGTACCATTTGGGAAGCAAACCATGGCTCTCTGGGTGTCCATTGAGCAGGCAGGCAGGGAAGCTGGAGGCTGAGGTGTGTCGACTAAGCCAGCCTGGGAGTCCACCAGAGAAAGGATCAATAGGAGGGGAAGCACTGATTCAGATGTAGCCAGACAGAAAGACAGACACACTGAGGCGGGCAGGGAGGGAACTGGGGAGGGAATGGGAATGCAGTGGAGCACTTGAGCACTCATTATGGGGTGGAGCATGACACACTCTCCCCTTTGGCTGCTGTTGATGCTCTACGCTGCCTTAGAACAAGAGAACGACCTGCAATACAACAGAACAATATGCCTTAGAACAACAGAACAGTATGCCTTAGACCAACAGCACAGTCTGCATTAGACCAACAGCACAGACTGCCTTAGATGCTGACCACACCGGCCGCGTTGCATGCGCGAGTGTTGCAAAATCAATTTTTAGAGCTGTCCCAGACAAAAAAAAAGAATTGGCCGACTAAGAGTCGCCTGTTCTTTCTACCTATTTTAAAACATGTATTTTTCCATATATAGACACACCCTGTGTTTGAATAAAATCAACTATATGTAGGCTACTGAGCTTGCCCGATGCTTTAAGCACTGCGATTAAAAATGAAGACAAAAATTACTAAAAAGGAATCAGAGATCAATATAGACTAAACAGAAGAAAAAAGAAAGAAAAAAAAACCCTGTTGCCGACCCTCCTCCTCCTGCCTTTATGCTCCTGCTCCTGCTCCTGAAGTTGCTATAAATAAGATACACCAGCGGTCTGAAACCTTTTCCATTTGGAGTGCCAAGTTATCGTACCATTTATACTGATATGCGTGCCAGTTATGATTTTCATATGCACAATTTTCGTGGAACAGTTTCTTTTAATTTATAATAGTCTTCATATCTCAAAATCAATGTCATGTTGTTAATCAAAATCCTATCTAAATGAAAATGATACAAATCTAAAAGTAACTTCTATTGCCATTGTGAATATGTAAAAAAAAATCCTACATAAAGCCAACAAATAAAATAAAAACTTTGCTGCCAGCAGGTAGAAAATATCCTGATAAAAATACATATCCTATTAATCAAATTGGCTACGCATGGTCTGTCTGCAAGGAACTTGAAACATTATATCAACTATTAACTTGGTCAGTCCACGTGTCACGTGTGATCCTTCTCCGGCCTCTAGGTCCCAGGCTGCTCATTATGGCACACACCTGTCACCATCGTTAAGCGCACCTGCGCATCATCAGACTCACCTGGACTCCATCACTTCCCAGATTACCTGCCCTATATATGTCACTCCCTTTGGTTCCTTCCCCAGGTGATATTGTTTCTGTTTCATGTCTGTGTTTTGTTTGAATCAGGCCTTCATGGTCAAATTGCTGCAAAGAAACCACTACTAAAGGACACCAATAAGAAGAAAAGACTTGCTTGGGCCAAGAAACACGAGCAATGGACATTAGACCGGTGTAAATGTGTCCTTTGGTCTGATGCGTCCAAATGTGAGATTTTTGGTTCCAACCGCCGTGTCTTTGTGAGACGTGAAGTGGGTGAACGGTTGATCTCTGCATGTATATTTCTCACCGTAAAGCATGGAGGAGGAGGTGTTATGGTGTGGGGGTGCTTTGCTGGTAACACTGTCTGTGATTTATTTAGAATTCAAGGCACACTTAACCAGCATTGCTACCACAGCATTCTGCAACGATACGCTATCCCATCTGGTTAGGGCTTAGTGGGACTATCATTTGTTTTTCAACAGGACAATGACCCAACACACCTCCAGGCTGTGTAAGGGCTATTTTCCTAAGAAGGAGAGTGATGAAGTGCTGCATCAGATGACCTGACCTCAACCAAATTGAGATGGTTTGGGATGAGTCGGATCGCAGAGTGAAGGAAAAGCAGCCAACAAGTGCTCAGCATATGTGGGAACTCCTTCAAGACTGTTGGAAAAGTATTTCAGGTGAAGCTGGTTGAGAGAACGCCAAGAGTGTGCAAAGCTGTCATCAAGGCAAAGGGTGGTTATTTGAAGAATCTCAAACATAAAACATATTTTGATTTGTTTAACACTTTTTTGATTACTATGTGATTCCATATGTGTTATTTCATAATTTTGATGACTTCACTATTATTCTACAATGTAGAAAATAGTAAAAATAAAGAAACCCCTTCAATGAGTAGGTGTTCTAAAACTTTTGACCAGTAGTGTATATTTGCCACTGCTAAACTAAATAAACCTTGGGCGAAAAACAGCCTAAAGACTAAACAATCTACCAGTCGACTAAATGGGTTCAGCCCTAATAAATCTACGCATACATGTCATTCAACCATTTCATCCAAACTGCACGCATGTGTCAATGAGTGTCTGCATAGCCAGACACGCTGCAAGTTGTCATGTATTGTCATGTTGTGTCTTCTTTCTGTCCTTTCCCTTCACCCTGTCTCCCTCTGCTGGTCGTTATTAGGTTACCTTTTCTCCCCCTCTTTCCCCCAGCTGTTCCTTGTCTCCTCCTAACTACCTCGTCACCCCTTTTCCCACCTGTTCCCTTTTTCCCTCTGATTAGTCCTCTATATCTCTCTCTGTTCCTGCTCCTGTCTTTGTCGGATTCTTGTTTGTGTTGTTCATGCCTGAACCAGACTATCGTCATGTTTGCTGCAACCTTGTCCTGTCCTGTCGGAACCTGCCGGTCCATCTGAGCCTACGTTTTGTTTTGTTATTAAAGAAGCTCTGTTTACGTTAATTCGCTTTTGGGTCCTCATTCACGCACCGTAACAGAAGAATCCGACCAAGAATGGACCCAGCGACTTCGGATCCTCTCCACTCAGCCGTCGAGATCCAGGGAGCGATGCTAGGCAGACACGAGCAGGAATTGTCTGCTGCTCGACATGCCGTTGAGACCCTGGCCACCCAAGTCTCCAACCTCACAGAACAGGTTCACCATCTCCGCCTCGATCCACCGGCCACTTCCAGGGCTTTCGAATCTCCGGAGCCCAGAATCAATAACCCGCCGTGTTACTCTGGGGAGCCCACTGAATGCCGCTCGTTCCTCACCCAGTGTGATATTGTGTTTTCTCTCCAGCCCAACACTTACTCCAGGAGCACTGCTCGTGTCGCCTACGTCATATCTCTCCTTATTGGACGGGCTCGTGAGTGGGGCACGGCAATCTGGGAGGCAAGGGCTGAGTGTACTAACCAGTATCAGGACTTTAAGGAGGAGATGATACGGGTTTTTGATCGATCTGTTTTTGGGGAGGAGGCTTCCAGGGCCCTGTCTTCCCTATGTCAAGGTAATCGATCCATAACAGACTACTCTATTGAGTTTCGCACTCTTGCTGCCTCCAGTGGCTGGAACGAGCCGGCTTTGCTCGCTCGTTTTCTGGAGGGTCTCCGCGCAGAGGTAAAGGATGAGATTCTCTCCCGGGAGGTTCCTTCCAGCGTGGATTCCTTGATTGAACTCGCTATTCGCATTGAGCGACGGGTTGATCTTCGTCACCGAGCTCGTGGAAAGGAGCTCGCGTTCTCCGTTGCCCCCCTCTCCGCATCACTACCATCTTCCTCTGCCGGCTCGGGTGCTGAGCCTATGCAGCTCGGAGGTATCCGCATCTCGACTAAGGAGAGGGAACGGAGAATCACCAACCGCCTCTGTCTCTATTGCGGTTCTGCTGGTCATTTTGTCACTTCATGTCCAGTAAAAGCCAGAGCTCATCAGTAAGCGGAGGGCTACTGGTGAGCGCTACTACTCCTGTCTCTCCTTCAAGATCCTGCACTACCTTGTCGGTCCATCTACGCTGGACCGGTTCGTCAGCTTCCTGCAGTGCCTTAATAGACTCTGGGGCGGAGGGCTGTTTTATGGACGAGACCTGGGCTCGGGAACATGACATTCCTCTCAGACAGTTAAGGGAGTCCACGGCCTTGTTCGCCCTGGATGGTAGTCCTCTCCCCAGGATTCAGCGTGAGACACTACCTTTAACCCTCACTGTTTCTGGTAATCATAGCGAAACCATTTCTTTTTTAATTTTTCGTTCACCTTTTACACCTGTTGTTTTGGGCCATCCCTGGCTAGTTTGTCATAATCCTTCCATTAATTGGTCTAGTAATTCTATCCTCTCCTGGAACGTCTCTTGTCATGTGAAATGTTTAATGTCTGCTATCCCTCCTGTTTCCTCTGTCTCTTCTTCACAGGAGGAGCCTGGTGATTTGACAGGGGTGCCGGAGGAATATCACGATCTGCGCACGGTGTTCAGTCGGTCCAGGGCCACCTCTCTTCCTCCACACCGGTCGTATGATTGTAGTATTGATCTCCTTCCGGGAACCACTCCCCCCCGGGGTAGACTATACTCTCTGTCGGCTCCCGAACGTAAGGCTCTCGAAGATTATTTGTCTGTAGCTCTTGCCGCCGGTACCATAGTCCCCTCCTCCTCTCCCGCCGGAGCGGGGTTTTTTTTTGTTAAGAAGAAGGACGGGTCCCTGCGCCCCTGCATAGATTATCGAGGGCTGAATGACATAACAGTGAAGAATCGTTATCCGCTTCCTCTTATGTCTTCAGCCTTCGAGATCCTGCAGGGAGCCAGGTTTTTCACTAAGTTGGACCTTCGTAACGCTTACCATCTCGTGCGCATCAGGGAGGGGGACGAGTGGAAGACGGCGTTTAACACTCCGTTAGGGCACTTTGAATACCGGGTTCTTCCTTTCGGCCTCGCTAACGCTCCAGCTGTCTTTCAGGCATTAGTCAATGATGTCCTGAGAGACATGCTGAACATCTTTGTTTTCGTTTACCTTGACGATATCCTGATTTTTTCACCGTCACTCCAGATTCATGTTCAGCACGTTCGACGTGTCCTCCAGCGCCTTTTAGAGAATTGTCTTTTTGTGAAGGCTGAGAAGTGCTCTTTTCATGCCTCCTCCGTCACATTTCTCGGTTCTGTTATTTCCGCTGAAGGCATTAAGATGGATCCCGCTAAGGTCCAAGCTGTCATTGATTGGCCCGTCCCTAGGTCACGCGTCGAGCTGCAGCGCTTTCTCGGCTTCGCGAACTTCTATCGTCGTTTCATCCGTAATTTCGGTCAGGTGGCAGCCCCTCTCACAGCCCTTACTTCTGTCAAGACGTGCTTTAAGTGGTCCGTTTCCGCCCAGGGAGCTTTTGATCTCCTCAAGAATCGTTTTACATCCGCACCTATCCTTGTTACACCTGACGTCACTAGACAGTTCGTTGTCGAGGTTGACGCGTCAGAGGTGGGCGTGGGAGCCATTCTTTCTCAGCGCTCCCTCTCTGACGACAAGGTCCACCCTTGTGCGTATTTTTCTCATCGCCTGTCGCCGTCGGAACGTAACTATGATGTGGGAAACCGCGAACTGCTCGCCATCCGCTTAGCCCTAGGCGAATGGCGACAGTGGTTGGAGGGGGCGACCGTTCCTTTTGTCGTTTGGACTGACCATAGGAACCTTGAGTACATCCGTTCTGCCAAACGACTTAATGCGCGTCAGGCGCGCTGGGCGCTGTTTTTCGCTCGTTTCGAGTTTGTGATTTCTTATCGTCCGGGCTCTAAGAACACCAAGCCTGATGCTTTATCTCGTCTCTTCAGTTCTTCAGTAGCCTCCACTGACCCCGAGGGGATTCTCCCTGAGGGGCGTGTTGTCGGGTTGACTGTCTGGGGAATTGAGAGGCAGGTAAAGCAAGCACTCACTCAAACTCCGTCGCCGCGCGCTTGTCCTAGGAACCTTCTTTTCGTTCCCGTTCCTACTCGTCTGGCCGTTCTTCAGTGGGCTCACTCTGCCAAGTTAGCCGGCCACCCTGGCGTTCGGGGTACGCTTGCTTCCATTCGCCAGCGTTTTTGGTGGCCCACCCGGGAGCATGACACGCGTCGCTTCGTGGCTGCTTGTTCGGTCTGCGCGCAGACTAAGTCCGGTAACTCCCCTCCTGCCGGCCGTCTCAGGCCGCTTCCCATTCCCTCTCGACCGTGGTCTCACATCGCCTTAGATTTTGTCACCGGACTGCCTTCGTCAGCGGGGAAGACTGTTATTCTTACGGTTGTCGACAGGTTCTCTAAGGCGGCTCATTTTATTCCCCTTGCTAAGCTTCCTTCTGCTAAAGAGACGGCACAAATCATCATCGAGAATGTTTTCAGAATTCATGGCCTTCCGTCAGACGTCGTTTCGGACAGAGGTCCGCAATTCACGTCTCAATTTTGGAGGGAGTTTTGCCGTTTGATTGGGGCTTCCGTCAGTCTCTCTTCCGGCTTTCACCCCCAGTCTAACGGTCAAGCAGAACGGGCCAATCAGACTATTGGTCGCATCTTACGCAGTCTTTCTTTTCGCAACCCTGCGTCTTGGTCAGAACAGCTCCCCTGGGCAGAATACGCCCACAACTCGCTTCCTTCGTCTGCGACCGGGCTATCTCCTTTTCAGAGTAGCCTCGGGTACCAGCCTCCGCTGTTCTCATCTCAGTTCGCCGAGTCCAGCGTCCCCTCCGCTCAGGCTTTTGTCCAACGTTGCGAGCGCACCTGGAAGAGGGTCAGGTCTGCACTTTGCCGTTATAGGGCGCAGACTGTGAGGGCTGCTAATAAGCGTAGAACTAAGAGTCCTAGATATTGTCGCGGTCAGAGAGTTTGGCTCTCCACTCAGAACCTTCCCCTTAAGACCGCTTCTCGCAAGTTGACCCCGCGGTTCATTGGTCCGTTCCGTATTTCTCAGATTATTAATCCTGTCGCAGTTCGACTTCTTCTTCCGCGATATCTTCGTCGCGTCCACCCGGTCTTCCATGTCTCCTGTATCAAGCCCGTTCTTCGCGCCCCCGCTCGTCTTTCCCCCCCCCCCCCATCCTTGTCGAGGGCGCACCCATCTACAGGGTCCGTAGGATTTTGGACATGCGTCCTCGGGGCCGTGGTCATCAGTACCTAGTAGATTGGGAGGGGTACGGTCCTGAGGAGAGGAGTTGGGTTCCCTCTCGGGACGTGCTGGACCGTGCGCTGATCGAGGATTTCCTCCGTTGCCGCCAGGTTTCCTCCTCGAGTGCGCCAGGAGGCGCTCGGTGAGTGGGGGGGTACTGTCATGTATTGTCATGTTGTGTCTTCTTTCTGTCCTTTCCCTTCACCCTGTCTCCCTCTGCTGGTCATTATTAGGTTACCTTTTCTCCCCCTCTTTCCCCCAGCTGTTCCTTGTCTCCTCCTAACTACCTCGTCACCCCTTTTCCCACCTGTTCCCTTTTTCCCTCTGATTAGTCCTCTATATCTCTCTCTGTTCCTGCTCCTGTCTTTGTCGGATTCTTGTTTGTGTTGTTCATGCCTGAACCAGACTATCGTCATGTTTGCTGCAACCTTGTCTTGTCCTGTCCTGTCGGAACCTGCCGGTCCATCTGAGCCTACGTTTTGTTTTGTTATTAAAGAAGCTCTGTTTACGTTAATTCGCTTTTGGGTCCTCATTCACGCACCGTAACACAAGTACTGCCTCGCTCATTTCCACATTGGTTTTTAGGAACATATACCCACGTGGTTGATTGAAAGATGTCCAGTCCAGTTGGTTGCAGTAATGCACCTTAAAGGTGGTTGCCAACCTCCATATAAAATCAACAGAAGAAGAAGACTGAACCAGGAGAGATTACTAGAAACTAACTAGGTTTCCCCTTTTATCTGTGGATTAATTGTCAGAGTAGAGAACACACGATTGTGTGACTCAAAATGGGTAAAAATTATTCAAAGAACCTGTTTGATTCAGGTAAAACAACAACCCAATGTTTATATCCCAGGACAAATTAGCTAGCAACAGCAAACTAGCTAGCTAAATGTCCTTGAATGTTTCATATGTGTTTCGACCTGTCCCCAAATTAATATAGTTGGTTCAGAGTTGTTTTTAAATTTCAACCTGCGTGTCCTGATCGTGTCTGGTGGGGATAGACAACATGTGTATGATGGCCCTAGAACAACAGAACAGTCTGCCCTAGAACAACAGAACAGTCTGCCCTAGAACAACAGAACAGTCTGCCTTAGAACAAAAGTTCAGTTCAAGTCTGCTGCTTCTCTGCCATACTTTTATATTAGTCCTATACAGTGCTTCAATTGTGGTGAAAGATGATTGATTGCAAGCAGTCATTGGTGAATCATTAAATGCCACTTAGGTAGTTAACTGTAGAGCAAAGATAATACCTTATTCAAGAAGCGAAGAAGAACATGAGGCACTGAAGAGAACCATCTTAAAGGTCAGATCTATCAGAGCAGAGCACTCTGGCTAAATACAACATTGAGTTGCACCCCCTTTTGCTATTTGAACAGCCTGAATTCGTTGGGGCATGGACTTTACAAGGTGTCGAAAGCGTTCCACAGGGTGGTGAACCATTCTTGCTACACACAGCAAACTGTTGAGCGTTAAAAACCCAGCAGCGTTGCAGTTCTTGACACATTAAAACTGGTAGCCCAGCACCTACTACAATACCCCGCTCAAAGGCACTTATATATTTTGCGTTGCCCATTCACCCTTTGAATGGCACACATACACAATCCATGTCTCAACTGTCTCAAGGCTTAAAAATCCTTATTTAACCTGTCTCCTCCCATTCATCTACACTGATTGAAGTGGATTTAACAAGTGACATCAATAAGAGATCTTAGCGTTCACCTGTTGTGAATTCACCTGGTCAGTCTGTCATGGAAAGAGCAGGTGTTCCTAACATTTTGTAAACTCAGTGTATCATTAATACTGTGACTCATCCACTGCAAACACAGCCATTGATTTTGATGGAGGTCAGCAGATTGGCAATCAAAATCAAAGGGAGAACCATCTGTCGTGTTTGTATTTCAGACGAAAGAGAAGAGGGAGCAGGAACAGAGGCTACGTGTCCTGTCTGGCATGTACATTCTCTGTGGTGCAATTTGAGAGAGAAAGACAAACATAGTAAAACCCAACTGAGCCACAGCAGGGTATTTATCCTACTTAGTCAGTAATCAATCTTCATAACCACACGTCAACCCCGGCAACCCCGTCATTTGATGTGTTATATCTGTTTGCTTCATGGCCAACTGCTAGAGATAAATGTTTGATATAGATTTTAGATTTGACACCCCGTCTCTGAGGCAGAGATGCTGCATTTCCTCTGCCGGTGGTTGAGGGCCAATGATATAGTCTCACCCCAGGCAGAGCGGATCAGAGAATCTCCCCATAGAGCCCTATGGGTCCCGGTCAAAAGTAGTGCACTTAATAGGGAATATGATGCCATTTGGGAAGCACACTGAGTCTCACTGTACCACAGTACCACACACTGGCCTCATATTTCCTCTGATCATCTCAAATTGGGCTCATCTCTTCCGCCATTAAAACAGAGCTTCCATTAGATTTACACACAATAAAAAGCTAATCGTTAAATGAGCTGTCGAAGGAATGATAGGACAGTTTTGTACAGTCTAGGATATATCTTCATGCAGAATTTTACAGGGTCTTAATTGTTCCTAGCTACACACGAGACCTAACCAGGTAAAAACTCTATATAGCCCTATACAGTATGGGCCTGCAAAGGGTCGGAAACTTTCTGGTAAATTTCCAGGAATTTTTCCAGAAATGTTCCATGGGAAGTTAATTAAGGATTGGCGTTCCGTCAATGAGACAGTTAAATCATGCAGTGCATTATATCAAGATCGCAGATTTAAGAGTAACAACAAATGTTGGTACATAAGTGTCCTATATCATCTGAAAACTTAAATTCTTGTTAATATAACTGTAATGTCCAATTTACAGTATTACTGCGAAAAATGCCATGCTATTGTTCGAGGAGAGCTCCTAACAACAAAACACTTTTTTCAACGCGATAGGTTTGATAAATTCACCTCTGAAGGTGAAATGTGTACTTACATTCTGAAATCTGGCTCTGATTTATCATGCAACGGGTCCCAGAGATAACATGAAGTGTCGTTTTGTTAGATAAAATAATTTTTCATATCCTAAAAAGGTCCATACAGCACGCACGATTGATTTTGTATTTCCACTTGATCAATTTGCAAACAAATAAATCTGTGATAATCTCATCCTAAACGTTGTTTGAACGGGTCAAATGACATTTGTATCTATTCCTCAGAGATCCTAGAAGGTAAAAAGTCTTCACTATTTCATTAGGGGTGTAGTATATCCTATAGTCAGAGAGCGACACCTTCATGGACGCCGATGACACGGGCGGCCATCACTTGAACAACTGTACCTTTGTCAAATAAGCACCAATTGGGGTCAAACAAAGCTAGCTAGATAGCCAATGAGCTGGGCTTTACGGGAGTATCCGGAAACCATATATATGTCGTAAAATGTACTGTACGACAGTATGCCTTTTCAATTTGAACAAAAATTGAAAGGATATTCAGAGTTATGAAGTTACTGGTTGTATTTCAAATGTTGAACTTTTAATATGGCTACTAATACTTGGAAAGCTAAATCAAAGTCCAGGCATACAGATTTGATGATATTCTTGCAGAAAAATGGAATATGAATGTGAATGTCTGCTTCACGATTTGCCCAAATGTACCTGGGGACTTCGCACTAAAAGTCTTGTTGTCCACTCATATTTCAAGTTATCCATCTGAAACTTTGCACATACACTGCTGCCATATTGTGGACATCGGAATTACAACCAGAGTGATGGCTACAACTTTGACCTTTCTCTTGCATTTCAAAGATGGTGGAAGAAAAAGACTGGATGGTTTTTTTCTTTGTATTTTCTTCTACCAAATCTATTGTGTTATATTCTCATACATTCAATTCACATTTCCACAAACTTCAAAGTGTTTCCTTTCATTCAAATGGTATCAATAATATGCATATCCTTGCTTCAGGGCCTGAACTACAGGCAGTTAGATTTGGGTATGTCATTTAGGCGAAAATGGATACAAAACGGTGCTATCCTTAACTTCTTGGTGACAGAGGGCAGTATTTTCACATCCGGATGAAATGCATGCCCAAATTCAACAGCCTGCTACTCATCCCCCAGAAGATTAGTTGATTGGATAGAAAACACTCGGAAGTTTCTAAAAACTGTTTTAATCATGTCTGTGAGTATTACATAACTTATTTAGCAGGCCAAACCCCAAGGACAAACCATTCAGATATTTTTTTTGTTGAGTTTGAGGTCACTCTCTTTTCAATGAGTTTTTATTGGGAATCCAGATTTCTAAGGGACCTTCTTGCAGTTCCTATCACTTCCACTGGATGTCAACGGTCTTTAGAAATTGGTTGAGGTTTTTCCTTTGTGTAATGAAGAAGTACGGCCATCTTGAACGAGGGTAACTAGAAGTGCACTGTTAGATAGAGGTGCGTGACCATATAGCATGCTACAGTTGGTTTTCCTCCTGTATTGAACACAGATCATCCCGTCTTCAATTTGATCGATTATTTACGTAAAAAAATACCTAAAGTTGTATTACAAAAGTAGTTTGAAATGTTTTGGCAAAGTTTACAGGTAACTTTTGAGATATTTTGTAGTCACGTTGCGCAAGTTGGAACCGGTGTTTTTCTGGATCAAGTGCGCCAAATAAATTGACATTTTGGATATATATCAACGGAATTAATCGAACAAAAAGGACCATTTGTGATGTTTATGGGACATACTGGAGTGCCAACAAAAGAAGCTCGTCAAAGGTAAGGCATGAATGATAACGCTACCCACATATCCCAGAGAGGTTAATTAAGCCTGGGAATACAGGGAATGTTAAATAAATTCATCAAAATGTTAGATTATAACAGTGAATCTTTTTGTGGGATACACATAAGGCAATTCTAGATCTTGTGGCATATTTTGATTAACCTCTAGTGACACCACATTCCATGAACGGGACCGTTGTCATCATCTGACACTAATTAGCATAACGCTATGGACATAAATCTTCCTAGAAAATCTTCCTATTCATGAAAATCACAAGTGAAATATATTGGAACACAGCTTAGCCTTTTGTTAATCTCCCTGTCATCTCAGATTTTCAAAATATGCTTTACAACCAAAGCTAGACAAGCATTTGTGTAAGTTTATCGATAGCCTAGCATTGCATTATGCCTTGCTAGCAGAAGGCAACCTTGTCACAAAAATCAGAAAAGCAATCAAATGAAATCGTTTACCTTTGATGAACTTCGGATGTTTTCACTCAGAAGACTCCCAGGTAGATAGCCAAAGTTCATTTTTTCCCAAAATATTATTTTTGTAGGCGAAATAGCTCCGTTTGTTCTTCACGTTTGGCTGAGAAATCTACCGGAAATTGCGGTCACGACAACGCCGAAAAATATTCCAAATTAGCTCCATAATATTGACAGAAACATGGCAAACGTTGTTCATAATCAATCCTCAAGGTGTTTTTCAAATATCTATTAGATAATATATCAACCGGGACAATTGGTTTCTCAGTAGAAGTGATTGGAATAATGGCTACCTCTGTATTTTACACAAGAATTTCTCTGGGAGCATCAGGTGACCACTTGCGAAGAGAGATTTCTGAATGTTCTTCGCCCAGTATACACCCCTCCAACCAGACATGCTTTATCTACTCATTTGTTGGATGCAGAGTTCAACAGAGTTCAAGTGAAGGTCAAGCAAATCATAGAGAAAGCAGACTGTATTGCAATCATCTCTGATGGGTGGTCGAATGTTCGTGAGCAAGGAATAATTAACTACATCATCTCCACCCCTCAACCAGTATTCTACAAGAACACAGACACAAGGGACAACAGACACACCAGTCTCTACATTGCAGATGAGCTGAAGGCAGTCATCAATAACCTTGGACCACAGAAGGTATTTGCACTGGTGACAGAAAATGCTGCGAACATGAAGGCTGCTTGGTCGAAAGTGGAGGAGTCCTACTCTCACATCCCACCCATTGGCTGTGCTGCTCATGCATTGAATCTGCTCCTCAAGGACATCATGGCACTGATAACAATGGATACACTCTACAAGAGAACGAAGGAAATGGATTGGTATGTGAAGGGTCATCAAGTTATAGCAGCAATCTACCTCACCAAGAAAAGTGAGAAGAATAAGAGCACCACATTCAAGCTGCCCAGCAACACCCATTGGGGTGTCGTTGTCATCACGTTTGACAGTCTCCTGGAAGGGAAGGAGTCTCTCCAAGAAATGGCCAAATCACAGTCTGCCGATATGGACAGCCCCATCAACAGGATCCTCCTGGATTATGTATTTTGGGAGAGAGTGGTAAGCAGCCTGAAACTCCTGAAACCTATAGCAGAAGACAACCAAAGCATTAGTTTCTAGATGATCATTTTACAGATGTATTTTGAAAATGTTTTTGGGAAATGCGATGGATCATTGGGATCATTTAATATTCCCTTTCGTTGTTCAGTGAAATCATCCCATATGAAGAGTCGACTCAATTAATTAAAGTTCAATTTTTAACGAAAGTTTTTTTTTCTATTGGAAGGATTTAATCATTTTCAATTATGTCTACGGTAAAAAGTTTGTTTCTGTCTCCATATGATATTGTAAATACACTGCTCAAAAAAATAAAGGGAACACTAAAATAACACATCCTACTTTTACTTTACATAGTTGAATGTGCTGACAACAAAATCACACAAAATGATCAATGGAAATCAAATTTATCAACCCATGGAGGTCTGGATTTGGAGTCACACTCAACATTAAAGTGGAAAACCACACTACAGGCTGATACAACTTTGATGTAATGTTCTTAAAACAAGTCAAAATGAGGATCAGTAGTGTGTGTGGCCTCCACGTGCCTGTATGACCTCCCTACAACGCCTGGGCATGCTCCTGATGAGGTGGCGGATGGTCTCCTGAGGGATCTCCTCCCAGACCTGGACTAAAGCATCCGCCAACTCCTGGACAGTCTGTGGTGCAACGTGGCGTTGGTGGATGGAGCGAGACATGATGTCCCAGATGTGCTCAATTGGATTCAGGTCTGGGGAACGGGCGGGCCAGTCCATAGCATCAATGCCTTCCTCTTGCAGGAACTGCTGACACACTCCAGCCACATGAGGTCTAGCATTGTCTTGCATTAGGAGGAACCCAGGGCCAACCGCACCAGCATATGGTCTCACAAGGGGTCTGAGGATCTCATCTCGGTACCTAATGGCAGTCAGGCTACCTCTGGCGAGCACATGGAGGGCTGTGCTGCCCCCCAAAGAAATGCCACCCCACACCATGACTGACCCACCGCCAAACCGGTCATGCTGGAGGATGTTGCAGGCAGCAGAACGTTCTCCACGGCGTCTCCAGACTCTGTCACGTCTGTCACATATGCTCAGTGTGAACCTGCTTTCATCTGTGAAGAGCACAGGGCACCAGTGGCGAATTTGCCAATCTTGGTGTTCTCTGGCAAATGCCAAACGTCCCGCACGGTTTTGGGCTGTAAGCACAACCCCCACCTGTGGACGTCGGGCCCTCATACCACCCTCATGGAGTCTGTTTCTGACCGTTTGAGCAGACACATGCACATTTGTGGCCTGCTGGAGGTAATTTTGCAGGGCTCTGGCAGTGCTCCTCCTGCTTCTCCTTGCACAAAGGCGGAGGTAGCGGTCCTGCTGCTGGGTTGTTGCCCTTCTACGGCCTCCTCCACGTCTCCTGATGTACTGGCCTGTCTCCTGGTAGCGCCTCCATGCTCTGGACACTACGCTGACAGACACAGCAAACCTTCTTGCCACAGCTCGCATTGATGTGCCATCCTGGATGAGCTGCACTACCTGAGCCACTTGTGTGGGTTGTAGACTCCGTCTCATGCTACCACCAGAGTGAAAGCACCGCCAGCATTCAAAAGTGACCAAAACATCAGCCAGGAAGCATAGGAACTGAGAAGTGGTCTGTGGTCACCACCTGCAGAACCACTCCTTTATTGGTGGTGTCTTGCTAATTGCCTATAATTTCCATCTGTTGTCTATTCCATTTGCACAACAGCATGTGAAATGTATTGTCAATCAGTGTTGCTTCCTAAGTGGACAGTTTGATTTCACAGAAGTGTGATTGACTTGGAGTTAGATTGTGTTGTTTACACCTTAGCCAAGTACATTTAAACTCAGTTTTTCACAATTCCTGACATTTAATCCTAGTAAAAATTCCCTGTCAGTTAGGATCACCACTTCAGTTTAAGAATGTGGGGCGGCAGGGTAGCCTAGTGGTTAGAGCATTGGACTAGTAACCGAAAGGTTTCAAGTGCAAATCCCCGAGCTGACAAGGTACAAATCTGTCGTTCAGCCCCTGAACAGGCAGTTCAGTTCACTGTTCCTAGGCCGTCATTGAAAATAAGAATTTGTTCTTAACTGACTTGCCTAGTTAAATAAAGGTTTAAAAAAGTGAAATGTCAGAATAATAGAAGAGAGAATTATTTATTTCAGCTTTAATTTCTTTCATCATATTCCCAGTGGGTCAGAAATGTACATACACTCAATTAGTATTTGGTAGCATTGCCTTTAAATTGTTTAACTTGGGTCAAACGTTGCATGTAGCCTTCCACAAGCTTCCCACAATAAATTTGGTGAATTTTGGCCCATTCCTCCTGACAGAGCTGGTGTAACTGAGTCAGGTTTGTGGGCCTCCTTGCTCGCACTTTTTCAGATCTGCCCGCAAATGTTCTATAGGATTGAGATCAGGTTTTTGTGATGGCCACTCCAATACCTTGACTTTGTTGTCCTTAAGCTGTTTTGCCACAACTTGGAAGTATGCTTGGGGTCATTGACCATTTGGAAGACCCATTTGCGACCAAGCCTTAAACTCTCTGCGCACCGAACCCGTTAGCGGGATTAAATTTGACAACATACGGTGATCGCTACATAAATAGTCATATTAAACATTCATGAAAATACAAGTGTCTCACATAGTTCGAAAGCCTAGAATCTTGCTAATCCAACTGCGTTGTCAGATTTAAAAAATGATTTATTACGAAAGAATACGCTGCGATTATCTGAGCACAGACCCCCATATCAAACTACTTATTCAGCCAGCACTTGCGTAACAAAATCACAGATTGCATTGAAATAAATAATTTACCTTTGAAGATCTTGCTCTGGTTGCAATCCCAAGGCTCATTGTTAAACAATTAATGGTCTTTTGTTCGGTTAAATCCATTTTTTATAGCCTAACACAAAACATTTTGTGAACGCTTATCTCGTTGAATTTCGTGTCATTCAATTTTCGACGTAACATCCAACGTAAAATGGACAGACTTTCCCTGACTTTATCCAGTCATGTTTGGTTTCCTTGCAATCAACTGTTTGTTTGTAACACAACCAAACTTGATGGGTCATTTTGCGGGACGTATTGACCCGGAAAAACCGATTGGAAGACAACAAGTGACGAGCCCATTGTGCACCAATTATATGACCACTGTCTCGTTGATTGACTGTCTTTTAACCCAATGACCACTGATCGTCTTGAAATCTAGCTGGGTAGATAGCCAATGAGCAGAGGTAAATGGCAATATCCCATGATTCTTTGTTGTAAGACAAACCTTTCCATTGAACGCTGGCGTAAGGACCGTTCTTTCGCCATTGCCAATTCAACCGTGAAGGAGCAAAGCTTATTACGCACAGCAGTATTTCAGTGACTTGCATCTTCAGCTGTTTATTTATCCAACATCATGACGAATAAGTCAAGGAAAGCTAATTCTAAGACTAGATATACGAATGTAGAAACAATTTTAGAAGAAATTCATTGTGAAAGTGAGACAGATCTGCTTTTTGAAGACTCCATTTTGAAGACTGAAACTGAGGCATATTTTTTGAACGGAGAGGACATTGTTTTGGACTGGTAAGTTGCTCTCATGCTAATGCCGTTGTTTGAAATTAATATAAAATATTATTTGTGATTGTTTTTACATTTTATTTGCAATATATAAAGATGTAATTAAATGGATAGTACACGTTAGCTAGTCATTGTGAGTGAGGGTCTGTTTGTTTGTATGAGAACGACCATAGCCTATGTCTGTGTGTGTGTATATGTATATTATTACTTTTGGCCCTTAGGCACATCCATGCCTGCACAAATATATTTGGGCAGATGAACACTTGTGGCAGGAGCAGAAGGGACAGGGCTTGGTGCTGTAGCCAGCAAGCTCCTTGATGCTCCCTCTCATGTAGACTGATTGGAGGAAGCATGCTGGCTGTGATGATGATGTATGGGTTTGCATTCTACACAATACCATATACAGTGGGGCAAAAAAGTATTTAGTCAGCCACCAATTGTGCAAGTTCTCCCACTTAAAAAAATTTAATCATAGGTACACGTCAACTATGACAGACAAAATGAGAAGAAAAAAAATCCAGAAAATCACATTGTAGGATTTTAAATTAATTTATTTGCAAATTATGGTGTAAAATAAGTATTTGTTCACCTACAAACAAGCAAGATTTCTGTCTCTCACAGACCTGTAACTTCTTCTTTAAGAGGCTCCTCTGTCCTCCACTCGTTACCTGTATTAATGGCACCTGTTTGAACTTGTTATCAGTATAAAAGACACCTGTCCACAACCTCAAACAGTCACACTCCAAACTCCACTATGGTCAAGACCTAAGAGTTGTCAAAGGACACCAGAAACAAAATTGTAGACCTGCACCAGGCTGGGAAGACTGAATCTGCAATAGGTAAGCAGCTTGGTTTGAAGAAATAAACTGTGGGAGCAATTATTAGGAAATGGAAGACATACAAGACCACTGATAATCTCCCTCGATCTGGGGCTCCACACAAGATCTCAACCGTGGGGTCAAAATTATCACAAGAACGGTGAGCAAAAATCCCAGAACCACACAGGGTTGACCTGCACAGAGTTGGGACCAAAGTAACAAAGCCTACCATCGGCAAGGGCATTGAAGATGAAACGTGGCTTGGTCTTTCAGCATGACAATGATCCCAAACACACCGCCCGGGTAACGAAGGAGTGGCTTCGTAAGAAGCATTTCAAGGTCCTGGAGTGGCCTAGCCAGTCTCCAGATCTCAACCCCATAGACAATCTTTAGAGGGTGTTGAAAGTCTGTGTTGCCCAGCAACAGCCCCAAAACATTTGTTTATCATAGTTGAAGTGCACCTATGATGAAAATTACAGGCCTCTCTCATCTTTTTAAGTGGGAGAACTTGCACAATTGGTGGCTGACTAAATACTTTTTTGCCCCACTGTATATATTTTTTTTAATTCTTTTTTTGGGGGGGCTACTGTTCAACTAAAAATCTTGGTCGACCAACAAGCCTATTGACCAAACAATTGATCAGTTGACTAATTGGGGTCAACCCTAGTGTTGTTGTACATGTACTGTATTACATGATGCCACTTGATACTGTAGCATGTTAGCTTGCTGCTAACACCAATTGATTAGTACACTATTCTGTGCTATGAATCAGCTCATGTCTATGTCTTCTAGTGATTTTGTACTTTGTTACCTTGTTGTTAGCCTTCTGCCTGCACTGGGTTAATCGAGCCTGTCCTTGACATCCCTCAATAATCCACGCCACATCTCATTATGCTAATGCCACGTGTGCTCTTGGGCCACTTCGTCATACTCCTCAAAAATGTCTTGAGCTCGGACTGATTAGCCACCAGTGACACTAGAGTCACCTTGATAAAAAATACAGTACACTGTTGAGCGTGAAAAACCAGCATTGCAGTTCTTTACACAACTGGTGTGCCTGGTACCTGCTACTACCATACCCTGTTCAAAGGCTTACATTTTCTGTCTTGACCATTCACCCTCTAAATGGCACACATACACAATCCTTGTCTCAAGGCTTGAAAATCCTTCTTAACCTGTCTACTCCCCTTCATCTATGCTGATTGAAGTGGATTTAACAAGTGACATTAATAAGGGATCATAGTTTTCACCTGGATTCACCTGGTCAATCTATGTCACGGAAAGAGCAGTATACTCAATGTATAAGGTACATTCTTAAGAATCAATGTGTACATTAAGCTTGGGCCATATACCATTTTTACCATATAGGAAGGTATTTTGAAATGCAGAGGGTGCGTGCTACACCACTTCTTATAACTAACTATAAGTTAAGTATAACAATAAGAAATCTAAAATGTCAAATAAATATCAAATTCAGGTTTTCCCAGTTGCTAACTAAGTCTAGATGCCAAGATCAAGCTTCTTGGTTACAGCAGAGACATTCAATCCCCTCCTGGATCAAGATCCCCATTACCTATTTTTTTGTGCGTACATTTTTTTTATTTAAATGATAATACTCTTTGAATTTTTTTATAGCGCCCTTGTGTATACTTGCGGTAATACTGTATACCCCGGTATGGTACAGAAACAGTATGAACATCTGGATACCGTCCAAGCCTAGGGTTCATATCAATCATTTAAGTCCAAAAATAGATGTAGCAACTGCAGATTGCCCCTTTAAAGGGATACTTGAGGATTTTGGCAATGAGGCCCTTTATCTACTTTCCCAGAGTCAGCCCAATTTTTGTCTCTGTGTCCAGTATGAAGGAAGTTAGCAGTAGTTTTGTGAGCCAATGCTGAATGCTAGCAGATACCCATAGACTTCCAGTCATTGCGCTAAGGCTAGTTAGCAATTGCACTAGCACTAGTTAGCAACTTCCTTCAAACTGCATGCAGAGACATAAAAATGGTTCATTTGAGTCTGGGGAAGTAGATAAAGGGCCTCATTGCCAAAATCCTGAAATATCCCTTTAATCGTAGGTAGCTAGGGTCAACAGATCTGCTGTGTTGTGTATGGGTGGCAGGTAGCCTAGTGGTTTGAGTTTTTGACCAGTAACTGAAAGGTTGCTGGTTCAAATCCCGGAATTGACTAGATGAAAAATTGGTCAATATACCCTTGAGCAAGGCACTTAACCCTAATTGGATCTGGATAGGATAAGAATGACTGCAATGCAAAATGGTTACATATCTGCTGGTTAGAATGCAACAGTAGATTCAGTGAAGCCATGCTGGGGTTAAGGTTCCTAATCCCTTTGCAGGTACAAAATGGCAGCATGGGACATATTGACCTGCTCTGTTGTTAGTGCACTGATGGCCTACCTTGCTCTCCACTTCATCTGTAACCCTGAAGATGAATGCAGTGCTCCTGAGAAGAGGTTTGTTTCTCCTTGTCTGGATTAGATATTCTGTAGTAAGACATCTACCGTGACTTTGTAATACACTGCCAAACAAACCTCAGGTTGGCTAATAATAAGCATAATAGCCTGGTCCCAGATTGTTCTGCTCTTGCTTACTACAGTACATTGATGTTATTGTCAAGCCAAACATAGCATGATGTTGAGTGACGGGGGTTGTCATGATACCACAAACAGACTGTCACTCAGGCTACGTAAACCTTGCCATTGATGAACGTTACAATACTAAATTGTTCTACACTCTTTTTAATACAATGACTGTAACCAGTAACAAAGGAAACCCGAGAAGATGCCCTGCCCTCCCTGCAGGCCTGAGACTGACTGACTAGGCGTGGTCTGTTGTTAGTGTGGCTGAGAGCAGGACGACAGATGGCAGAGAGGCACCTCATCACACAACATAAACCACACACACCTTACTGGCCAATCAGAAGCTGGGCGATTAAAAATAGTCTGTGATGGGAACAAGGCTTCCCTCCAGAGAGTTGTTGGCTACACTCTAGGTCCCACTGAGCTTGTGTCTGTAGTCAGATCTACATCAATTGCAACTGTCTCTCCACTTACTGACTGAAAAGTCTGAGGGTGCATCCCATATGGTACCTTATTCCCTGTATATTGCACTATTTTTGTCCAGAACCCTATGGGCCCTTTTCAAAAGCAATACACTACATAGGGAATAGGGTGCCATTTGAGCTGCACTTCAGTCTAATACTGACTGATTAGTCTAATGCGTCTACTACAGAGCAGAGGGATGACTCAACTAACACATTGGAGGTCTTAGTGGGGAGGTCTGTGAGGTGGTTTTATCCCAGGATTAGACTGTGCCAGGCTTAGGATTCAAAGCAGAAGTATGGGTCTGCTCTGCTTATTGTAGGAACTAGCCAATATAAACTGATCAAACAGAATAAGAAAAGGATGTGCCTGAGGAGGAGGATTACACGATGCCCACAGTAGAGATCACATGCATGCCCGGTATGCACGCGCACACACGCACGCACACACTCTGAGCTCATTACAGCGAGAGGGAAAGGAAGGAAAAAGTCATGGGCGGCATGTTAAAAAACAAGAACATCAAAAGGTAAAGAAACATGAGGAGGCTTCAGTCACCAACACAAAGTTTGGAAATTGAAGTTCTGTTCCATTTCAGAAGTGATATTTCCCAATTGTAATTGGCTCGATCAAACAACAGCTCTCAGAGCATGTCTTCATATTCAGCTGTGAAAAACAACAACTAACCAGCGCATCATGTAAAAAGATTTTCATTTAAACAGTTTATTCCTCCCCAATTTCTCTTGGTTGCTACTTTGTTTTGACTTTGATGTGAAGCTTCATACAGAGTCCTCACACATCAAACAAACTGCAGTCTAAAATCACCTCACAGACCCTTTTAAGACCAACCTAGAATCCCCAGCAACTGTCAGCATGACTCTGGGCCACAAAGAGAGAATCCTTTTAAATGCCTTCCGACATTGGCACAGCATTGCACCTGGGCACCAGTACAGAAATGTCCTTATATGGTACTTTAGTAAATCTTGGCATTTAGCCTGCCAGTATGGTGCCATGTATCATCACCATACTGCATTACACAGACAGGCAGCTGCTATACAGGAGAGGAGAGGTGCCTTGGGAGGGTCATTTTTCTTTTGGGCTAATGGATGTCACATGGGTCCGGTTGCTGAATAATGGCCCATATCTAGACAATATTCCATATACATAAGAGAATCTACCCAGCAGGATAGTCTCAACATAAGCTAGTCTCAAGTAGAACCATAAATATATGCTCTGGTTTCAAGAATTTGCCTCAAATGTATTAATGCTGTGATGCCATGGGTTTTTCATTGCATTTAATAAAGACCAAATGCATCTAGACTTATAAATAGCGACATCACAGACACAATGCATCCTCCCTTAGGGTTGCAAAGGGTCGGAAACTTTTCTGTAAATGTCCAGAATTTTTATAGGAAATTTTCCATAGGAAGTTAAGCCTGGGAATTTTGCTTAAATTCATAAAAAACGTTAGCTTATAACAGTGAACCTTTTTTTGTGGGATACACATAAGGCAATTCTAGATCTTGTGGCATATTTTGTTTAAACTATCCCCAATTCAATGGAATTGCAACCCCATGCATGCACAGTGCATTCTTCCATCACATGTACAGCTGATTCTCAAGATCTCCACACTAATGAGATGCTATTGAGCCTACACTACTACACTGTCTGAGCAAAGGACTACATGTTTTCTGGTAAGTTTTGATTACAATACTGGGTGGGGTGAATATATTTTATATCACATACAGTGGGGCAAAAAAAGTATTTAGTCAGCCACCAATTGTGCAAGTTCTCCCACTTAAAAAGATGAGAGAGGCCTGTAATTTTCATCATAGGTACACTTCAACTATGACAGACAAAATTAGAAAAATCCAGAAAATCACATTGTAGGATTTTTAATGAATTTATTTGCAAATTATGGTGGAAAATAAGTATTTGGTCACCTACAAACAAGCAAGATTTCTGGCTCTCACAGACCTGTAACTTCTTCTTTAAGAGGCTCCTCTGTCCTCCACTCGTTACCTGTATTAATGGCACCTGTTTGAACTTGTTATCAGTATAAAAGACACCTGTCCACAACCTCAAACAGTCACACTCCAAACTCCACTATGGCCAAGACCAAAAAGCTGTCAAAGGACACCAGAAACAAAATTTTAGACCTGCACCAGGCTGGGAAGACTGAATCTGCAATAGGTAAGCAGCTTGGTTTGAAGAAATCAACTGTGGGAGCAATTATTAGGAAATGGAAGACATACAAGACCACTGATAATCTCCCTCGATCTGGGGCTCCACGCAAGATCTCACCCCGTGGGGTCAAAATGATCACCAGAACGGTGAGCAAAAATCCCAGAACCACACGGGGGGACCTAGTGAATGACCTGCAGAGAGCTGGGACCAAAGTAACAAAGTGTGGCCTAGCCAGTCTCCAGATCTCAACCCCATAGAAAATCTTTGGAGGGAGTTGAAAGTCTGTGTTGCCCAGCAACAGCCCCAAAACATCACTGCTCTAGAGTAGATCTGCATGGAGGAATGGGCCAAAATACCAGCAACAGTGTGTGAAAACCTTGTGAAGACTTACAGAAAACGTTTGACCTCTGTTATTGCCAATCAAAGGGTATATAACAAAGTATTGAGAAACTTTTGTTATTGACCAAATACTTATTTTCCACCATCATTTGCAAATATATTCATTAAAAATCCTACTTTTTTTTCTAATTTTGTCTGTCATAGTTGAAGTGTACCTATGATGAAAATTACAGGCCTCTCTCATCTTTTTAAGTGGGAGAACTTGCACAATTGGTGGCTGACTAAATACTTTTTTGCCCCACTGTATATGATTTTTTGTTACCTAGAAAATAGTAGCCTACAGCAAAGTGTGTTTAAATCATTTCTAACTTGTTAACTATTTCTGCTAGTTAGTTTTTGCTACCATGTGGGTTTTAGCTTACTTGAGCCTGCTAACTGATGAGTGTTAATTCACCTGTTTCCATGCATGTTTCATTTCAAAACATTTATCTTACAAAGGAGTTGTTTAATCTAACTGTTTAAACCCTCTAGGGTATGTGGGACGCTAGCGTTCCACCTGGCCAACATCCAGTGAGATTACAGAGCGAGAAATTCAAATACTGAAATACTCATTATAAAAATTCAGAAAAGATACAACTATTTTACATAGGTTTAAAGATGAACTTCTTGTGAATCCAACCACGGTGTCAGATTTCAAAAATGCTTTACGGAGAAAGCATACCTTACGATTATTTGAGAAAATAGCCCAGCAGACAAATCATTACAAACAGTAACCAGCCAAGTAGAAGAGTTACACAAGTCAGAAATAGAGATAAAATTAATCACTTACCTTTGATGATTTTCATATGGTTGCACTCAGAAGACATTATTTTATTTAATAAATGTTCCTTTTGATAAAGTCTCTTTTAATATCCAAAAACCTCAGTTTTGTTCGCAAGTTTTCTTCAGTAAACAGGCTCAAACGCAGTCACAACAGGCAGACAGAAAATCCAAATTGTATCCGTAAAGTCCATAGAAAGTCAAACGATGTTTAATTCAATCCTCAGGTTGTTTTTAGCCTAAATAACCGATACTATTTCAACCGGACAATAACATCGTCAATATAAAAGGTAAACAAGAAAGGAACTCTCTCGGTCGCGCACATGAAAAACCTGTGACACGGCAGGGTCCACTCATTCAGACTGATCTTACTCCCTCATTTTTCAGAATACAAGCCTGAAACAATTTCTAAAAACTCTTGACATCTAGTGGAAGGCATAGGAACTGAGTTTTGAGTCCTAAGTCAATGGATACTGTAATAGCATTGAATAGAAAACTACAAACAAACAAAAATATCCTACTTCCTGAATGGATTTTTCTCAGGTTTTCGCCTGCCAAATCAGTCCTGTTATAGTCACAGACACTATTTTAACAGTTTTGTTAAACTGGATAGTTGGATAGTTTTCTATCCAAATCTACCAATTATATGCATATCCTGAGTATAAGGTAGTTTAATTTGGGCACGCTTTTCATCCAAAATTCCAAATGCTGCCCCCTACCCTAGAGAAGTTAACTATTTATCTGTACATGGAATTGTTTTGGGGCTTTTCTTACTCATTTTTTTCTCATCTTTACAGGAAAATGCCATGGGCACTATCTGATGTGTGGAGACATTTCACTGCAGCTAATGTAGAAGGAAAAGCTGTGTACATTTGTAAATACTGTGCCAAATCATATGTGAAGAATGCAACAAAGTTCCCTCCGCCCTCACAACAAGCAACCTCTGACAAAAGTCCCACTACTTCTCTTTGAGGAGAAAATTATGAATCAGACTCCTTATCGATAGCAACCGCTCATGGTCCTCCTGAAATCAGAAGTTTTTTTGACTCAATGGAGGAACGTAGTCAGACAAATGCTGATGAACGTCTTGCTCGAGCTGTGTATATAACTGCTTCACCGCTGATGCTCACAGGCAATGTGTAGTGGAAGAGATTTCTGAATGTTCTTCGCCTAGCACACACCCCTCCAACCAGGCATGCTTTATCTACTCATTTGCTGGATGCAGAGTTCAACAGAGTTCAAGTGAAGGTCAAGCAAATCATAGAGAAAGCAGACTGTATTGCAATCATCTCTGATGGGTGGTCGAATGTTCGTGAGCAAGGAATAATTAACTACATCATCTCCACCCCTCAACCAGTATTCTACAAGAGCACAGACAAGGGACAACAGACACACCGGTCTCTACATTGCAGATGAGCTGAAGCCTGTCATCACTGAACTTGGACCACAGAAGGTATTTGCACTGCTGACAGAAAATGCTGCGAACATGAAGGCTGCTTGGTCTAAAGTGGAGGAGTCCTACTCTCACATCACACCCATTGGCTGTGCTGCCCATGCATTGAATCTGCTCCTCAAGGACATCATGGCACTGATAACAATGACAATCTACAAGAGAACTAAGGAAATGATTAGGTATGTGAAGGGTCATTAAGTTATAGCAGCAATCTACCTCACCAAGCAAAGTGAGAAGAATAAAAGCACCACATTGAAGCTGCCCAGCAACATCTGTTGGGGTGGTGTTTCCAGGAGGGGAAGGAGGCTCTCCAAGAAATGGCCAAATCACAGTCTGCCGATATGTACAGCCCCATCAACAGAATCCTCCTGGGTGATGTATTTTGGGAGTAGTAAGCAGCCTGAAACTCCTGAAACCTATAACAGTAGCCATTGCACAGATGAGGAGAGAATGCCATCCTGTCTGATGTTCAGAATCTGCTTGCAGATGTAAGAGAAGAAATCTGTACTGCCCTGCCCACTTCACTGTTGCTCCAAGCAGAGGAAACTGCCGTTCTGAAATACATCAAAAAGCGTAAAGAGTTCTGCCTGAAGCCCATTCACGCCGCAGCGTACATGGTGGACCCTACGTATGCTGGCAAGAGCATCCTGTCTGGTGCAGAGATCAACAAGGCCTATGGTGTCATCACTACTGTGTCTCGCCACCTTGGCCTGGATGAGGGCAGTTGTGCCAACATATCTCATCAGCTATCTGGTGGAAGGGACTTTGTGGATCTGAGGCTCTTTCCCCTGTTGCCTCCATCATCCTCCAAATCCCTCCAACATCAGCCGCCTCGGAGCGCAACTGGTCCTTGTTTGGGAACACACACACCAAAGCACGCAACAGGCTGACCAATACAAGGGTTGAAAAGTTGGTGGCCATCCGGGCAAATTTTAGGCTTTTTGAGCCTGACAATGAGCCATCCTCAACCAGGTTGGAAAGTGACAGTGAAGATGAGGCCTCAAAGTCTGATGTTCAAGAGGTGGATGTTGAGGAGGTCCAGGGAGAAGACATGGAAGACTGAGAGGAAGACAACCAAAGCTTTAGTTTCTAGATCATCATTTTACAGATGTATTTTGAAAACGTTTTTCGATGCGATGGATCATTGGGATCATTAATATTCCCTTTTGTTGTTTTGTTGTTCAGTGAAATCATCCCATATGAAGAGTCGGCTCAATTAATTAAAGTTCAATTTTTAACTAAATTGTTTTTTTTCTATTGGAAGGATTTAATATTTTGCAATTATGTCTACTCATGATAAGGTAAAAAGTTTATGTTTCTGTCTCCATATGATATTCTAAATATATCCAATGCAAAAAACATCTACATTTAAATGGTATTAATATTCATTTGCATATATTTCTGTTAATTCCCATGGAAAGTTTCCACCTCTGAATATTCCCCAAAATGTGCAACCCTAATTCTCCTCCATATGAATTCATAACATTTCAGTAGCATAAACCATGCCCAACATTATGTCTACATCATCAGATCAAGTCTCTGGTCGAAGAAACAGAAAGTTGACCCTGTACGGTCAGAATAGTCTGGGCAGTGAGGCAGAATAGGTTTCCACTGTACACTAGTCTGGGCAGTGAGGCAGAATAGGTTTCCACTGTACACTAGTCTGGGCAGTGAGGTGGAATAGGTTTCCACTGTACACTAGTCTGGGCAGTGAGGCAGAATAGGTTTCCACTGTACACTAGTCTGGGCAGTGAGGTGGAATAGGTTTCCACTGTACACTAGTCTGGGCAGTGAGGCAGAATAGGTTTCCACTGTACACTAGTCTGGGCAGTGAGGTGGAATAGGTTTCCACTGTACACTAGTCTGGGCAGTGAGGTGGAATAGGTTTCCACTGTACACTAGTCTGGGCAGTGAGGTGGAATAGGTTTCCACTGTACACTAGTCTGGGCAGTGAGGCAGAATAGGTTTCCACTTTGCACTAGTCTGGACAGCAAGGCAGAAAGAACAGCACTGTGCTGTGACTGCTGTACTCAGCTAGATCTGGCCAGGGAGGGACTGACGTGGGTACTTCCTGTCCCTCTGCGTCTCGATGGGGATGTGGTTTGGTCCTGACAAACCAAGGAACCTCCAGTGGCAGCGGATGTAGACATCTCCGGGTGGCCATTGATCGTAATGGAAGGGCTTCCTACTACACTGGCTGCAGACCAAGAGGCACATTTGTGACTGTAGCCTATAGCTCCCAGAAGGCAGTTGCTTCCATGATAAAAGATGCAAGGAGAAAAAAAGGGGCAAACACTTAGTGCATATCTCAGAGTGCTTTAGTAACACTAGGGCTCACTGCGTTGAGCTCCACTCATCTAAGACAAAAGGCAGCGACCCTCTCAGTGGACGCTTGCGCTGTGACTGTCTGCCTGTGAGATAGTTTGATTGGCCTCAGATGGCCCTGGCTGTCAGCTGTCATCAGCCCCGCTTGCTCTCCGTGGCATCCGTGCAAAGGCAGAACGATGGGGTTCATGACACATCCTGTTTCTGTTGGCCAAGAGCGCAAGAGTGCTTTCAGGCTGAGAGAGAGAGAGAGAGAGAGAGAGAGAGAGAGAGAGAGAGAGAGAGAGAGAGAGAGAGAGAGAGAGAGAGAGAGAGAGAGAGAGAGAGAGAGAGAGAGAGAGAGAGAGAGAGAGAGAGAGAGAGAGAGAGAGAGAGAGAGAGAGAGAGAGAGAGAGAGAGAGAGAGAGAGAGAGAGAGAGAGAGAGAGAGAGAGAGAGAGAGAGAGAGAGAGAGAGAGAGAGAGAGAGAGAGAGAGAGAGAGAGAGAGAGAGAGAGAGAGAGAGAGAGAGAGAGAGAGAGAGAGAGAGAGAGAGAGAGAGAGAGAGAGAGAGAGAGAGAGAGAGAGAGAGAGAGAGAGACGATGAGTCATGCCAGCTGTACAAAGAAACAAACTTGGGCTAAATAGGGAACTAGAATTCTGAAAAAGATCATCTGTAATCAGGCCACAGTAGCTGGGTACATGCAAACCTATTTTAAAATGGGAACCCTACTTTAATGCCCCTCAAGCAGTGACACTAAAAGCCTATCAGACATCATCTCAGCCACTGGGCTGCTGTAGTTCAAGTCTATGGAACCTAGTCGTCACAGATAATGTTACATCCATTTGGTCATCATGATAAAGCTTTTTTATTCTATTTTGGGGGACTACAGTTCATACAACCCTGCATGGAAACAAACAGCGTGATGTGTTACTAACATGAATAACTAATAGGATAGATGCTTTGATGCTCTACTTTAGACTTGAATATTAACTTAAAAATACCTGTCAGGGCACTCACACTTGAGTTGAACCCAGCAAATACATGTACATACGAAAGTAAAGTAAATGTTAAGTTAGATTTTTGGCCTTTAGCTTTAAGATAGTGATAGCATTTATTGGCCCTGCATGACTCAGTAGAGTGATGGCATTTCACTTCTTGCATGAGGATTTAAATGCTTCAGGCGTTTATCATCAACACAGCAAAAACCCACAACCCAGAACTAAACAACTATTTCTCAGAGTTAAAAAGGCATTCAAAGATGCTGTGCATTTCCTGTGAAATAAATGCTGTGTAATGTATCGCTCAAACCACAGTACTGTAAGCATATACAACATCATATGTTAGTTTAGAATACTAGACTCTTCAGATATCAGAGGTCTGAGAAGATTGGATCCATCGATCTACTCCATGCTAGCTGGCTAGGAACAACTTTGAGGGCTAGGCTACTACAACAGTGTAGGGCTTACCACTTCTTTATCCTCCTCTGAGACAAGAGCATCCCCTCTCCCCATCGCTCTCTCTCCTTCCTATCTCTCTCCCCTATCTCTCCCTCTCCCCCATTTCTGTCTCCCTGCCTCTCTCCCTCTCTCTCACTCTCTCTTTCTCCTTTGATTTAGCTGCCCTGAGCTTCCAGCATCACTTCATAATTCATGAGGTTCAGCTGCCAAATGAAAGGTTGAGGCAGCCAGACGTGTGTGGATCAGAAATATGAACACTTCATCAGCATCCAAATGGACATCCAATTTTCGTGCGGAAGGAAAAAAGTATATTTTCCATTTGTTAGTTGTATTTATTCAAAGCCGTTCTTTCTCCTCAACATTAATGGAGTGTGCAAGGTCAGACGTAGCAAAAATCTGAAATGCCACAAGGTACAGCTGCAAGGTAACATTCCATTTATTTGAGGGACCTTGTTATTCTCTGGCACCTAGCTTTACACAACTCTCTTAAGGGCATTAAACGCTGATACACACACTTGGCTTGCATGAGAAATGAACAAGCAGTGAGTAACAACAAGGCTTTCTTACAGCTTCAGTGTGACAGCAGTATTTCTCCTGAGCATTGCAGAGTGGTCAAGCACAGAGGCAAACAGTGGTGGTGGTGAGAGAGAAGGGCCATGCCCATTTCATTAGTCATTCATTATTCATTGGGAACACAACAGCCATGGTTGTGCTTTAGAAACGAAAAAGGGCAAAGTGGACCCTGAAGGTCTATGGTGGCGCTGTGTTATGTCATGATGACGTTTGACCAAATGCCGAAGAATGTTTTACTGAAACGTGTGAATGATTAAACTATGAATAAATTACTGTCATTTTTAAAAAAACTATTTCCAAACCTAATAATTTATCTCACTGCTATTATGGAGTCAAATCAGGAGTTGACCTGCTAAAACATTCAGGATTATTAGTTGCCAAGTCTCTCCAAGACACCAGGCTTAATGTTACCCATCCCGTTAGCGGGATCATTTTCATCAACATCCGCTGAATTGCAGCGTGCCAAATTCAAATTAAATTACTACAAATATTTAATTTTCATGAGTGCAGTATAGCAAAACACAGCTTTGCTTGTTGTTAATCCACCTGGCGTGTCAGATTTCAATACAGCTTTTCGGCGAAAGCATAACAAGCGTTTATGTAAGGACATCTCTCTTAGTAGACAAAATATTACAAACACTAGCAGCCAAGTAGATTGGTCACGAAAGTCAGAAAAGCAATAAATTAAATTGCTTACCTTTGATGATCTTCGGATGTTTGCACTCACGAGACTCCCAGTTGCACAATAAATGTTCCTTTTGTTCCATAAAGATTATTTTTCTATCCAAAATACCTCCATTTGTTTGGCGCGTTATGTTCAGAAATCCACAGGCTCGAGCGGTCATGACATCGCAGACGAAAATTCCAAATAGTATCCGTAATGTCCACAGACACATGTCAAACGTTTTTTATAATCAATCCTCAGGTTGTTTTTAAAATATATAATCGATTATATATCAACCGGGACTGTAGCTTTTTCAATAGGAGAGGGAGAGACAATGGCTGCCCCACTCTGTTGTGCAAGCAAAACTCTGCAAACACCCAGCTATCCACTGACGCGATGTGATCTTTCTCGCTCATTTTTCAAAATAAAAGCCTGAAACTATGTCTAAAGACTGTTGACACCTTGAGGAAGCCATAGGAAAATAATATGGTTGATATATCCCTTTAAATGGAGGCAAGGCATCCAATGGAACAGAGAGCTTTCAGGAAAAACAGCACTTCCTTGTTGGGTTTTACTCAGGTTTTCACCTGCAATATCAGTTCTGTTATACTCACTGACAATATTTTGACAGTTTTGGAAACTTTAGAGTGTTTTCTATCCTAATCTGACAATTATATGCATATTATAGTTTCTGGGCCTGAGAAATAGGCCGTTTCAATTGGGTACGTTTTTTTAGCCAAAAACAAAAATCCTGCCCCCTTCACTCAAGAAGTTAATGCATTTTGTTATTAAGCTTTACACTCATTTAGGATTCAGCTGGAGTGACTAGTGTGGAAGGATAATTACGTTTTAATGTTTAATGATGGGCAGAGTCTCTACACTGTCGCTCCTCTGGAGATAGTGTCCTGTCTGTGGCCTTCCCAGACCCCAGCAGCTCTAATAAACCCTAATTATTAGGGCCCAACATTGCCCAAATACACTATTTTCCCTTACTTAATATGCACTTTTTACTAGTCATGCTAACATGATCAGGGTTTAGCATAGGCCTTGTGAAAAACCCTGAAAATGTTTAGCATGGCTAGTTTACAGTATACATACGATATGCAAGGAAATGTACATTGACAAGGGTTGACTAAAAGTTTATTTTAGATGATGGGTAGGATGTTGCTACCTGAGGGGGAACGATCCCTATTCTTCATGTTGCCTGTGTACAGGCAGCTGGGTTGGCAGTACTATCTTCTATAGTGTTTTAATAATACATGCACCGTATTCTGCATGGATGCATGAACACAAAGACTGTAGTCAGCTGTACCTGCACCAACACTCCAGTATTTTTCCTCGATAGCTTGTTCTCCATCTTCTTTTTTAAATAAGGACCCAATTTGTTTACAGCACTTTTATTTCCACGACTGATCAAAACTCTACAATACATATAGAATAGTGATAATTGCAATGAATAACGTATCAGCACCTAAGTATCGTGATTATATCATATCATGAGGTCCCTGGCAATTCCCACCTCTACCTAGCACCAAATAAATGATGCATAAAGCTCATCATCAACCTGAAGATTAGCCCACATTATTATGTCAGCTCAGAGAGAAACTAAGCAACTGAGAAAGTTTTTGTTG
Organism: Oncorhynchus mykiss; assembly: GCF_013265735.2. Taxonomy (NCBI): domain Eukaryota; kingdom Metazoa; phylum Chordata; class Actinopteri; order Salmoniformes; family Salmonidae; genus Oncorhynchus; species Oncorhynchus mykiss. Next base: position 20,048,735 of record NC_048588.1, read on the forward strand.
AAAACTGTTGAGATGTGGACTGGACTTCCCCTCTCCTAGTGGAACATCTTTGGATGACTCAAAGGGAAACTGATGTTGTAGGCTTCAAGGTTTTCTCCAGTACTTTCGTATACTTTTTAGCCAGGAGTTATGAAGGTATCACTCACGAGCCAAAAGTGGTCCCCAAAAATTGCGTACTATGTCACATATGTGCAGATATGTGAACAACGCCATTGCTCTCCCTCCCTCCCTATCTGCTGTGTCCACTGAGCCTTTGTGCACGTCCTGCAACCTCGTTGAATAAACTGAGCAGGCCTCTTGCTAGCTGTCACTCGAACTGCTAGGGGGCTGACCCACATGGGGGTAAATGTAGGGAAAATGGCACGGCACAGCTTCAAGAAAACAGTCGCATTCAAACTAGGGATTTAGTGTATAATTGAGGTAAAACAGTAATTCAGTGATTATGAATGTATGAACTACACATTGACACATTAAGCCAAAGCGGGAGGTTTAAAATATATGTCACTGGACTGTCACTGGACTCCGACAGTCAGAGCATGAATGTACAGCATGAATGTACAGCATGAATGTACACCTTGCAGCATGAATGTACAGCATGAATGTACACCTTCCAGCATAAATGTACAGCATGAATGTACACCTTCCAGCATGAATGTACAGCATAAATGTACACCTTCCAGCATGAATGTAAACCTTCCAGCATGAATGTACACCTTCCAGCATGAATGTACAGCATGAATGTACACCTTCCAGCATGAGTGTACAGTAGGCTACCCCTCATCATCATGGTCTAACCTTTGTGGTTCTCATCATTCAGCTGGCCTGCCTATGAGGCTGTCAGTCAGACAGGGGAGGTTGAGTTGAGCTGGTCAGGTTCCGAAGACAACTGTTGCCCCCAGGATTAGGACATGCAGTGGAGGGTGAATCCAGCTCCACACTGGAACATAGGGTCCTTAATCATGACACATTCTTCTGTAATTACTCCTCTATAACAGCCATCATTACAATACAACTATGCAACATGGCCGGAAGGGATGCTCTCAACAAAACAAGCCGCAAAAGGAAAGAGCTGGTGGTGGACCCTACCCCGAAACTCAAGATAACAATACTATCCTATTTAACAACTCAAACAGGTTGTTTACCCCCCATTGCCAAGTGCTATTAGAAATCCTGATCTAATGCCAAATGATCTCCCAATGCCAAGGTACTGTAAGCCAGCTGCTGCTTTGACAAAACGTTGACCAAGTCAGCCAACTTTTGATATATGTTCCCTATAACCTGGAGGGCAAACGGTGAAACAAGACAACTATGTAGAAATGTAGAAAACAGCATAACAAGAAACTGCATTTCTAATAGCTGCCGATGAATGGAAAACCAACACTTGTTGTACAGTATTATTAATGAAAAGGGCAGGGGCATAAAGTCGTATTCTAATCAGTGACAAAAGCAGCAGGCACTGTGTGGCAGTCAACAGCCACGGGCGACGGATGTTGTCCCTCTGATAGTGTCCGAGAGGTAGGGTTGGGAATTGCCAGGGACCTCACGATACGATATTATCGCGATAGTCAGTATTATGTATTACGTTTCTCGTGATTCTCACAATTCTATATGTATTGCGATTCCATACTGTGACTTTTTTGCGATTCGATGTTCCAAACATATTGCTTATCATATATCTTCTGCAGAGGGACAAGAGAGACCCATGAGAAAACAAAAATAAAAGAGCTGAAAACAAATACTGGAGTTTTGGTTCAGGTACAGCCGACTAGCGCAAAATTATTATTGCAATATTGTCAAAAATAATATCAGATTCTGCGGTAACATGGACTCTTAACAACGCGATGAAAGTTTATTGCTTCTTGCTTAAACAAGCAAGGTGTTGTAGCAAATGAATCTTTTGTTGCCTAGGCAACATCGCTCCTGACTGCATATGCTGGTGCTGCAGAGAGGGGGAAGGAGAGGAGAAAATGTGTCTTTAAAAAATAAATCTAATGGTTATAACAGTGATCAGTGATCATTTGGCTGACCAATAACTGTCATCCCAACTTCCATGACCGTCACAGCCCTAGTCACTGTGTTGTTTTGTGTGTAGACAGAACACTGTGTTAGTGTGCATGTGTAACGTCATGTTTTTAGTCCCCTAGGGCCAAGCATCTCTCAGAGGCCTGGATCTGTCTGCTCCACTCACCATCAAAGGGGAAGCTGAGGTTGGCTGCAGCAGTCATCTCCTACGCCTCCGAGAGAGGCTCTGCTCTGCTGGTTACCCAGAATATCAAACAGTGATTGCATTCAGAGATGATGATGAACTCTGGTCTCACTGGATCCTTCATCCAAACATTCCTCCTAGATCCTCCATCCATATCCATGTGGCTCGTCCATCCAAGATGAATTGAAACATCCCATGTTCCCAGTTTGGTCTTGTGGTCAATCTGAAATCATCATCATCTTGCATTGTGAAATATTTCCTTGTGGATGATTTGGCCAGCCTCACCAGATGCACACCTCAGATGCACGGAAACGCACAGACAGCCAGCCAGCCAGCCAACCAGTCAGTCAGCCAGCCAGCTGCACATACAGGTCTGAGTAAATGTGGATGCCAACTGGGCATTAAGGATAAAAGACAAACATGATTCTTGGCTTGATCCAACTACTTAGCCCACAACACATCAAATATACAGTTATGAAGCTGGATTGGTAACACAGACATAAAATAGGATATAAAACCTTACTTAACACACATTAAAATAGAAGTTTCACTGTACATGCTAAGTGCTCCAAGGTGCCAAGCAGCTTATATGGGAGGGAGCCCACCCATAAACAGCTTAAGTAACATATGCTATTCAAACACCAGCTGAACTAAAGATAGCAGTCCAGCAACTAAGTGTAGGCTAGTAAGTGTGTTGTAATGTTCTGTACATGTGCCAATTCTTCTCAAAGCAGGTTGTAATGGAGGACCCCTATGTGAAAGCTCACTGCAGGTATGTCCATGCTGTTCACTATGAAGAAAGAGCACAGACAATTGCTCCTGATATCAGTGTGTTTACAAACAAACACAGCTTTAGTAGATAATGCTGATAAGTGATCAGCTATGATCTGATCTGAATGAACACTACCCTATGATTACCTGGCAACTGAGACTGAAACACTGCTCCTGCAGCAAAAACCTCCACTAACATGATTGGCTGGGGTCGACACCATCATATGACAGGATCCAGCAGAAATACAAGCATAGACCTAGGCCTGCATGATTGGCTGTAGGGTTGTTGTCATAATCACCACTCATAAGACTGTGCAGACAGTCACAGCAGGAACTAAAATGGACCATGGAGAGGCATAGCTAACATCTGTGTCTGCCACTGCCAAAATTATACCTTGAGATATTACTTCTTGGAAGTCAAAGTTACCATTCATAGAGAGTAGGCTAACCAGCATCAAGAAGTGCAGCCCTGATATCCTCACTACCATACCGCTGATATTTCTAACCACAAACCTCGAAATGGAGATATTAGTCCAACAGCATTATGAATCAGATGCTAGGTTATGTGTTGGCTGTCTCTGACATGCCTTTTCCGACCTTCTCTCTCCAGTTTCCGTCTTCACATCCTATGTTTTTTTCTTCTACTAATGAGCAACAGAGCAATTGCATTAGATCATCACGCAGAAAGGTTTCCAGTTCATTCGCTCTTCCATTCGTTTGGTCTCTGAGGAATACCCAGGTTGCCCGTATCGGATGAAGAGCTACGTTCACTTCTCCATGCCCCTCTGCGTTAAGAACATCTGTGCCTCACATTCTGTATCAGCTAAGCCTATTCAGGTTCACCAAACAAGGGTGTGTGCAGCGCAAAGGTTATTGAAAAAGCTTGCCATACGCCTAAAATAGCCGAGGCTGGGCTGTATAAACAGGCTGGTAAATGAAAGAGACGTTGATTTCTGACGTTTGAAAAGGTCCTGAGGACATCTATATATGCCTTTGTCGGCGCTCACTAAAAACAACAATGCAGCACTGGGCTTGAAGTCGCGAGCCATGTAACCACGCAGAATTCATGGGTCTAAAATCAACGTTTATCCAATTACGGCAAATTCCAAAGTTTATATCAGGTTGCTATTAAAACCATCAACAGACGTAGAAAATAGTCAATAGGCCAGGTCTACTTTCAAGTTTAGGGAGCATTACGATTAAGTAAAGTCAACAGGATTTGAGAATATTCAAAATGTATATTCAAATGGCTTATATATCAAGAGGAACAACAACATTGCTTGTTGACATGATAAGCAAAGGTTTATTGCCAATTAGCATCTCCTTCTCGTGCTACTTTAGGATCTCAGGGGGGGTAACACAGTGTTCTGCTCCTGGGAGGAATGAAACCAAACACAATCACAACAACAGATGGCCAGGAGATAAGCCTTAACCAAAATAGCCTTTTATCACAGCTGATAAAGAAGACATGGTATTACCAGGTAGGCTACATCCTCTATCCTCTACCGCAGCATTACCAGGCACAGCAGCCTCCATCACAGCTGGAGCTCGAGGACCGCAACTCGTCACCATATCAGGTGACATCACAGAGATGAGTCACACACAGCGTGTAGGCTAGCAATTGAGTGAGCATCACCACTAAAACCTTCAGTAACGATCTAGTATGTTCATGAAGCATTCTTTACACACCTAGTTACATGTATGCACATCTTAAACATCATGTTATGTGAGATGCAAAGAGAGATGCAATCACAGATGTCCAACCTAAGTAGCCTACTTATTGAAGCGTAGTCCTATGTTTTATGATAACACAACACAATAGTGGCCTTGTTTTGTAATCAAGTAGGGAAACACTTGGTTTCCTGCACCTGTGCACCATCATTAGACTGGGAAGGCTATATGTATACTAACTTGGACAGATTTCACCCCACTAAATACCCAATTTACGTTTATGGAAAAACCACTGTAGGATATTTTATGGCAAACTCAAACTGATTTTGTTCATGACTTAGGGGCAGTAGGTTGCCTAGCGGTTAGAGAGGAGAGCCAGCAACCGGAGGGTGGCCAATTAGAATCCCGGATCCAACGGGAAAGTTGGGGGGGCAGTGAGCAGGCAACTGGAGGGTTGCTGGTATCAAATCCTAGATACCATTGCCTCCTTGAACAAGGCACATAACCCCCCACAACAGCTCCCTGTGTGCCCAGTGTGGCAGCCCCCCGCACACACAAAAAAATGTGGGTTCCTCAATGGTTCTTTGGGAAGAGTGATGGTTCTACGTGGAACCATCCTGATCCAAAGAACGCTGCTGTGTTACGCTATTACATGTTATATATGACTGTCTTGTGAAAGACTCACGGTATGGCCTTGTGTCAATTGAGAACAGTTGACTAAGTCAATAGTTGTCAATTATCTCCTCCCCCAGCCATTCCAGAGCTAACAAACCTGATTCAACTTGTTAATAAACAAATATAAAACCTATGGAATTTTAACAAAACCCTGTATGGTTCTACAAAAAAATCCAATAGGATTAGTGATTTTTCCAATAGGATTCTCGTAGTCCTATAGGATTTTGTGTCACCTGTATCAGAATCCTACTGGAAATCTATTGGACCACATTTTTCCTTTTGGAAATCAAAAGTAATACATTTGGATCTTATAGGTATTTTATTAGTATTTTTCTTAACCCATTAAATGGGTGTTATCCTATATAATTCCAATACAATAATCCAATAGAAAAATTGGTCCAATAGGATAGGTTCCGAAATCTGATAGGATTATTCTATTGGATTATTGTATTGGAATTCTACAGGATAACACCCACAAGACAAAATCCAATAGCATAGAATCCCACTGGATCCAATAGGACTGGTTCCAAAATCTTACAGGATTTTTCTATTGGACTATTTTATTGGAATCCTATAACATGAAAGGATTTATTTTATTTTTTACCCCCTTTTCTCCCCAATTTCGTGGTATCCAATTGTTTTAGTAGCTACTATCTAAGGATTTTTTGACTAGGATATAGAACCATTCTCCATAGAGCCATAATAAAGGGTGCTACATCAAAACTTTTTTAAATGGTTCTTTCTAGAACCTTCATAGCACCATACAGGTTCCATGAAGTATAAGCATGGATCTTTATAGATCCTTCAAAAAAGGTTATCTATAGCACATAAATGGGTTCCGCTATGGTTGCAAGCCCAATAACCCTAATTTGCCACTATATAGAACCAGTTTCTAGTGTGTATATTTCCAAAAACCTGTATATGTATGAAGACATCCAGACATTTTTTTTACATTACAGCCTTATTCTAAAATTAAACATTTTCCTCATCAATCTACACATAACACCCCATAATGACAATGCGAAAATACATTTTTTGCAAATTTATTACAAATAAAAACAGATACCTTATTTACATAAGCATTCAGAGCCATTGTTATGAGATTTGAAATTAAGCTCAGGTGCATTCTGTTTCAATTGATCAACCTTGAGATGTTTCTACAACTTGATTGGAGTCCACCAATCAATTGAATGGATATGATTTGGAAAGGCACACACTGGTCTATATAAGGTCCCACAGTTGACAGTGCATGTCAGAGCAAAAAACAATTCATGAGGAATTGTCCGTAGAGCTCCGAGACAGGATTGAGTCGAGGCACAGATCTGCGGAAGGCTACCAAAAAATGTTTGCAGCATTGAAGGTCCCCAAGAAGACAGTGGCCGCCATCATTCTTAAATGGAAGAATTTTGGAACCACCAAGACTCTTCCTAGAGCTGGCCGCCCGGCCAAACTGAGCAATCGGGGGAGAAGGGCCTTGGTCAGGGAGGTGACCAAGAACCCGATGGTCACTCTGACAGAGCTCCAGAGTTCCTCCGTGGAGATGGGATAACCTTCCAGAAGGACAACGATCTCTGCAGCACTCCACCAATCAGGCCTCTATGGTAGAGTGGCGAGACAGACGGCACTCCTCAGTAGAAGGCACATGACAGCCCGCTTGGAGTTTGCCAAAAGGTAAAGACCATGAGAAACAAGATTCTCTGGTCTGATGAAACCAAGATTGAACTCTTTGGCTTGAATGCCAAGCGTCACGTCTAGAGGAAACCTGGCATCATCCCAACGGTGAAGCATGGTGGTGGCAGCATCATGCTATGGGGATGTGTTTCAGCGGCAGGGACTGGGAGACTAGTCAGGATTGAGGGAAAGATGAATGGAGCAAAATACAGAAAGATCCTTAATGAAAACCTGCTCCAGACCGCTCAGGACCTCAGACTGGGGCGAAGGTTCACCTTCCAAAAGGACAATGACCATAAGCACACAGCCAAGACAACTCAGGAGTGGCTTCGGGAGAAGTGTCTGAATGTCTTTGAGTGTAGAGGTCGACCGATTAATCGGAATGGCCGATTAATTAGGGCCGATTTCAAGTTTTCATAAAAATTTGAAATCTGAATTTTTAGGCACCGATACTGCTGTTTTTTTTTCTTTACACCTTTATTTAATCTTTATTGAACTAGGCAAGTCAGTTAAGAACACATTCTTATTTTCAATGACGGCCTAGGAACGGTGGGTTAACTGCCTCGTTCAGGGGCAGAACAACAGATTTTTACCTTGTGAGCTCGGGAGATTCAATCTTGCATCCTTACAGTTTACTAGTCCAACACTCTAACCACCTGCCTCTCATTGCACTCCACAAAGAGAATGCCTGTTATGCGAATGCAGTAAGCCAAGGTAAATTGCTAGCTACCATTAAACTTATCTTATAAAAAACAATGGGGCGGCAGAGTAGGCTAGTGGTTAGAGCATTGGACTAATCACTGAAAGGTTGCAAGTTCAAATCCCCGAGCTGACAAGGTACAAATCTATCGTTCTGCCCCTGAAAAGGCAGTTAACCCACTGTTCCTAGGCTGTCATTGAAAATAAGAATTTGTTCTTAACTCACTAGCCTAGTGATAAAGGTAAAGAAAAAAATCAATCAATCATAATCACTAGTTAATGATGATATTACTAGTTTATCTAGCGTGTATGCGTTGCATATAATTGATGTGGTGTGTATTGTTGCTCCAATGTGTACCTAACCATAAACATCAATGCCTTTCTTAAAATCAATACACAGAAGTATATATTTCTAAACCTGCAAATTTAGGCAATATTAACCAGGTGAAATTGTGTCACTTCTCTTGCGTTCATTGCACGCAGAGTCAGTGTATATGCAACAGTTTGGGCCGCCTAATTTGCCAGAATTTTACGTAATTATGACATAACATTGAAGGTTGTGCAATGTAACAGCAATATTTAGACTTATGGATGCCACCCGTTAGATAAAATACGAAACGGTTCCGTATTTCACTGAAAGAATAAACGTCTTGTTTTCGAAATGATAGTTTCCGGATTCTACCATATTAATGACCTAAGACTTGTATTTCTGTGTGTTATTATGTTATAATTAAGTCTATGATTTGATAGAGCAGTCTGACTGAGCGGTGGTAGGCAGCAGTAGGCTCGTAAGCATTAATTCAAACAGCACTTTCGTGCGTTTTGCCAGCAGCTCTTCACAATGCTTCAACGCTGTTTATGACTTCAAGCCTATCAACTCCCGAGATTAGGATGGTGTAACCGATGTGAAATGGCTAGCTAGTTAGCGGGGTGCGCGCTAATAGCATTTCAAACGTCACTCTCTCTGAAACTTGGAGTAGTTGTTCCCCTTGCTCTGCATAGGTAACGCTGCTTCGAGGGTGGCTGTTGTCGATGTGTTCCTGGTTCGAGCCCAGGTAGGAGCGAGGAGAGGGATGGAAGCTATACTGTTACACTGGCAATACTAAAGTGCCTATAAGAACAGCCAATAGTCAAAGGTATATGAAATACAAATGGTATAGAGAGAAATAGTCCTATAAGTACTATAACTACAACCCAAAACTTCTTACCTGGGAATATTGAAGACTCATGTTAAAAGGAACCACCAGCTTTCATATGTTCTCATGTTCTGAGCAAGGAACTTAAACGTTATCTTTTTTACATGGCACATATTGCACTTTTACTTTCTTCTCCAACACTGTGTTTTTGCATTATTTAAACCAAATTGAACATGTTTCATTATTTATTTGAGGCTAAATAGATTTTTATTGATGTATTATATTAAGTTAAAATAAGTGTTCATTCAGTATTGTTATAATTGTCATTATTAACAAATAAATGTAAAAAAAAATTGGCAGATTAATCGGTATCTGCTTTTTTTTTTTGGCCATCCAATAATCGGTATCGGTATCGGCATTGAAAAATCATAATCGGTCGACCTCTAGTCTGAACTAGTGATGCACCGATATTACATTTTTGTCCGATACCGATATTTTCCTTGCCAAAAAAAAACAATACCGATATTTAACATTTTAGCGGCCCTTTTAAGCATTCTAGTACAGTTAAATATTTAACACACACACATGGACACAGCAGTCTAAAGCACTGCATCTCAGTGCAAGAGGCGTTACTACGTCCCTGGTTTGAATCCAGGTTGTATCACATTCGGCCGTGATTGGGAGTCCCATAGGGCAGCGCACAATTGGCCCAGTGTCATCCGGGCCGTCATTGTAAATAAGAAATTGTTCTTAACTGACTTGCCTAGTTAAATAAAGGTCACACACACCACACTGACCAAAAAGTTATTTTGTTGTCATTTACGTACAGGGGGGAGAACAAGTATTTGATACACTGCCGATTTTGCAGGTTTTCCTACTTACAAAGCATATAGAGGTCTGTAATTTTTATCATAGGTACACTTCAACTGTGAGAGACGGAATCTAAAACAAAAAATCCAGAAAATCACACTTGTATGATTTTTAAGTAATTGATTTGCAGCAATCAATGTCACAGGAAGGCCAAAAGGATCATCAAGGACAGCAACCACCTGAGCCACGACCTATTCACCCCTATATCATCCTGAAGGCAAGGTCAGTACAGGTGCATCAACGCTGAGACCGTGAGACTAAAAAACAGCTTCTATCTCAAGGCCATCCGACTGTTAAATAGCCATGAGTCGCATGCCTCTCCCCAACAGAGACGATAATTCCCCTCCAAATTCCCTTCCCTGTGATGATATGGCTGGACCACCTAGGTGTGGACCTGGACCATAGTAAAATGGATGCTAACAAAATTGCAAGCGAGTGAAAGTAGCTGCACTTGTGAAAGTAGCTCAATCTCAATTTCAGAAACATTGTTAGCTAAATTTCAGGTTGCTGGCAAACAGTCATGATGTTTGGGTGAGATGACCAGGAGGAGTTAGTAGCAACAAACGCATTGATGTACGCAAGCAAGCACTGTTTTGCAAACAATCCATTCAATAGACAAATCCATACTGTATTCTATATTAATGCAATTACTGGTGATATGGCAACAAAAGATAAACCCTAATGTAATGAGAGCAACTTAAACGTATCACAGGTGTTTGCCAATGGTCGTAACATAATTTAAATGCAGTGCCTTGATGGAATAAGCAGGTTTGCTGATGGGTATGCTGGCTAGGTAGGTAAGGTTAGCTAGCTAACACTTGTGAAAATTATATTTGCCCTCCGAATATGATAAAAACAACTCAACAACTCTTATATCAAATATAGTAATGCATTATTAACTAAGCAAATGTTTACTCGTGTACACCATGGCAGAATATGTTAACAACATGGCAGCAGCTAGCCAGCCAATTTACATGAAAAGACCATCCCACTGAAAAACGTTTAATTGGACAATCTTACATCCATCCACCTGATACAAAGGAGGGACATCTGATGTCGAAGGAGGGACATGTACACAGTCCTTCAATGGATGCAGATTGTCATGGACGCACAGTCCACCTTTCCCGATTCGAGTATTTTATCAAATCTCTGGCCTGAATAGAAGTAATTACGAAAAACTGTAAAATTAGCTTAACTATCTTACCTGTAGAGCCCACGAGAAGCAAGGCTAGGATGATATCCTTTGCGTGGAGCATCGCAACTCCTTGATTAGACCACGCAAATGTCTTAATGAATAATGTTGTGGTTGTTCTTGATATTTTGATATTGTTCTTAATATTTTAAAAAAATATTACATTCCCATATTGCTAGATATTTATTTTTCGTATGGCAAATTGGTTGATTATCGATGTAGCAGCGGCAGAAGATCAGCGCCAGCACACCGTTCAAAGAATGAGTGACAAGCCACTGCCTCCATAGACACGTGAATTAATCCGCCCAATCGGAATCACAAGGATTTGCTGTAAAATAGTGCGCTATGCGCAGTAGTCCGTGGTCCTCCTACCTTTTTTATTCAAAATAGGCCAAACATAAACTATAGAGAAATTCGTATACGCCTACCATTATTCAACATTTTGACAGACGTGAGCAAAATACACATTTAAAATCAAACTACAGAGCTGTGAGATGATACCAACACAGGGGAGATCTAGACTGACACTTTCTGAATTCATTTTTTGTTCAGGTGTAGGCTACTGCTGCTGAGCAGAAAATGATTATAGTCACACGTTCTCCAACAGCTACTGTGATTTCAGAATGGCTGTTGAATTAAGAAAAAATAATAATATTTTGTCTAAACATAATAGGTATAAGATAGCTGGTTCAAGCAGAGCAGATTGTAAGATAGACACATGAAAGCCTTTGGTATCGTCTCTATCTGGAAAGTCAAATTCTTTTGTCATCTCTGACAGAAAACACAGTACATCTTTTATTCCACCTCAACATTATTATTTCTACAAAATAAAAGTCATACATGTGAAAAAGAAAGTAAACATTGTCTATGTATTGTTGTCGGGGCGGCAGGGTAGCCTAGTGGTTAGAGCGTTGGACTAGTAACCGGAAGGTTGTGAGTTCAAACCCCCGAGCTGACTAGGTACAAATCTGTCGTTCTGCCCCTGAACAGGCAGTTAACCCACTGTTCCCAGGCCGTCATTGAAAATAAGAATTTGTTCTTAACTGACTTGCCTGGTTAAATAAAGAAAAAATAAAAAGTTGTCAAATCGATTTGATTAATTACACTAGTGAACGGTTTGGTCACGCCATCATCATAAATGTTGTCATAACTATTATCACAGGAAGAACAGGTACAACTTGGGGATGAGATTCCCTGTAATCTCAGCTGGGAGGTTTGCACATGTATCAGTTAACAGGAGTTAGCGATGGTGTTGTCAGACAGTGGATTCATTGTCCTGGGAGTCGTCCTGCGGGGCATAGAGGGCCCCTTTGTACAGCCCTGATATTAATCTGGGGAGGCAGAGAACTAGAGGAGTCTGCCTGTTTCTCACATACACATACACACAGAAATAAACGTGCACGCATACACACAAACACATGTAAGTCTTTAAAGGAAATGGGAAGCTGATATCATGCAACCGGCCTGTAATAATGTTATTACCATCAAATTGTAGACCGGCCTGTAATAATGTTATTACCATCAAATTGTAGATGCATCTATCTCAAGGAGGTATATATCTTTATGTCATTAGAGGTGATACTATATATTTTCGTAATCATCTTTGTCACTGCAATTACAAGCCTATGATATGATGTCATCACCATACTTCCGTGCTGTGCTCTCACCAGATCCTGGTTTATCAGCCCATCCTCGTTTCACCACATAGTTGTCCAGTGTTTCACTGGTCAGCCATAATGGTGCCACACGTCATCACCTTTGCTCTTCTCTAGCATGTGTGGGGTTGTTGTATAAAGAACAGTTCAGATATTCTGTGAATACTTTACATCTTACTAGAGCTATTGTATCCATTGGTAATACGACGTCTTAGAAGACAAGGCATGTGTTTGTCTTTATGGATGCTGTGTGAAAGAGGATCAGTGCCAGGGCCTGTATTCATAAAGCGTCATAGTGCTAATCTAGGAACAATTTGGTCTTTTAGATCATGATGAATACGATTACATGAACAGGGGAGACCTGATCCTACATCAGCACTCCTACACTTGAATAAGGGGCCTAGGGCTGTAGAGATGTATATCTGCTCTAGCATGCATTTATAATGAATGTTGTCCAAATTACTTTCACAAGCTTGGCTCCTGTGACACAGTTAATGCAGGGTTAAAAGCATGCATTAGAGAACAACAGTTCGATCCAATACAGGTGAAGTGGCCTGGATATTATTTTGAGAGTTTACTGATAACCCTATGGTACTTAGATGTGAAATCCTCCACTGGTGTGTGGTCTGCCCTGTGCATGTTTTCGTTACTTGAAATCCATATGGGAGACATTGAACAAATCTATCAAAACAGAGAGAAGATTGATCTTTCAGTGCCTAGATTACCTGTTCTCCTAGCAGCTATGAGCATCTCATGTTTTTATTTGATTCTTAGTATTAGTTCCCTTGCTAATACTGTGTTATTGTGCCCATAGCATAATGCAATGAATGTGTCCTCATCACTCCCACAGTCCCAACATCCCATGTCCTTCTCTAAGTACATTGCCCTACTTTGGGTAACACTTTACTTGACACCCATCGTCATAACATCATATCCATGCCATAATATGTCATAACAGCTGACATAACTTGTCAAAACCTGTAATAATATGGTCATAGCACTGTCATCACCCATATATTTACACCTGTTGTGACATATATTGCGTTATGGCTGGTTAAGGCACCTACATGTAAAAACAAAACAAATTCCCTGCCAAGAAGTTTCCTTTCGTTTTAAAGTTTGTTTCTTAAGTCCTTTGTTGTTGTTGCAATGAATTCTTTACAGTCATGTTTTTTTTCTTCATCACAATTTAAATAAATTGCAGAAAATGCACTTTATGACACTGTCAAAAAGCATTTTGACCATCATAATCATATAAACCAGATAAGTCTATCACGTGCAGTACATGCTCATGTCAGCATTCAGTCACAAAGAGGGTGTCTTGTACTACTCCTGAAATCTGCTCCTTCATTCATCCCAGTCATCAGCAACAGAGCATTGGGATATGTGCCTGTCATCAATTTGTGCCCAATTACAATGATAATTTAACATGGTCAATTTCAGAAAATGTTAAAATAACATAACCATACTGTTGACAAGTAGGCTATGGTGTAATGGAATGTTTTGCCTTGTGTGGTAGGTTTTGTGGTATTTGACACTCTTATGTAGGTGTAATAACCAGCCATAAAATAACTACCTTGGTAGGTTTTGTGGGTTTTGACACTCTTATGTTGGTGTCATAACCAGCCATAAAATAATGCTATATATGTCACAATAGGTCTACATGACAGTGTTATGACACAGGGTATCAAGTAAAGTGTTACTGTTGTTGGTTATTTAAGCAATAAGGCCAGAGGGGGTGTGGTATATGGCCAATATACAACGGGTAAGGGCTGTTCTTATGTACGGCCCTTAGCCGTGGTATATTGACAATATACAACAAGCACCCGAGGTGCCTTACTTCTTTTATAAACTGGTAACCAATGTAATTAGAGCAGTAAAAATGCATGTTTTGTCATACCCGTGGTATACAATTTGATATACCACAGCTGTCAGCCAATCAGCATTCAGGGCTCGAACTACCCAGTTTATAAATCTTAATATAATAAACAATGTACTGTGGCGACCTGCAAGACATCTAAAGGCCATACAACTGAAACTATATCCCCCTTCCTACACTCTCTTGTTTTTGTCTGAATTCTGGGAATATGAAAGGCCTTGCACAGGAAGAATCAGAGGACAGAGGCACTGAATAACTACTTTTGACTACAACCCTTAGATAACATTTTGGGCAGCTGCTACCATCTAGTGGTAATATAATGCCACACATGTTGTTGCAGAAAAGGAACGTGGAGAGAATGTCGGATTCCACGGAAATTTTGAAAGGACATACTAAATTTAAAAAAATATTCCCTCGTTATGTTGAGGGCATGACCTATTTATCTCATGATCACTACATAACTAAATTTGTTTTGTTGAGATCACGAGATAATCAAAATGACCATGCATCATCCATTAATTTGTTCAGAAGCATTATAACCACCTCATCAAGGAGCCCTGTGGCTGCGTTGCAAAGCGGGGCATTTAAGCCCTGAACGATGCCTGACAGGTAGCCCTGTCTCCCAGGCTGAGTGCCACCCCCAAGACCACAGCCAATCACATACAAGAAACAAAAGCAGCTAACTTGGCTAGTATTGTTAGCTAGGTAGTCTTGTTGGCTAGCTAGCTTGTAAACTAGCTTGTTATCTATGTTGGTTGTTAGCTTGCATTACTGATGTGTATAATTATAAGGGTCACTCCATTCCTGACAGGATAATCACATTAAATGTCAGCCTCAGAGGCTGATAAATCCGTATGCTGCTTTGTAGGCTGTTTCATAGGTAAGGCTCCTTGCAGGCAGATTATCTGTCAGAGCTTTAAAGGCTGATGCATATAATCCGGAGAGGGTAGGCTCTATTCCTGTTAGGCTGATCAGAGTCAAAAGTAACCTAGGCTGATAAATCAGGATGCAATTAGTTGGTTGTAACTTTGGGTAGAGCAGACATTTCCATATGTCTGTGTTAGCTGTATGTGTGACATAACTCCACCAGTCCTATTTATGATATCATTCACTAAAATTATACCTTTTTTTTATTCTTTGAAAACTACATTAAAAAAAATAATAATTTAGTATATTTGAGTTTAATTTTATGCGCCAAGCATTTTGCTAGGATTTTTGCATCACAACACTGAAGTGTAAGAAGTCTCCAATTGTTTTAATGGACTGGATCTTTACATATACCATTTGGGTCCTGTTTCAGTAATAATGATATCAGATCTTCTTGTTGCGTGTCGGATAATCTACCATTTATATAGGAGTGGTTAAAACATTCTAATAATGGTCCTCTGAGTATATAAAAAAAGTTTTGTATACTTCCACTGGTATGCCATCCAGCCCTGGAGTTTTCCCAGCCTTAAAGGCCCCATTTGCATCAAGAAGTTCTTCCTCTGTAATTTGGCCTTCACATGAGTCTTTCTGTACAGATGTTAATTTTACATTATTATTAGGAAAAAAATCCATACAATTAGTTTCAGTTTGTGGAGATGGAGGAGACTGAAACAAAAACATATTCTTAAAGTACTTTACTTCCTCTTTCAAAATATCATGTGAATCATGCGACTCCATAATTTGAAACAACTTTTAATAATTTTTTTTGGTAGCATTTCTATATTGAAGATTGAAAAATAATTTGGTGCATTTCCCCCATTTCCATCCAGTTCGCTTTATTTTTATAATATATTACACTGGCTCTTTCTTGAATAAGTTCTTCCATTTCTTTTTGTTTTTCCTCTAACTTATTATGTGCCTCTATAGTACCGTTTTTATTGCTATCTAACTGTACTGTTAGTCCTTCAATTTCCTTTGTTAATATGGACTCTTTTGATCTAAATTGCTTTTGTTTTATAGATGAGTACTGAATTGAATGGCCTCTAAGGGCACACTTAAAAGTGTCCCATACAATAAGGGGATCTGCTGTACCTATGTTATGTATGAAAAAGTCAGTTATAAATTCTCATGTCCTAGCTCTAACCAATTTATCATCTAGTAGGCTTTGATTAAATTTCCAATATCCTCGCCCACGTGGAAATTCTGTAAGAGTAATATATATGCCAATTATGTGATGAACCGACCACATTCAACACTTTTTAAACTTTTGGTGCCAGGGAGAATGGTATAAGAAAGTAGTCAAGACGATTAGCTTGATTAAGCCTCCGCCATGTATATCTTACTAGATCAGGGTATTTAAGTCTCCATATATCCACTAATTCCAATATATCCATGACATTCATGATTTCCTTATGTGCCTGAGGATGATAGTTTGTAATGTGATTTATTTTCCGGTCCATAGAGGTATTTAAGACCGTAAAAGTCTAGTTAAAGTCTAGTGTTGCTTGAAGAGTTGATAGAGAGTTGATACATTCTTATATATATTGTCAAAGAAGCTTGGGTCATCATTATTTGGACCGTATAGGTTAATAATATAGGTTAATAATGTTTATTGTCCCAATAACATATTTAAAATAATCCATCTCCCTTTATGATCTGTTTGGACAATTTGCACATTTGGATCAAAATTACTGTTAATTAAAACCATCACCTCTTTTGAATTTCATTGCCCATGGGAGAAATATACTTCATCCCTCAGTCCTTTTTCCACAAAACTTAATCTAAAATTGTTGAATGGGTTTCCTGTAAACAATAGATATTATATTCCTTCTCTTTTAGCCAGGTAAATACTGATCTGAGGCTGCTATTGAATCTGATCGGCCTGTCAGGAATCGAGCTCACCCGCTCTGTAAATGTCAATATCAGTGTCCCTTAAATTATTCACATATTAGAGATGCAACCTAACAACCAGCTTGGATAACAAGACTATGTAGTTAACTAGCTAGCTCGCACCTTACAATATTTGCCAAGTTAGTTGTGTTGTTGCTTGCATGCAATTGGCACTGGTCTTTGGGGTAGCACACATCCTGGGAGACGGGGCTGCCTGTCAGGGA
The DNA here is from genome assembly GCF_013265735.2 of Oncorhynchus mykiss. Classification (NCBI taxonomy): domain Eukaryota; kingdom Metazoa; phylum Chordata; class Actinopteri; order Salmoniformes; family Salmonidae; genus Oncorhynchus; species Oncorhynchus mykiss. The sequence goes on from NC_048588.1 coordinate 20,066,201, forward strand.
TCGTTCAGGGCTAATTTATAGATTGATAATGAGCTCCATACACGAATGAAAGCATGATGTTAACATGAAATGTAGAATCCCTTAGTGTAGCAATCAATAAAAACACATGTGCTGATCCACCGTGGGCTCTGCCGCCTCAGCCATACTGTCAATCTATCATCAATACGTCTAGTTCTATTTATAGAGTTTATTTCGTAATCTTGACAGAAACTAATTTCGTTATGTCATGATCATGTCAAAATTCTCGTGATCTCAACAAAACAACTTTATTATGTAGTGAACATAAATATGTGATCTCGACAGAACAAGGGAATTGCTTTTTTATTCATATGTCCTTTCTGGACTTCCGTAGGATTCAGCAGGGGTCTACAACGTTCCTGCAATACTGCCTTGATGTCTGTTGGTGGCAGCAGCAGTCTTCTCTTTCATTGTAGAATACTGATAGGTTTCAGTGATAAATGCAAGGTACATTTACAGTCTTGGGACAGAGACAAATAAAATATGCTGTAGACTGCTGTGTATACTCAGCCCTGCTGTCTTGAAAGATATTGGTTCCATTATCATACATTAAATCTTAACTTTTGCTTTTACATTGTTGTCTGATCTCATCTCTGGTTCTACACTTGACAACTGGATCTGAAAATTCCCAACAACATGCACACCCACTTCGGTCTGACACACACACACACACACACACACACACACACACACACACACGTGAGACAAAAAGGCACTCTAAATAAGAGACTAATAAGCTTACCGTCTGATGACGCTTTCTGTTTTCCATTTAATAAATTACACACTGTTTGAAACAACCTTGCAATCTTATCATGCTTTACCAAAAAATAATTACTTTGGAGTGACAAATGAATGAGCGAGAGAGACTGTGCTACTGAATTAACTGCAGCTATGATTTGGTCTGAAAAATGACAAAAACAAAACAACAAAACGCATGACATCATCATACATTCCATAAATTAAAAAGTAAATGAAAATGCACATTGTTTTGATCCAATTACTAATCAGTGGAATATGAAGAGACAAAACTGCTGTTCATTGTCAAGCCTACCTAAGATTATCAAGAGTATAGCCAAGATTAAATTCAATTCTATATAAAGGTTTCTGATACAAAAACACACTTAGTGCGTTGTCCTCCTACTACAAGAAGTCTGTCATTATATCACAAATTCTTTCTTCCTTTCTCTCATTATTACATACTGTATATTTCCAGATGCAGTTTCCTTATACGAATATATGCCATTTAGCAGACGCTTTTATCCAAAGCAATTTACAGTCATACATGCATTTTTACGTTTGGGTGGCTGCGGGAAGCGAACCTAGAACTCTGGCAGTGCAAGCGCCATGCTCTACAAAACTGAGCCATACAGGACCACTTTTGGCTAGTGCCTCTGAGTCACACACACTCATACAGTAGATACACTCTTACCACACAATCATAGTCACTCACTCACACAGCAGCAGCCATATCAGATGAAAGAAAACATAATGCTTTGCCACTCAATTATTGTGATGGATAACTGAAATATAGATACAAATTACAATAACTGAAATACAGATCCAGATTACAATCTGATAATGACATAAAATGACATCATTGCAGGTGTGGTGTTTGAACAAGTGGCGAAGAACTGCCTAGCATCATAAATCTGTCAAATCATAAGCATCCAAACTGTTCTCCAAATGAACCCATCTAGATGGATGAAGGACATAACATACATTATTGATTAACAGACAATGCAGTGGAGTTTATCATTTTTTTTCTCGGTGAGATGTGATAGTCCTCAGAAATCTGGTATTTGTGCTCACTATTCAAAGCTAATGTGCAATGTCATTATGTTTGTTTCACGGCTTCAATCTCTAGAATGTTGTCTGACTGTCCTGATCAGGTCAGGTTACAGGAGACCACAACCCTACAGATTATCTCTCAACCCCAACAGAGGAGGAGAGATCTAGGGCTCTGAAGATGTGGGGGTTTTATGACCCCTCACGCCCCTGGTAAATCTTAGACCACAGACAAATTAATTTTGTTACTATGGAGAACCAGCCTCAGAACATTAAACATGAAATAAAGGGACTTTGGAACAATGGTTTCCATCAGCCACAACGGTGGTCATGACGATAGATGGAATATGAAAATATAAGTAATTTTTGTTTTGATATTAAAGGTTAATAGATGACGTTATTACGAAAACATTGTAACGTCAATAGTTTACCTAGTATATATCTGATGTTTATACATTGTACGTTGTATGGAAAAAGTCCAAATCAAAGAGAATGTTTTGGTAAAGATGAAATGTGAAGTTAGTGTTAAGGGAATTTTTATCAATGATGACTAATTATGTATACATTTCAATCAGGACTGACTAATCCGAATACTATTATGCTACTGTACATGTATGAATTTTCTCTGTTGCTCCCAGTATTGAATATAATGTAGTGAAATGTAGTCAAGAGTTTAGAACAATGATGGTCTGTTCCTTGGTACAAATTAATGAACTATCTCCAGACTGTCTAGAATGCTTATCTACACTGACTGACCTTGGCTCTAAGCGAGGAAGGAAGGCTTGAGAGCTATAGGGCCTTTCTACCAGTGTCAAGAAGAGACGGAACATTTAGAAAACGCTGACGTCATTTTCAGTTTATAACCTGTGGTAAAATGTGTATTTACTCAGTACTCTCTTGAATAAAGGCTGTTACTTGACTTTTAAGATCGGGCTCTGTCCATTCCTATAAAATAAGGGTCTTACAAATTCTTATGAATTGACAGAGTGTTTAGTTTTAATTGGGAATTAAAACAGAGGAATTAAATTCCTTCAACAGTTAGTTGTCTAAATTTGGATTTGAATAAAATCTAGACCTTGCCCATAACTTGGTACGCCCAGAGAAGTGCCCTAAAGGCGGTTATGCCCACTTCTGACACGAGGGTATAAAACCTGTGAGTAAAGAATTTACAGATGAGACTACGTGACCCAAGCTGCAGCCGAGGTCTAAAAAGTCAACGAACCCAAAACGCAACGCAAGTTTGAAGACTAAATCTTTTTCTACCCAAGCTACGGCTGAGTAGCTGTGTCTAAGCGGGTGAATTCAAGTCGAACCACCTAGCTTCCACTTCCCATCGAATCGTGGTATCTACACTGTTTCATTCCAACGCTGTGAGCTCTGAGCTACAGAGTGGCCTGTCCTCCGAATAGCCCTTCCAGAACAAGGGCGAGGAAACAGACTCCTAAGCCAAAAGGACACTGACATCGTGAGGACGACCAGAGAGGTGCACCGGAGAAGTACGTCATTGAGCAGCCTGAACGGTCCACGCAGAGATTCCACAGAGACCTTCCCCACGTAATTACATCATTATATTCTGACCCATGAGAGCGGCAGTTTGGGGCAAGGCTAGGGTTAGAGTAAGCATAGCTGACAAATTCACCCAAATGTATATTTCTCTCGTGTACTTTCTCTTTTTCTCTCTCTTTTAAATCCCCATTTTGGGTAACAAGCGCCATAGTGTGTTGACCTGTTATAGTAAGTTCTAATCAATAGCCTAGAATGTGTTTTCTTGTGTATGTGTATCTTTTATCATAATTTTAGCTTTCTAGTTAATAAATATTAAACTAAGATTGGTGTGGTACGAACTCATTGGTAAGACCCGGGTCCGTGCAGATTCCCGGATTATACAACGTTCAGAACGAGATAGTAGAGGTAACTGATTAATTAGCGGCTATTGTAAAATCAATATTCTGATATTCTTTGAGTTAATTTGGAAAATAGAAACTCAATAAAAACGTATTTTCCCATGGTGCCCCAGGTTAATGAGTTAATAATTGCTTGATTCAGTTAATCACGCAATTAGAAACTTTTAATCATTCGATGAGCAACAGTCGTCATATGAACTAATACAACGTCACGACACAAGTCATGACGAGATTCATATGAATCTCTTTGTTTTAATTGTTCTCATGTTGATTCATGATCTGTAGGTATTTTTGTTTACTGATTGCACATTCCTACACTGATATATTTCAAATAATGAGGCACAACCAGGGGTGTCCTACAACCCAAATATCTGAGGGGACATAAAGTATGTGAGTTGGCGAATTTTGCATTTTTCAAACGCCTGAAACAGCTTTATCTTGCAGTCTAGAGTCATAATCATTATGCTTAATTCTATGTAAATACAAATCTGCCTATTTTTCTACATACTCTATCTATAAACACATCTCTTGAGCTGTCTGTATCCTCCTGACTGGTGGTTATTTCCTTAAAGAAACTAAATACGCTAGTCTGCATCTCTGCTAAAATCTGGGTAAAAGATTGAAAGGAATATAAGTCTTATTCAGTACATTTAGTTATTGCAGGCCAGCTAAGATGTTTAGACAAGCTAGTTTATGTAGGTGAAATAGTGCCTTAAGTGTACAAGCATTTAAAGTATGATTTGCACATGTAAGATATGAGTTGCGCCTGTATAATCAGTCTTGTAGTTGCAAAAAATATTTTGATAATAAATGCAATAACACTTGCAAGCACATAATGTGATGTGTGAATAAATATAACAATGCTTGCATGCAAACATGCAACTACATTTGAGAATGAATGCAACTCATTTACTAAACTTGCACTGGTGAATCTACTGTTTTGGCACTAATTTAGCTGAGGTGCTGTCATTCTGGAACGCGCTTTCATGTTTCACAGGGTTCCGGTCTGAAAGCACATTTTAAAAATGACTAGCTAGCTAAATGATATTCACAGAATTTGAAAGCTACAATACGGCATTGGTGAGGAAGATGAAGGCAATCATTTAAAAAATTGTTTCCACATAGCATAACAGCTACAAAGCTGATGCTAGCTAGCTAGCCTCTTATCTATTGACATTACATGGCTGGTTAGCTAACGTTAGCTAGCTAGCATTAGAGCTTTCTGGCTAGTCTGTCGTTAGTGGTTCTTACGTTGTGTAACAGAGAAATACTTTTGGTCTAGCTCTGTACTTGTCATTTGGTAGAGACTAACATTTGTTTAGAAAATAGCTGTTGGCTCTATGTGTATTTGGTGTGTAGTTGCTTGACTTTGCTAGTTAGCAAGTTGAGATCTCTGTTAGCTAGCGTGCTAATAAAGTTTTAAGGACAACAGGCTAGCTCCCTGTAGAATCAAGACAAGATGGGATGGGGAAGTAGATTAGATGTGCAGTTGCTTTATCTGGCTGATGCAGTTCCCAGATGAGATGAGAGCTAACTGCTACACAGATGAAAGAGTCATGATCATGTAGTCATGCATCTGCAGACCAGCGAAGAGGACAAAAGCCAGCGTTGAGTGAGCTATAATATCAGATAAACATTTTCAGGAAAAGCATGGATAGAGCTAGCCTGCTGTAGTAATTGTATTATTTTAAACCACCTCATTCATATCATCTGTTTCTGTGTTACATTCCATATTATGTTTTAATATATCTGCTCGTTATTGCTATCTGTCTGTTGTACAAATCATCAGCATGAAGAATACTGAATTCTGTTTGAATTGTCAAGTGGACTGAATTCTCATTCAAATAATGTTATGCCTCTCTTTCGGATCTGCTAAGCACACCTCTGCCTCTGCTAGCCACACAACCACTGCCTCTGAGTGATTGGGTAAGCTCCTTCCTGGCTGGTCCTGTCCAGGGCTGACATTGGACAGGGCCACAGTGCCTCCCAACACCCCTGTCTCAGTCCCCAGTGTGGTGTCTTTCGCTATGCTGGATTAAGTGATATGACATGCTATTGTATAAAATAATTTCTCTGTAATTAATATGACCTGATTAAGCTCATCAGGTAAATGTAATTTGTCTGGGTTGCCCCCCCCCCCCCCTTGGGTTGTGCCGTGGCGGAGGTCTTTGTGGGCTATACTCAGCCTTGTCTCAGGATGGTAAGTTGGTGGTTGAAGATATCCCTCTAGTGGCGTGGGGGCTGTGCTTTGGCAAAGTGGGTGGGGTTATATCCTTCCTGTTTGGCCCTGTCCGGGGGTGTCCTCGGATGGGGCCACAGTGTCTCCTGACCCCTCCTGTCTCAGCCTCCAGTATTTATGCTGCAGTAGTTTATGTGTCGGGGGGCTAGGGTCAGTTTGTTATATCTGGAGTACTTCTCCTGTCCTATTCGGTGTCCTGTGTGAATCTAAGTGTGCGTTCTCTAATTCTCTCCTTCTCTCTCTCTTTCTCTCTCTCGGAGGACCTGAGCCCTAGGACCATGCCCCAGGACTACCTGACATGATGACTCCTTGCTGTCCCCAGTCCACCTGACCGTGCTGCTGCTCCAGTTTCAACTGTTCTGCCTTATTATTATTCGACCATGCTGGTCATTTATGAACATTTGAACATCTTGGCCATGTTCTTTTATAATCTCCACCCGGCACAGCCAGAAGAGGACTGGCCACCCCACATAGCCTGGTTCCTCTCTAGGTTTCTTCTTAGGTTTTGGCCTTTCTAGGGAGTTTTTCCTACCCACCGTGCTTCTACACCTGCATTGCTTGCTGTTTGGGGTTTTAGGCTGGGTTTCTGTACAGCACTTTGCTGATGTACGAAGGGCTATATAAATAAATTTGATTTGATTTAACTAGAAAGTCGGGGCACCACAAAATAATGTTTATAGAGCTGTTATCTTCTCAATAAACTCTTAAAGACCTACAGTAATTTCTGGACTATTAAGCGCACCTGAATATAAACCGCACCCACTGAATTTAAAAAATATATGTATTTTGTACATAAATATGCACATGTCTATAAGCCGCAGGTGCCTACCGGTACATTGAAACAAATCAACTTTACACAGCCTTTAAACGAAATACAGCTTGTAACAAAAATTTTAAAAATAGCAGTAAACAGTAGCCTACCAAGAAAGTCATTGGTCACTATCTACCTCCTCCTGTGCACTGAAACCACTGAAGTCATCTCCTTCGGTGTCGGAGTTGAATAGCTTCAGAATTGTTTCATCTGATGTTGGATCGCTGCCCTCTTCAACACGCAGCAGTCCAGCCTTTCGAAACCCGTTGATGATAGTGGATTTTTTGACAATGCTCCACGCTGTCAGCAGCTCTATTTCCTTTTCCAACAGCCTTCAACTTGAAAGCTGCATCATATGCATTTCTCTGTGTCTTTGCCATGATGAGGGTGACAAAATGACTACCGTAATCAGAATGATGGGAAGTTTGAGCGCGCTCGATTTACGTCACATTATATTAAACCTTGATAATCAATACACGGGCGCAAACCACCATCCTTTTTCTTCACAAAAAAGAAACTTGAGTAGACAGGTGAGACGGAAGGTTGAATGTATCCCTGTCCCAGAGATTCAGTGACATATGTCTCCATAGCCACCATCTCCTCCTGTGACAGAGGATACACATGACTCCTGGGAAGTGCAGCATCTACCAAGAGATCTATCGCACAATCCCCCTGTCGATGGGGTGGTAATTGAGTCGCCTTCTTTTTACAGAAGGCGAGTGCCAAATCGGAATATTCGGGGGAATGTGAAACCTGGTTTGGACTTTCCACCCTAGTGGCACCTAAGGAAACACCAACACACCTCCCTGAGCACTGACAGGACCATTCCTTGAGAGCCCTCTGTTGCCACGAAATAATAGGATCATGAGAGGCCAACCAAGGAAGACCCAGTACAACAGGAAACTCAGGAGAATCGATCAGGAAGAGACTAATTCTCTCCTCGTGACCCATAGCAATGGGTGCTGTGACCTCCCCAATTAGTCCCGACCCCAAAGGACGACTATCTAAGGCATGTACAGGGAAGGGAACATCAACAGGAACAATAGGAATCCCTAATCTATGTGCTAAGGAGTGGTCAATAAAGTTCCCAGCTGCGTCTGAATCTACTAGCGCCTTATGCTGAGAATGTGGGGAGAACTCAGGAAATTCTATAGGTAACCACATGTGTGCAACAGGGGGCTCTGGGTGAGTTTGTGTGCCTACTCACCTGGGAAGACCCACCAGTGCTCCGCCTGCTACCTCGACCTCCTGGAGAACCACCCCAGCACCGACCAGCAGTGTGCCCTCTGCGGCCATAGCTGGTACAGGGAATGGTCCCCCCCTCCGGTCCCCCTCATAGCAGCCCCTCCTAACTCCATAGATGTGGGATCCAATGTGCTGGATAATGGAACGGGCGGACCCCGATCCAGACGTCCACGGGAGGCCAACAGGTTATCCAGCTGGATAGACAAGTCCACCAGCTGGTCCAGGTTGAGAGTAGTGTCCCTGCAGGCTAGCTCCCTACGAACGTCCTCACGTAAACCACACCTGTAGTGGTTGATCAGGGCCCTCTCACTCCATCCTGCACCAGCTGCCAGAGTTCTGAAGTCCAGTGCGAACTCTTGAGCGCTCCTCATCTCCTGTCTTAGATGAAACAATCTCTCTCCCGCCGCTCTCCCTTCAGGTGGATGATCAAAAACTGCCTGGAAGCGGCGGGAGAAGTCCTCGTAGTCATCCAGAGTAGGACCTTCCCTTCCCCGGATGGAAGCGGCGGGAGAAGTCCTCGTAGTCATCCAGAGTCGGACCTTCCCTTCCCCGAATGGCGTTGGCCCACTCCAGGGCTTTTCCAGTCAGGCAGGAGATGAGAGCGCCCACTCTCTCGCGTCTGGAAGGAGCCGGCTGAACAGCTGCCAGGTAGAGCTCCAGCTGGAGTAGGAACCCCTGGCACCCGGCAACTGATCCGTCTGAATCCCACTGGAACTTGACCACAGAGGGGTGGACATCGGTGTAGGTTGAGGCGTGGGTGGAGGTGTATTAGCGTTGACAGGAAAGCTTCCTCTCTCCCATCTGTCCATAGTTTGCAACACACGATCCATGGCTGTCCCTAGCCGGTTTAACATGGTCGTGTGCTGCTGAACTCGCTCCTCTATTGGGAGAGAAGGGTTGGCTGTACCTGCTGACTCCATTTGAATGGTCCGTGATTCTGTCGGTGATTGGGTGCAGAGTGAAAGTGGAGTCAGGCGCAGGACACAGGTATAGAGTAATCCAACTGAGTTTACTCAAAGAAAAAGCAAAATTCCAAATAGGAACATACAACACAACTCTAACACAAACACAACCACTAGCAACATGAACAATCATGGACAGAACAGAAATGTATGTCAGATGGTTAAATAGGGAATGTAATGAGGGAATGCAAAACAGGTGTGTGTGTGTGTAATCAGACAAAACAAAATGAAACAGAAAAATGGATCGGTAGTGACTAGAAAGCCGGTGACGTCGAAGTCGTGACATGATTACATGTAATCAATTACTTGCAATATGATTACAAAAAATGTAGGTGTAATCAGATTACAGATACTTTTGAAAAACTATATGATTACTTATTCGATTACTTTTACATTCAGAAAGGGTGTTTGCGAAACAAATTCCATTTATGGCAACGTTGTGTTTTGTCAATGACATTCAATTCAGCATTGAAAAAAGGTGCAAGTTTAAGTTTATTCATGATCGAGTCTGACCACAAGTCAGAGACCACTATGTTAACACACCAAATGTGTTTGATGGATCATTTTTGTCGTCTTCTAATGCCTCATAAGGGGGAAAGTAATTGGAAAGTAATCTGATTATGTTACTGAGTTCGGGAAATAAAACAGTTACGTTACTGATTACAATATTGGACAGGGAACTATTAACTGTAAAGGATTACATTAAGAAAGTAACCTACCCAACTCTGATAGGCCTCATCTCGGAATGTGAAGACAAAACATATTATAATGCTCAACCATACCCATAATCAATGGTCAGAGACAAGCTTGTGATGACTCATCCATGTGCCCTAGCATAACTCTAGTCTTCTGAGTACAATAAGTACTGTAAACTGCATGAGCCGGACTTTGAAGGGCCCTGCTTGTTCCTCTGTTCAATTCCATTGATTGTCTGATATGTGTGGGCAGAAGAAAAGTGGAAAGATCACCCGTCTCTTATTTCCTGGGATTCATTTTCAATTCTCATCTCTCTTTTGAAATGAAAACAATTCTCTGCTTTTCTACTACTGCAATATTTTGTGGGAACACAACAAACTAACATGACTAACATTACAACATGACAGACTGGATTTGTTTGTGGGAATGGGGACTCCTGCTGACACATTGATCCTCATTACTGATAAATGCATGCCATGATGCTCCTGAATTACGTGTGTTATTTAAGTCATAATGCCTCAGAAGCCGGTGTTTGGAGGATATATTGGCACGGGTGTTGTTAGGCCATTATCACTTTTATACAACGGGTTACCAACATATTCAAATAATGATTGACATATTTTTATTGAAACGTTATTTTGAGGAATTTATTCATAGTATTTCATCCTTCCACAAGATATAGTTTCGGGTTGCTACCCAAGCCGGCTGGTCATTCGTTCTATCGGTTCGGTGGCTAGAGACTCGACACAGTAGTTCAGTCTTTTTGTTCTGTATCTATGGACACAACCCAGTCGTTTGTTCTAAATGTTTCATTGCCATACTGGCCAGCAATGTTCTTATCCCTTGTTTGCTAGCTAGCCAACTACGGCTGATTTACAGTCACGTCAAAAAGAGTAGCTAGAATAACAGCAAAGTAGCTGCATTTTCATTTGTTTAAGCTGTTTTGTAGTGACATTTAGTGGGACACACCCATAACAATGAGCTAATGAGGTGCGATTTTCCATGGCATAGAAAATTTGCCCACTCGTCAGGACACTGTTGTTCAGGGGAGCTAGTCAACAACACAGCTAATACAATTACAATGTTGCAGTCGGAGAGACAGACACCAAGGTTCATACAAATCTCTGCTTTTGAAAACAAAATGTTAGTTTAAAAGAAATGTGAGATAATGTCTTGATGGTTTTTATAGTGGAGATCAAGTTTAGAAATGAATTGGCTGGGCTGATGAGACAGGATGGATTGCGCAGTCAGATGGAACAGAGTAAATAGGTATTTTAACATCATAGATTTAGTTGGTGGTAACTTGTGGAATAGACAATGGCTGGAATGCAGTTTTAACCAATCAGCATTTAGGATTAGACCCACCCATTGTGTATATGATCATATTATGCTATTTAGCAGATGCAATATAGGGGTGGCAAGTAGCCTAGCAATTAAGTGCGTGGGGCAGTAACTGAAAGGTCGCTGGATCCAAGGTGGCAAGGTGGTAAAATCTGCCTTGAGCAAGGCAGTTCACTCCCCAGGCGCTGACGACATGGACGTTGATTAGAGGGATTGGGTCAAATGCGAGACAGATATTTCGGTTGAATGCATTCAGGTTCTGTAACTGATTAGGTATACTCTTTTATCCAAAGCAACTTACAGTTATGTTATGAATGTATATATATATATATTATTTTTTTTTTTACATATGGGTGGTCCCGGGAATCAAACCCACTATCCTGGCGTTGCAAGCGCCATGTTCTAACAACTGAGCTACAGAGGACCTATGTATGTGTGAGTGTGTGTGAAAAGTTAGTGACCTTGTTTTTTATTTGTTAACTTGAATGGAACCCCTACCTAATGTATTAGATTTTAATGTATTTTAGTTGATGCTGCATGATGACACATTATCATCATCAGTGGCTGGACAGTTGTTGGCTATGGGTCATTTCTCTGAAAGCATCGTCTGACACTTAAAGGAATTCATTATTTGAAGGATAGCGCTATGATCAAATCTTTTTGTTTGAAAGGTTGAAACTGAGATGTCTCAGTCAAATCAGCACCCATTTAAAAAAGCATTAGGATAAACAGCCAGAAAAAGACTATGCTTTTCTTTGAAGTGATCCTGAAAATATTTGATGTAATATTTGATCACGTTTCATTTCACAGCCAATGGATATTGGACCTGGACAAAGTATATTAGGTGTCACTTTGCTCTTTGAAGTCAGCTAGCTATACCATCTTATGTCGGTATGTCCTCATCCTCATCATCCTCACATGCATATTTGAAATCACATTTTATTATTTTGATCCTATCTGCCACCACCACCACCTTCAACTTAATCTCCTGCCAGCCCCACGGTACTAGTCTCTACTAATGAGTCCTTTCATGCTTTTTCTGTGAAATTCAAAAATCACAGAATAAAAGACAGAACTATTTATAATGTCCTGTCAGACAACTCCAATTAAGTTATATTAACGTTAATACAGTAGCACAAAGACCTATATGAGTTGTGTGTCAGGTGAACAATATGCTAACTGATGTGTCACAAATGAACCGTTTAATGGCTTTATCATCCACATCACTTTCAGCTCACTTACTCAAGATATTAAAGTCTAGTTCTCAATTCTAGTGAAACCTGCCACAATATGATTTCAATGCAAATATACTGAACAAAAATATAAACGCAACATGCAACAGTTTCAAAGATTATAGCGTTACAGTTCATGTAAGGAAATCAGTCAATTGAAATAAATCCATTCGGCCTTCATCTATGGATTTCACATGACTGTATATACAGATATACAACTGTTGGTCACAGAACCCTTAAAAAAGGTAGGGGCGTGGATAAGAAAACCAGTTAGTATCTGGTGTAACCACCATTTGTATCATGCAGCGCGACACATCTCCTTCGCATAGAGTTGATCAGGCTGTTGATTGTGGCCTGTGGAATGTTGTCCCATTCCACTTCAATGGCTGTGCAAAGTTGCTGGATATTGGCAGGAACTGGAATACGCTGTCATACACGTTGATCCAGAGCATCCCAAACATGCTCAATGGGTGGCATGTCTGGTGAGTATGCAGGCCATGGAAGAAGTGGAACATTTTCAGCTTCCAGAAATTGTGTAAAGATCCTTGCGACATGGCCATTCATTATCATGCTGAAACATGAGGTGATGGCGGTGGATGAATGGCACAACAATAGGCCTCAAGATCTCGTCACGGTATCAGTGTGCATTCAAATTGCCATCGATAAAATGCTATTGTGTTTGTTGTCCATAGCTTGTGCCTGCCCATACCATAACCCCACTCTCACCATGGGCCACTCTGTTCATTATATTGACATCAGCAAACTGCTCGTCCACACAACGCCATGGTCTGCGGTTGTGAGGCTGGCTGGACGTACTGACAAATTCTCCAAAATGATGTTGGAGGCGGCTTATGGTAGAGAAATGAACATTCAATTATCCGGCAATAGCTCTGGTGGACATTCCTGCAATCAGTATTCCAATTGCACGCTACCTCAAAACTTGATACATCTGTGGCATTGTGTTGTGTGACAAAACTGCACATTTTAGAGTGGCCTTTTATTGTCCCCAGCATAAGGTGCGGCATATCACACCTGTCAGGTGGATGGATTATCTTGGCAAAGGAGAAATGCTCAGTAACAGGGATGTAAACAAATTTGTATAATATTTTTGTCCGTATGTAAAATTTCTGGGATTTTTATTTCAGCGCATGAAACATGGGACCAACACTTTACATGTTGCGTTTATAATTTTGTTTAGTATATAAGCAGTATATCAAACCATCTGTATATTAACTCAACATATTGAACACTAAAGGGTGGATACTTGCTCTGAAGTGAGAGAGATAGAGACAGTAAAGAGAGAATGGGAGAGCGAGAGAGAGACGGAGCAAGAGAGAGAGAGAGAGAGAGAGAGAGAAAGAAAGAAAGAAAGAAAGAAAGAAAGAAAGAAAGAAAGAAAGAAAGAAAGAAAGAGAAAGAAAGATTGATGAAGATGGATGAGTGCCCAATACTATGGGTTTAGAATGCTGATGAAGTGCAATGGCATATTATCGTGTGGCCACTGTACGGTGACAGAATTAGCTGAACCGGTACTGTGTGATTAAGACCATCTCTCCCTTGGACAAATTCTCAATTATTGACAGAAAGACAGTATACATACAGTATCTGACCATGCAGTACTTTTATTTATTTATTTATTATTTATTTAACCTTTACTTAACTAGGCAAGTCAGATAAGAATAAATTCTTATTTACAATGCCGACCTACTCCCCCGGCCAAACCCTCCCCTAACCCGGATGACGCTGGAAAAATTGTGCACCACCCTATGGGACTCCTGTTTACGGCCCGTTGTGACACAGCCAGGGAACAAACCAGGGTCTGTAGTGACACCTTTAGCACTGCAATGCAGTGCCTTGGACCGCTGCCCATTTGGGAGACTTCTAGTCCGTGTCTGGTCTAATAACCTGTGGAGCTTGTCGTCAGACTGGGAGTGCACTACACAACACACCAGCAGAGCTGCAAACAGCCAGTTCTCATCAGATTCATCCCATTCAGGATAATACAGGCAGAACCATCATACGGATAAGCATCCAGATATTAAGGATGGGGAATTATGCAGAAACCAATTGACGAGGCTTTTCATGTGTCAGTATGAGTATTGTCCCTCACTGAGTTCTGGTCTCTATGAGATATGAGTGACAGACTGTAACAGAGAGACTTAATAAGAGAATGGTGAATGGACAGATGTTGGATTCTACAGAAGACCATGTTTGCGTCCCAAATGGCACCCGATTCCCTATGTAATGCACCAGAGCCCTGGTCAAAAATACTGCACTACATAGGGAATTGGGGGGGCATTTTAGGACAGTTTAGATTTTAATAAAGATGTTTCATATTAGTTACTATTCAGCTATTCAGATTGAATGATAATACCTAATGTCTGCTGTGAGTGAGTACCTTTATAATGGATAAATGAATGATGTATAGGTATTGCATAATTATTAGTATAATAGACAAATACATTCAGTATCAGAATAAGGAGCGAGACACTAGTAAACCAGAACAACATAAACATAGTTGGAAATTCAACAGATTACTAGTTTGAATGTATCTGTTGTTCAAATAACTAATAAATGAAATAAAGGTTACATTTGTTATATCAGAATGTTAAGACCAAACTGAATGTTTTGATTAGGCCCCTCTGAATAAAAAACTAACTTCTGTAGGTTTATGTTTTAAGGTTTTAACACCTGTTATAAAACAAATGCAATAAAAACATGAAGCTTGCTTTGTTCTTAACCACAGACTGACTACCTCTGATCAGGCATTTCCTCAGCATTTAAATGTACTTGTATTGTCCTCCCGTTGGTAATAGAGTCTATTATAAGTTGATTCATTTAAATTGGGGTCACTTTTATCTAGGGGTCTCATGCCTGTCCCTTTCTGATTACACCGTATATTGAATGAATGAAATCTTCCCCTACATTTCCATTCAAGTAAAGCGACATTGGCACAGCCACAGAGCAGCTCAAGGTTATCATCAAGTCAAATCAATTGATAGTGTGTGTTTTTTTACAGCGCTCTAGGGTAGTGCCTCAAAGGATGCAGTATGCATTATGCAATTACAGGTGCAATATGGTAATGCAATATTGTGTGGTTGTGTATACTTACTGTCTGTGGCTGTTTATGCCATGTAGCATTAGATGAGGTCATTCATGTTTAGGTTAAGTTAGAGGCGTATGGCATAATTTACTATCCAATCCATCCACTTCCAACACAGTACCCCATTATCATTGACTGTTACACTTGAATATTTTTGTGTGACTTTACATGCAATGTTTTCTATGAAAGATTATTCTTTCTTTTTCATTGCATGGCAGATGGATAGTTCAGATTGAACTATAATTGCTTTATCAATCATCAATGGCCACACACACATGTAAACAGGGATAGAGAGTGAGATGGCTGAAGGGGCTTCATCAATATGTTCCACTGGGACCTAATATCTCACTGGGGAAATATGAAGCAAACTGCATCACCAACTTAACATTCATCCATTGCATGAACGCTAAAGATGGATTTCATCAAGCTTCACTGACTAGGGAAGGACATGTTAAATTCAGTTTAAATCGTGTTCAGTTTGACATGTTTTATACGTCTCGCAATTTTGTCACTTTGTCAGAGTGACAGAGAGACAAAAAACCATGAGAGAGGCAAACCCCTTTCAAAACCAATCACCAGTAGTACCAGGACAAGAAACAACTCCCTTAACTTGATCTAGGGAGGGACTAATCAATATTCAGAAAAAACAGTTTGTTATTGGATTGATGTGTTAAAAATGGAACCCAAAATTATTAGTAATATAGTTCCTATTTGAGAATGGAGGTGATGTTGCACAATCTATCGTTATGATTGAATGTGTACATTTCAGTCAACTTGCTCTGTGACTCACAGTTGAGTGGAGTTCAATTTTAGACAAAGACGCAACATAATGGCTTTAGAGAGCAAAATCTCAGTGGACTATTAATACAAGAGCTTACAACCGAGCGACATTTCCTTGGGGAGCAAGTCATTCTTTGTCCCTGTGTATTAACTAGATAGTCAGACACTCAGGAATGTCTTCCTCTCAAAGATCCATTCTGAAATGGCCAAGTACCAAATGAGAATATCTCACTATTGGGTGGGCAATCTGGAGAATGCTATTGAACCAGACCTATTGAGTTAACTGAGTTGAGTTATTCTTATATCTTTGGGTACTTTAGTTGACCATTGCAACTGTTCAATTCAACTGTATTCTCCTAAAATTCCCAATGATGGTGAGAAGATAAGAAGGTGGCAAGGTGGCACCTAAAGAGTGACAATGTGACACATACAGTTGAAGTCGGAAGTTTACATACACCTGACATTTAATCCTAGTAAAAATTCCCTGTCTTCCGTCAGTTAGGATCACCACTTTATTTTAAGAATGTGAAATGTCAGAATAATAGTAGAGAGAATGATTTATTTCAGCTTTTATTTCTTTCATCACATTCCCAGTGTCTCAGAAGTTTACATACACTCAATTACTATTTGGTAGCATTGCCTTTAAATTATTTAACTTGGGTCAAACATTTTAGGTAGCCCTCCACAAGCTTCCCACAATAAGTTGGGTGAATTTTGGCCCATTCCTCCTGACAGACCTGGTGTAACCGAGTCAGGGTTGTAGGCCTGCTTGCTCGCACACGCTTTTTCAGTTCGGCCCACAAATTTTCTATGGGACTGAGGTCAGGGCTTTGTGATGGCCACTCCAATACCTTGACTTTGTTGATCTTAAGCCATTTTGCCATAACTTTGGAAGTATGCTTGGGGTCATTGTCCATTTGGAACACCCATTTGCGACCAAGCTTTAATTTCCTGACTGATGTCTTGTGATGTTGCTTCAATATATCCACATCATTTTCCTACCTCATGATGCCATCTATTTTGTGAAGTGCACCAGTCCCTTTTGCAGGAAAGCACTTGCGTACTATTGTTTGTACAGATGAACATGGTACCTTCAGGTGTTTGGAAATTGCTCCCAAGGATGAACCAGACTTGTGGAGGTCCACAATTGGAGGTCTTGACTGATTTCTTTAGATTTTCCCATGATGTCAAGCAAAGAGGCACTGAGTTTGAATGTAAGCCTTGAAATACCTCCACAGGTACACCTCATATTGACTCGATTACCCCATCAGAAGCTTCTAAAGCCCTTCTGGAATTTTCCAATCTGTTAAAGGCACAGTGAACTTAGTCTATGTAAACTTCTGACCCACTGGAATTGTGATATAGTGAATTATAAATTAAATAATCTGTCTGTAAACAATTGTTGGAAAGATTACTTGTGTCATGCACAAAGTAGATGTCCTAACCGACTTGCCAAAACTATAGTTTGTTAACAAGAAATTTGTGGAGTGGTTGAAAAACGAGTTTTAAATACTCCAACCTAAGTGTATGTAAACTTCAGACTTCAACTGTATTATTAGGAATTTAATAGGATATCTATGGTGTGATATCAGTTCTGAGGGGCAAAGGTGGCCCAGCTTCATGAGTGACAGTGTGGGTACCGAGGAAGGAGCCGTAAGGTTATTATCACGTTTAAGGTAAGACCCAGGTGCAGACAGTGTCGAAATAACAAAAGTTTATTATTCTAACAGGGGAATGCAAAAGGACAGGTCAAGGGCAGGCACAGGTCAGTAATCCAGATAGGTGGGGCAAAGGTACAGGACGGCAGGCAGGCTCAGGGTCAGAGCAGGCAGGAATGGTCAAAACCGGGAAACAAGAAAACATGAACAATAACAAAGACAGGAGCAAGGGGAAAAAACGCTGGTAGGCTTGATGAACAAACCGAACTGGCAACAGACAAACAGAGAACACAGCTATAAATACACAGGGGATAATGGGGAAGTTTGGCGACACCTGGAGGGGGGTGGAGACAATCACAAAGTCAGGTGAAACACATCAGGGTGTGAGAGTACTCCCCCAGGGGCACCACCTGGCGCCCTACCTAGGCACATACCTGGTTGACCAGGGTGTCGGTGTTGGAAATCCGTGATGAGGCCTGGTCCGGGATGTTCCTGGCGGGGACCCAGAACCTCTCCTCCAGGTCATAACCCTCCCAGTCAATCAGGTACTAGAACCCCCTGCCCCAAGGTCAAACCTTCAGGAGTCGCCTCACCGTGTATGCTGGTTGGAGAAAGGGGTGGGCCTGGAAACAGGAGACAAAGGGCTGTGAGACATGGGTTTAACTCTGGATGTACACGAAGGGTACGGGGCAACAGAAGATGAACAGCAGAGGTGCTAATGATTTTGGAGATGAGAAACGGGCCGATAAACCAGGGGGAGGGTTTGTGGGATTCCACCCGGAGGGGCAGATCCCGGACGGATAGCCATACCTTCTGCCCGAGACCTTACCAGGGAGCTGGGATCCGGTGGCGATCCGCTTGTCGTTGATACCTGGAGGTGGTCTTGAGGAGGGCCGGGCTCTCCTCCAGGCACGACAACAGCGGCAGACAAACATTTGGTCAGAAGGTATGCCGACCACTTCTTCCTGCTCAGGGAAGAGTGGGGGCTAATACCCCAAAGAACACTCAAAAGGAGAAGGGTGTTGCGGGCGTATTTGACCCACACAAGCTGCTGGCTCCAGGTGGTGGGTTTGGCGGAGACCAGGCAGCGCAGAGTGGTCTCTTGGTCCTGGTTGGCTTGCTCTGACTGGCCGTTGGACTGTGGGTGGAACCCGGAGGTGAGGGACAGGCAGAGGTTGGAGGAGACCAGCCAGAGCTTGCCAAGGTGTCTTGTCCTGTGCACAAACCGTGCAAGCGACGACGAATGCGGACACGTCAGGCACCATGATAGGCCACCAAAAGTGCTGTCGCACAAAGGCCAGGGTCCAATAGGAGCCCGGGTGGCAGGCAAGCCTGGATGAGTGGGCCCACTCCAGAACCGCGGAGCAGACGGTGTGAGGAAAGAACATTTGGTAATCAGAGCCCCCCAGGGTTCACGGACCTGCTTCCCTATTCCCCAGCTGAGTGACGTCACCAGGCACTAAGTGGGAAGGATGGTTTCAGGTTCCGGGGTCATAGTCGAGGGACTATGGTGGCTGGACAGTGCATCCGGCTTGACATTCTTGGATCCCGGCCGGGAACAGAGGTGGGGAACTGAGAAATATAGGAGAGGTAATAAACAGGTGATTGATTCCCGGTGAGTCCAATAATACGCTGATGCGCGTGACGGGGAAAGGCAGGTGTGCGTAATGATGGTGGCAGGAGTGCGCAATGCTGGGGAGCCTGGCGCCCTCAAACGCCATGGTGGAAGAGCGGGAGCATGCGTGACAGTTATAGACCAATCCTGTCTAGATCAGAGCACAAACTACAACCACATAGCCCACATGTGCTGTATCTGGGAAACATAGGCATATCCATTCTACAATGAAGGCAACGTGTTATCAAGGTGGACAAGTAACCAGCCGAAACCAGCCATTGCATATCACAGAATCTCACTGAGTTTTATTGCATTGTAATAATTTAGCAATTTGCAGATTAGTAAATACGCTTTAAATAGATTCTGTATGTTGTTTGGTGGCCTTGTTTATTTGTTATATATGTGTGTAAACCATTTCCAAATCAGTGTGTGAGGCTGCTGATGAAGAGATCAAACATGTCTCCTCTCCACTGTGAAGGGCTGACAAGCTCAGCAGGGGTAGTTACCATGAGGATGATAAATATTTCACAGCGCCCCAGTCAACTGTGTGAAGTTAGTTGGGTTTGGTAGACAAAATATTAGAGTACAATAGATAAAGAAACAGGTCAATAGTAGTCATTTGAAACATGGTATTTCTAGTTGAGGCTCTCTATTAAGGCTCTAAAACTGCTGTTTATTGACAGTCCCTGCTGATGCAAATGTACAAACATATGTATCACTCATCCAAATTCATATTTGTACACAAATCCTATCAAGAACACTGAGAGAAAGAGAGAGAGCATCAGAACTATTTAGGGTGCACTCCAGCTGAAGTGATGAGTCACTTAAGAAATGTGCTGAAGAACAGCACGGTAAAATCAAACAATACTTTCTATTTGACCTCATTCAAATGACCCTGTACTGCTTTCATCTACTGGGAAAGGTGCCAATCTAAAGAAAATACAAATAAAGGAAGTATTGTTCTTGGGAGTTAGATTTTTTGGGGGGCAGCTCATTGAGACAATATTAAACTAATTCTCTCTAATTATTTGCACACACAGTGCATCCCCTGATATCAAACCAAATATACCATGTTTCCATGTTATGATGAGACTCAAGTACTCTGATCAATACATGAGATAAAAACATCGCAATATTATTTTCCTCTGACAATGATGGCAAATCGAAATAATCTGATAGCACATCAATAGACAAGGGAGAAAGCATTGTTTCCTCACTGAAATAAGCCAGTGACTTCCCCATATAAGTATGTTTCCTTTATTCATATTGTAGAAACAGCGCAGCGTGCATGTGACCAACGTTTTGGAGATGCTAATTTATGCTAAACGGGTCTATACCTAATCACAGCCTGCCTGAGTAAGGCATTATGCATGATGTTATAATAATGTCTAGAAAGGTATTTGCCAACATTACCTCCTCAGATCACAATTACAGGGGAGTACAAAATTGCTAATGAAAGATTGGGATAATTAGGGTCACTTTGCAAACACAAGTCATCTATCTGGTTCCAGCGAGCTGAATAATTCAATGGGCAGATTAGTTATTGTAATGAGGCCTGGTGATTGTGTGACGAGTTGTCATATCTCTCATTCTGATGTGCTGCGGCCTCCTTCATTTGCATTGATCTCCTGTCCGGTTCATTGCTCTCCCGAGTGATGATGAGGAAATTCCACTGTACGTTTTCTATTGGCCTAATTGATTGTGGGCTGCATGGAGACAGACACAGTCAGACTGTGAATGCCAGAGCAGGTGTTGATTGGCTGAGCAGGCAGTCAGGAGGTGTGTATTTTGGGCTGATAAGGTGTGATGCTGTCTTGGCGTTGTATGGGAATGAACTAGTGAAACCTCTGGATGCTATTTTAATTCATATACCCGTTCATTACAAGCTTCTTATCTATCGTTAACTGGCTGGCATGAAATGAAGAATCATCATGGTGGGGTTGGTAACACTGTAGTAGTCTAGTTATACACTGTAGTATCCTCTATTTCCCTCTCCATTCATTAATCTGTGAATGCCATTCATGGCTTTATCCAGTATAATGTACTGTATGCCCATGGATGACCAAAACACTTATGGGTTGAATAAGAATGGCACTGACTCAGTGAATAATATGCATACTATATCATTTCAAAGCCAATCTCATTGCACCATGACTCATTTTCTGAAGGTAATTTCCATGTAAAAGGATCCATGAGTGTAACCTGGACGCTGGCAGTCGGAAAGCAAGTGCAGGTGGTGAATTTAGGAATAAACGGAACAAGGAACAATACAAGAACCACGAGTAGTGTACAGACATGAAACACATAGTTATATTCCCCAGGCAGTATTGACTAAGGGAGTGACCGATATAGGGGAGGTAATCAGTGAAGTGATGGAGTCCAGGTGTGCCTATTGATTAAGCGCAGGTGCGCGTAAATGATGAATGCCAGGTGTGCACAATAATTATTGCCAGGACCAGTGGTTAGTAAACCAGCACATCAAACGCAGGAGCTGGGAGTATATATATATTTTAAATTAAAGCATAAAGTGCGTTTGGGAAGTATTCAGACCAGTTGACTTTTTCCACATTTTGTTACAGCCTTATTCTAAAATATATTAAATAGTTTCCCCCACCCTCATCAATCTGCACACAATACCCCATAATGACAAAGTCAAAACAAGTTTTTAGACATTTTTACGTATGTATAAAAAAAAGTTACATGAGTATTCCCGACCCTTTACCCAGTACAGCGATTTCAGCCTCAAGACTTCTTGGATATGACGCTACAAGCTTGTCACACCTGTATTAGGGGAGTTTCTCCCATTCTTCTATGCAGATCCACTCAAACGCTGTCAGGTTGGATGGGGAGCATCGCTGCACAGCAATTTTCAGGTCTCTCCAGAGATGTTCGATCGGCTTCAATTCCGGACTCTGGCTGGGCCACTCAAGAACCTTCAGAGACTTGTCCCGAAGCCACTCCTGCGTTGTCTTGGCTGTGTGCTTAAGGTTGTTGTCCTGTTGGAAGGTGAACCTTCTTCCCAGTCTGAGGTCCTGAGCGCTCTGGAGCAGGTTTTCATCAAGGATCTCTCTGTACTTTGCGCCATTCATCTTTCCCTCGATCCTGACTAGTTTCAATCCCTGCAGCTGAAAAACATCCCCACAGCATGATGCTGCCACCACCATGCTTCACCATAGGGATGGTGCCAGGTTTCCCACAGACGTGACATTTGACATTCAGACCAAAGAGTTCCATCATGGTTTCACCAGACCAGAGAATCTTGCTTCTCATGATCTGAGAGTCCTTTAGGTGCCTTTGGCAAACTCCAGCGGGCTGTCATATGCCATTTACTGAGGAGTGGCTTCCGACTGGCGCCTCTACCATGAAGGCCTTATTGGTGGACTGCTGCAGACTTGGTTGTCCTTCTGAATGGTTCTCCCATCTACACAGAGGAACTCTGGAGCTCTGTCAGAGTGACCATCGGGTTCTTAGTCACCTTCCTGTCCAAGGCCCTTCTCCCCGAATTTTTGTTGTTTACATTTTTATTTAACCTTTATTTAACTAGGCAAGTCAGTTAAGAACAAATATCTACAATGACGGCCTACCAAGAGGCAAAAGGCCTCCTTCAGGGATGGGGGCCTGGGATAAAAAATAAATACAATATAAATATAGGACAAAACACACATCACAACAAGAGAGACACCACAACACCACATGAAGAGAGACAGCAGAGACGGCTGAAACAGCAGATTTTCTGACTTTATACACTGCACTCTTTGAGAGAGGTAGTTAACAAACCAGGCCAAAGACCCCTCAGAGATATCAATACTCCTTAGCCGACCCACAAGAATGGAATGGTCTACCGTATCAAAAGCTTTGGCCAAGTCAATAAAAATAGCATTATAATATTGCTTAGAATCGAGGGTAATTGTGACATCATTGAGGACCTTTAAGGTTGCAGTGACACATCCATAACCTGAGCAGTAACCAGATTGCATACCCGAGAGAATACTATAGACATCAAGAAAGCCAGTCAGTTGATTATTGACAAGTTTTTCCAAGACTTTTGATAAACAGGGCAAAATAGAAATAGGCCTATAACAGTTACAATCAGCTTGATCTCCCCCTTTAAATAAAGGACGAACCGTGGCTTCCTTAAAAGCAATGAGAACTTCCCCAGATTGGAGAGACAGGTTAAAAAGATTGGAGATAGGCTTGGCGATGATAGGGGCAGCAACCAATAAGAAGAAAGGGTCTAAACCAACTGACCCAGATGGTTTTTTGGTGTCAAGTTTAAGGAGCACCTTTAGCACATCGGACTCAGTGACTGCCTGCAGGAAGAAAATTTGACCAGTTTGGCCGGGCAGACAGCTATAGTAAGAGTCTTGGTGGTTCCAAACTTCTTCCATTTAAGAATGATGGAGGACACATGTTCTTGTGAACCTTCAATGCTGCAGAAATGTTTTGGTACACTTCCCCAGATCTGTGCCTCGACACAATTCTGTCTCGGAGCTCTACGGACAATTCCTTTGACCTCAAGTCCTGGTTTTTACTCTGACATGCACTGTCATCTGTGGGAACTCATATAGACAGGTGTGTGCCTGTACACATCCTCTCCAATCAATTGAATTTACCACAGGTGGACTCCAATCATGTTGTAGAAACATCTCAAGGATGATCAATGGAAACAGGATGCACCTGAGCTCAATTTCGAGTCTCATAGCAAAGGGTCTGAATACATATGTAAATAAGGTATTTCTGTTTTTATTTTTATTACATTTGCAAACATTTCTAAAAAACTGTTTTCGCTTTGTCATTATGGGGTATTGGTTGTAGGTTGATGAGGATTTTTTTAAATCAATTTTAGAAAAAGTCAAAGGTTCTGAATACTTTCCAATTGCACTGTATATACATTTTTAGGAATACGCAAAGACTGTGAAGTCTTGTCAAACAGACGGAAAACAGGTCTTAGAAAACATCTACCAGAAAAATTCTTAAAAAGGTATTAGAAAGACATCAAAACACAATGTTGGAGTAAAGACCCCTGCCCAAAGATTTTATAAACAATACAAAACATACACATAGAAACGACCACAATCATACAAACATCAACTACATCACACCTGCTCACACCCCCATCTCCAGTGCCGGCATCACTTAAACAGCACCATTTTGTTTCTCTCCGTAGCCCCCGTTTTCCCATTGTTTTTATTGATTAATTTCCAATTTTTTAGTATACTTTTTTTCAAGATGAGTGATGAGAAGAGAATCGTCCAACCCATTGGGTTAGCTCCACCAACAACTTCCTGACTTTATAGAGTTTCCAGAAAGCATGGATTATTGAGTCATTATTCATTTTACACTTAAAACATGACTCTACCGTTGTGCTGTAGAATTTGTGAATTTTGTCTCTTGTATAATCAATTCTATATATTATCCCATATTGCATTAAGCGTACATTTTCTTTAACTGTAATTTTGTTAGTTATGCTCAGTTTTTGTAGGTTTTGGTTTCCAATCATTTCTATTTTTTCGAACAGATTATCAGTTGGATATGCTCTCTACAAAATGTTGTCTTCCCTATCATATGAATATCCTTTTCTGACTCAAATAAGATTCCCTGAAGGTTCCTCTGACGTCCAAAATATTTCAAATAAAAATGTTGTGATATACAACTGTTAAGTTGCATGTATTTGAAACTATCTACATTGGTCTGACCAAAATTACTTCATAATTCTGTCATGGAAATAAGTTTAGTTTATATTCATGTTTGGTTCAATTGCCAGTGCATACTGGCCAATAATTATAACAGCGATTTTGATCCAACCATAAATTTATACATTGTGCCCATGACCTGAGAGGATGGACATTCAATATGTAGCTAGATGTAGAAGGCTAATGTTAACTAGCTAATGTTTCCAACGAAAGGAAGTTAGGATATCAAGCAAGCATTTTAACCAGGACAACAAAAAATAAAAGTGTGTACTGTATGACAGAGTGATAGACTGTTTCGTCATCATGAGAGGAGGACGGCATCAGAGTTTCTACAAGTAGGGTGAGTCAACATGTTTTTTCTACTTGCACGCACACATGCACAGAAAAGACACATACACAGAAGTCAGAACCATGGACAGCCACATCATATTTAGCTTACTTTGATTGAACTAAATTGTTTTTGGTATCTTTTAATTGTCACTGTATTAGACAAAGCATAGGTGATTTCATGATGTTGAAATGTTGAAGTTGAAATGGTGATGGAGTAGTGGAGGCAGCTCCTGTTTTGTTTGCTACTTGCGGTAACTCTCCATGGTTCTAAATCAATAGTTGTTTAGTAATCCCAAAATGCCGGAAACATTAACTTGCTTGACCATGCTGTAGGTCATGTAACTATTTGTTTAGATGCAATATGCTTTGTGGACATCACCAGACAGAGGTTGCTCTCCAGTTTTGTGAAAAAACAAAGGTGTGGTTGAATTTATTTTGCCACTGTGTCTTCTTATTGTCTCGGCCTTGGTCCTATATATCACGGTGTTAAGGCATACGAACTAACAGGTTATAGAGCAGACAACACAATTATCACAACATGTAGGTTGTAATATGTTTTTTTTCTGGCTTGTCTTCCCCAGTGATTTTACCCACACACTGCTACTGGTTCTTGTATTTGTTATTAAGTGTCTATTTTAATAAACCCTGTTTGATTGAAATGTATCAAGTCTGGTAAGACTTTTGCCATTTTATTGTTTATAAGCTTTGTTATTATTTTATTGTTACGATTTATTAAAGTATGGGTCTATAATCAAATGAAGACTAAGAGTCTAAGCCTCTACTAAGCTAACACATGGAATTGTTTTAAGACAGTCATAGCATGGATAATTTAGCTATTTCATGACCCATGTAGGTATCACAAAAAAATATTTAGAAATTATTTGATGAAACATTGAATTTGCTTTCTGTCCAAAAATGATGCAGAAAAATGTATCCATGCTTTTGTCACTTCTAGGTTAGACTACTGCAAATCAAATCAAATCAAATCAAATTTTATTTGTCACATACACATGGTTAGCAGATGTTAATGCGAGTGTAGCAAAATGCTTGTGCTTCTAGTTCCGACAATGCAGTAATAACCAACAAGTAATCTAACTAACAATTCCAAAACTACTGTCTTGTACACAGTGTGAGGGGATAAATAATATGTACATAAGGATATATGAATGAGTGATGGTACAGAGCAGCATAGGCAGATACAGTAGATTGTATCGAGTACAGTATATACATATGAGATGAGTATGTAAACAAAGTGGCATAGTTAAAGTGGCTAGTGATACATGTATTACATAAGGATACAGTCGATGATATAGAGTACAGTATATACGTATGCCTATGAGATGAATAATGTAGGGTGAGTAACATTATATAAGGTAGCATTGGTTAAAGTGGCTAGTGATATATTTACATCATTTCCCATCAATTCCCATTATTAAAGTGGCTGGAGTTGAGTCAGTGTCAGTGTGTTGGCAGCAGCCACTCAATGTTAGTGGTGGCTGTTTAACAGTCTGATAGCCTTGAGATAGAAGCTGTTTTTCAGTCTCTCGGTCCCAGCTTTGATGCACCTGTACTGACCTCGCCTTCTGGATGATAGCGGGGTGAACAGGCAGTGGCTCGGGTGGTTGATGTCCTTGATGATCTTTATGGCCTTCCTGTGACATCGGGTGGTGTATGTGTCCTGGAGGGCAGGTAGTTTGCCCCCGGTGATGCGTTGTGCAGACCTCACTACCCTCTGGAGAGCCTTACGGTTGAGGGCGGAGCAGTTGCCGTACCAGGCGGTGATACAGCCCGCCAGGATGCTCTCGATTGTGCATCTGTAGAAGTTTGTGAGTGCTTTTGGTGACAAGCCGAATTTCTTCAGCCTCCTGAGGTTGAAGAGGCGCTGCTGCGCCTTCTTCACAATGCTGTCTGTGTGAGTGGACCAATTCAGTTTGTCTGTGATGTGTATGCCGAGGAACTTAAAACTTGCTACCCTCTCCACTACTGTTCCATCGATGTGGATAGGGGGGTGTTCCCTCTGCTGTTTCCTGAAGTCCACAATCATCTCCTTAGTTTTGTTGACGTTGAGTGTGAGGTTATTTTCCTGACACCACACTCCGAGGGCCCTCACCTCCTCCCTGTAGGCTGTCTCGTCGTTGTTGGTAATCAAGCCTACCACTGTTGTGTCGTCCGCAAACTTGATGATTGAGTTGGAGGCGTGCGTGGCCACGCAGTCGTGGGTGAACAGGGAGTACAGGAGAGGGCTCAGAACGCACCCTTGTGGGGCCCCAGTGTTGAGGATCAGCGGGGAGGAGATGTTGTTGCCTACCCTCACCACCTGGGGGCGGCCCGTCAGGAAGTCCAGTACCCAGTTGCACAGGGCGGGGTCGAGACCCAGGGTCTCGAGCTTGATGACGAGCTTGGAGGGTACTATGGTGTTGAATGCCGAACTGTAGTCAATGAACAGCATTCTCACATAGGTATTCCTCTTGTCCAGATGGGTTAGGGCAGTGTGCAGTGTGGTTGAGATTGCATCGTCTGTGGACCTATTTGGGCGGTAAGCAAATTGGAGTGGGTCTAGGGTGTCAGGTAGGGTGGAGGTGATATGGTCCTTGACTAGTCTCTCAAAGCACTTCATGATGACGGAAGTGAGTGCTACGGGGCGGTAGTCGTTTAGCTCAGTTACCTTAGCTTTCTTGGGAACAGGAACAATGGTGGCCCTCTTGAAGCATGTGGGAACAGCAGACTGGTATAGGGATT
The DNA here is from genome assembly GCF_013265735.2 of Oncorhynchus mykiss. NCBI lineage: Eukaryota > Metazoa > Chordata > Actinopteri > Salmoniformes > Salmonidae > Oncorhynchus > Oncorhynchus mykiss. The sequence continues at coordinate 20,094,352 of NC_048588.1, forward strand.
GATTGAATATGTCCGTAAACACACCGGCCAGCTGGTCTGCGCATGCTCTGAGGGCGCGGCTGGGGATGCCGTCTGGGCCTGCAGCCTTGCGAGGGTTAACACGTTTAAATGTCTTACTCACCTCGGCTGCAGTGAAGGAGAGACCGCAAGTTTTCGTTGCAGGCCGTGTCAGTGGCACTGTATTGTCCTCAAAGCGGGCAAAAAAGTTATTTAGTCTGCCTGGGAGCAGGACATCCTGGTCCGTGACTGGGCTGGATTTCTTCCTGTTGTCCGTGATTGACTGTAGACCCTGCCACATGCCTCTTGTGTCTGAGCCGTTGAATTGAGATTCTACTTTGTCTCTGTACTGACGCTTAGCTTGTTTGATAGCCTTGCGGAGGGAATAGCTGCACTGTTTGTATTCGGTCATGTTACCAGACACCTTGCCCTGATTAAAAGCAGTGGTTCGCGCTTTCAGTTTCACACGAATGCTGCCATCAATCCACGGTTTCTGGTTAGGGAATGTTTTAATCGTTGCTATGGGAACGACATCTTCAACGCACGTTCTAATGAACTCGCACACCGAATCAGCGTATTCGTCAATGTTGTTGTCTGACGCAATACGAAACATGTCCCAGTCCACGTGATGGAAGCAGTCTTGGAGTGTGGAGTCAGCTTGGTCGGACCAGCGTTGGACAGACCTCAGCGTGGGAGCCTCTTGTTTTAGTTTCTGTCTGTAGGCAGGGATCAACAAAATGGAGTCATGGTCAGCTTTACTTTCCGGCTACCCGGATAAACTACATAAATAAACTAAATAAACTTCAGTTAGTGCTAAATACGGCTGTTAGAATCCTGACTAGAACCAAAGAATTTGATCATATTACTCCAGTGCTAGCCTCCCTACACTGGCTTCCTGTCAAGGCAAGGGTTGATTTCAAGGTTTTACTCCTAACCTACAAAGCATTACATGGGCTTGCTCCTACCTATCTCTCTGATTTGGTCCTGCCGTACATACCTACACGTACGCTACGGTCACAAGATGCAGGCCTCCTAATTGTCCCTAGAATTTCTAAGCAAACAGCTGGAGGCAGGGCTTTCTCCTATAGAGCTCCATTTTTATGGAATTGTCTGCCTACCCATGTAAGAGACGCAAACTCGGTCTCAACCTTTAAGTCTTTACTGAAGACTCATCTCTTCAGTGGGTCATATGATTGAGTGTAGTCTGGCCCAGGAGTGGGAAGGTGAACGGAAAGGCTCTGGAGCAACGAAAGGCCCTTGCTGTCTCTGCCTGGCCGGTTCCCCTCTTTCCACTGGGATTCTCTGCCTCTAACCCTATTACAGGGGTCGAGTCACTGGCTTACTGGGGCTCTTTCATACCGTCCCTAGGAGGGGTGCGTCACTTGAGTGGGTTGAGTCACTGATGTGATCTTCCTGTCTGGGTTGGCGCCCCCCCTTGGGTTGTGCCGTGGCGGAGATCTTTGTGGGCTATACTCGGCCTTGTCTCAGGATGGTAAGTTGGTGGTTGAAGATATCCCTCTAGTGGTGTGGGGGCTGTGCTTTGGCAAAGTGGGTGGAGTTATATCCTTCCTGTTTGGCCCTGTCCGGGGGTGTCCTCGGATGGGGCCACAGTGTCTCCTGACCCCTCCTGTCTCAGCCTCCAGTATTTATGCTGCAGTAGTTTATGTGTCGGGGGGCTATGGTCAGTTTGTTATATCTGGAGTACTTCTCCTGTCCTATTCGGTGTCCTGTGTGAATTTAAGTGTGCTCTCTCTAATTCTCTCTTTCTCTCTTTCTTTCTCTCTCTCGGAGGACCTGAGCCCTAGGACCATGCCTCAGGACTACCTGACATGATGACTCCTTGCTGTCCCCAGTCCACCTGGCTGTGCTGCCTTATTATTATTGGACCATGCTGGTCATTTAGGAACATTTGAACATCTTGGCCATGTTCTGTTATAATCTCCACCCGGCACAGCCAGAAGAGGACTGGCCACCCCACATAGCCTGGTTCCTCTCTAGGTTTCTTCTTAGGTTTTGGCCTTTCTAGGGAGTTTTTCCTAGCCACCGTGCTTCTACACCTGCATTGCTTGCTGTTTGGGGTTTTAGGCTGGGTTTCTGTACAGCACTTTGAGATATCAGCTGATGTACAAAGGGCTATATAAATAGATTTGATTTGATTTGCTTGGCCTTACTTCTATTACCCCGGGGGTCTGTAACCTTTTTTTGCGTGGAGTGCCAATTTATCCTACCATTTCTAACGATCTGCTTGTCAGTTATGATTTTCATATGTGCATTACAACTAATTGTGTCTGTTGAAAATTCCATAGCTCGCTAAACAGTCTATTAGCACCACGGGCTTGATCTTGGAATACAGATTCAGATTCGGACCTAACAACACACGTGCCAATATCCTCCAAACACTGGCTTCTTAGGCACTATCATTTAACTAACCACGGGGTGCCCAATCTTATCTTCAATCAGCTTTCCTTTATGTTTCCCCACCATAGCGGGGGCACCGTCAGTTGTGATAGCGAATACGTTTTTAATATCGACTCCTCTCTCCTCAAAATGATCTGTGAAGGCTTTTGCTACATCTTCTCCTTCAGTAATACCATGCATGGGTTTTAGAGAAAACAGCTCCTCACGTACCTGCTCTGAGTCATAGTATCTTCCAACAACTGCCAGACGTGGAAAGTCATTCACATCCACACTCATCAAGAGCCACACTAAACACAGGTGAATCTTTTAATGTGCCTTTCAACAGTTATGGCAGACACAGACATGTCTTTTATCTTTGAGATGATTGTCTTTGTTAGGCCATCCATCAAATAAAGCCTGCGAACTACTGAGGAAAGCCTCCTTGATATATTCCCCATTAGTAAGTGGTTTTCCATTTTTAGCAATGCACTGTGCAACTTTATAGCTCCCCTCTGTAGCTTGATTTTTGACTGCATGTAGATTTCTAAACACACTGCTTTGCTTTTTATACTTGGACATGGCCCTCTTGATTCCTTCAGCCTTGTCTGCCTCATCGTTGAAGTTTTTCTCATGTCTCGTTTCAAAATAATGCGGTACACTTCATGTCTGACAAACAACAGTTTTACAACAGAGAGCGCAAACAGACCGGTCCTTCAGTAAAACAAATCCATATTCCTTTGTCCAAGAGGCAATAAATGAGCAGACATCTGCCTTATTTTTCTTTGCTGATGACATTTTGAACCCTGAACTTGTTAAAATAACAAAAGAATGCTTGCTAAGTGAAAACGAGTCTATCATCTACAGTGCTGCCTTGGTTTTGAATTTGGTGGGAGAGGCGAGGCGGGTCGCCTTCCGCTGAACTGATAATATGAAACTCCTGCAAAATCATGAAAGCCCATTGGCTAATCAGGATTTAAATACCTTAGGAACTACAATGTTGCAATAAATACCAAAGCAATTTCGAAACTAATGCATGCAATTTCAATTATTTAAAAAAAAGAACTATTTTTTTATATTTTTTTTATTTTTGGGGGGGTAGCTTGCCAAGCCTTGGCGTGCCAAGGCAAATACAGTGTGCCAAGCCAAGGCTGGCACACGTGCCTTAGGTTGCCGACCCCTGTATTATCCCACAGAAACACATTGAATAACACATTCATACATGGCAAAACAAATAGTCCAAAAATAAATCAAAAGGAAGTATGGATTGAGGTGTCTGAAATTCATCTAAGAGATATAGGAAAGTTTTAGGAAAAAGTATCAGGAACTTCAGGTGAGTCTCATGTAGCTCAAACCGTTCAGACTTTTCGTGAGAAGACATCTTTTTGGGATGTCTCCTGGTCTGAGAAACACATCTGTAGCACAGAGGCGCAACATCGCAAGACTTCCAGGCCGCTTGCGAAATTGACCAAGTAGACCAGGCCGAGGTGTGGCTTTCATCAAAAAACAACCTCATATTGTCATGCACTGTTCTGTTTCACCTGTCCTTGTGCTTGTCTCCATCCCCTCCAGGTGTCGCCCATCTTCCCCACTTATCCTCTGGGTATTTATACCTGTGTTCTCTGTATGTCTGTGCCAGTTTGTTTTGTTTGTCAAGCTTACCAGCATTTGTCCTGTCAGCGCCTGTCTTTTCCCAGCCTCTCTTTTCTCGTCCTCCTGGTTTTTGACCCTTGTCTGTTCTGACCCTGTTCCCGCCCGACTGACCACTCTGCCTGTTCCTGAGCCTGCCTGCTGTCCTGTATCTTCGCTCCACCCCTGGATTACTGAACTCTGCCTGTCCCTGACCCTGAGTCTGCCTGCCATCCTTTGCCTTTGCTCCACCTCTGCATTATCGACCCCTACCTGCCTTGACCTGTCGTATGCCTGACCCTGTTGTTACAATAACATTGTTACTTCACACAGTCTGCACTTGGGTCTTACCTTACCTACAACTAACGAAACCTGCTCCATTATCACTGTTTTTGACACATTATTGCTCGTATTATTGGGAAACTAGTAATAAACTAATTTGAGTAATGGATTTAGCACAAAAAGCACTTTGATATGGTATTAGGCCTAAAGAAAAAAACAGAAAATAACAACATCAGCCATCAGCTATGTTTAATCTAAAGGCAGTAAATGAGGCTGAATGAACTATTTCGCTGCCAGACAAGGCTCCGCTGACAGCCAGGTGTAGCAGTGGTAAGATGTTGGGACTACTGTTGGGATAGCTTTATGTGGGCACCGTTTGTCACCGTTATAGTGCAATTCATGTATTGTTTAGTGTTGTGTTGTGGCTTTGCTGGCATGCCTCCCACTTTAGTGTTGTGTTGTGGCTTTGCTGGCATGCCTCCCACTTTAGTGTTGTGTTGCGGCTTTGCTGGCATGCCTCCCACTTTATTTATTTTATTTGCCCCACCAAGATTTAAATGCTAAAATCGCCACAGGGATGGAGGATGGTGAAAGTAAACAGAAGTTACAAATAAAGGTAGACCTATCAATTAGATTTAAAGTGTTTTTACTGTTTATGAATTAATAAGTCATTACAACTCAAAGTTCTGTTACAAATCTGTAACAAATCTCTTACGGAATTTCTGCAACTGGTCATAAAACTAGATCATGGGAAAGTCTGAAGTGATTACCTTTCCTGTCCTAACTTTATAAATTGATTTCACCAATTAGTATGTGCAAATGTGGCAGTGAATATGACAGAACACTAAATTAACTATAGCTTATGATGCTTCATTATACTGTACATAGAGCTAATTTTCTTATGCAAATTAAACCAATTAATAAATGCCCAGGAGTTGGTTGACCTTTTTATCAATCAGACTTTTATATAATAAAAGAATGCAGTTTTCAGGAAAAATCATCTACTTTTGGGGGGAAACAGTGGTGGGAATTGTGGGAGATTATTTATATCCGTTCAGTCTTTGAGCTAATCTAACATGATTGACAACTGTCAAGTAGAAGGGTAACCTAAGGAAGGTAATTAAATACAGCTGAATGTTGTTGTACTGCAGTTGGTCAACTATAATTTATTTAATTCTTTATTCATTTTTTAAAATCATTTTAGTCTCTCTCTCTCTCTCTGTCTCTGTCTCTGTCTCTCTCTCTCTCTCTCTCTCTCTGTCTCTGTCTATGTCTCTCTCTCTCTCACACTCACACACACACACACACACACACACACACACAAACACACACACACACACACACACACATATCATATGCACCTCCATCCTACTTACTTGGTTTAAGCATGAGAAAATGCACATTTCATTTCAATAAGCCTGTTCTCTCTCATGCTATTGGGGTTATCTTAAAGGTCTTATTCAATAATGTTTTTCTTTCACAACAGAAGTAACTTGTTTTCATGGTAAAACTGTTTGTCTAGATAAAAGGATTACCACCTCAAATAATTATGTTAATTTGTTTGATTTCAACAAAAACAACAAAAAAAATTTAATTTAAAATGCATTGCATTTCTAATCAGAAGTTGATTGGAGGGGTGTGTGAGATTAATTTTCTACTAGAATGTTTTCAACCAATTATTTTTGCTCCTATCCAAATGAACATGGCACTTACTGTGCTGCATAGATAACATTGATAGAGATGATCTGATAAGTTAAAAATGTACAATAATGTTAAGCCATAGACACAAGGTATTTATGAATCGGAAAACAAAATCTGAACCAATTCTGTTTGTCTGCATTGCAGGTCCTTATCTCTCCAGAGAACACACTGACACTGTGGTCACCCCCCTCACACACACACACACAAACACACAGTGGACTGAGGCTGGTCATTACTACAGAGGACCCACATGAAGAGAGTCAGCCATCTGATCCAGTCCCATCCATTATTCATCTTGCTGGGGGAAAGACGGTCGGTCGGCTCCTCAGAGAGACCCAGGAACCTCATCTATCCTCATGAGCGCAGGAAAGACACACACCAGTGGAGGGAGCCTGCAAAGCTGCAAAAGAGAGAAGCAGGTACAACAGAAGTTTGGAAGTGTGTGTGAGTTTTGGGAGTGCAATAACAACTAAATAGTTCTGTCCAAAACTTTCCTTTTGTTGTGAAATATTTTCTCTCTGGAAAGACCATTTAAAATCATGTTGGATTCTCATCAGAAGTAGGCAACAGACTCTGACATACTGTACATGGAACACTATGGTTTGTGCTAAGGCATTTAACAAAGCCCCTTGTTTATGTCCAAGTACACCAAGCTTACAAAACTGTCTCAAAACAGCTCTACAATAAATATTCTAATAAATCCAATAATGTAAATGCAGGGTTATTATAGAATAAATGTGAGCTATACAGTCCTTGACAGCTGCCCATCATCTTATTCTCCTAGCAAACAAAGTAGCGTCAGAAAAATACCTTGTGTACATATCTGAGTGACAGGCAGGGCTGTCAAGCTGCCAGGGGTAATGACATCATAAATGAATTTGATGGGAGGGAATTCAATCTGTAGCGATAGAAACGGCTCAAACATTAGAGTGAAGTTCTAAAATGCTATCTGCTCATCCCCTGAAATGAGGATTGACACATACTCTCAGAGAATAGATTGTGCAATTAGCTGTCCTGGCTTCTTTTTGACATCATAAAAAGATAAGTGAGATTCAACATTATCATGCAGACTCCTTCATGCACACTTCCGTGTGACACTATTTCACCCAGGTTGGACTCTGGAGAGTAAGTCTATTTGTTGAATATACGACTGATAGGTTGTGTAGTTATTGGAGAGAGAGAGAGAGAGAGAGAGAGAGAGAGAGAGAGAGAGAGAGAGAGAGAGAGAGAGGGAGATATGGAAAGGCACTGTGTGTAGAGCGATCTGGTGAACTGTATTGTTACTGGCCTAGCCATAAGTAAAACCATTGCTTGAGATTAACCTTCTAGATACACATGTGCTCCGTGCTCAAAACACATGGATGACATGTTTTGTACTGAACAAGGTTCCTGTTGGTGCTATTAGTCCCTGAGTCTGTACGACCTGTGCTGTATGGGGTGACTGGACTGACACACACACGCACACACACACACACACACACACACACACACACATTGACAAAGTTTAACACCGAATCACATATAATGTAGCCTATATGGATACTGCCTATACGTCGTCATTCGTGACAAACTGCTCCGCTCAAGGAATAACGTAGGGGGCGCTCTGTGAGTGACAATGGTTAAATGTCAAACTGCGTAGGTACTTGACAAAACAAACTGTAAGTACATGATGTTTTCTGAATCGTGATCTATGATCGTGATAGATATTCTGACTAACGAAACACGCTCCATTAAACGCTGTTATTGACACATTATTGCTCGTATTGTAGGGAAACAGTAATAAACTAATTTGAATAAGGGGTTTAGCATATAAAGCACCTTGACACAGTATTAGGCCTAATCAAAAAAACAGAAAATAACAACGTAATACTTATTTTTTATAGCCGATTAAGTGTTAATTGGACTGGGGATAATTATCAACATAGATAATTAATGCACACAGCTTACACAGTTTATAAACATGTTATGATATTTATTTTTTCTTAAATTTGACATTTGTCTCAAATCAAAAACTGAACTATGGGTGGAATTATGCAAAACATGAGGTAAGTGACTCTAAAAATCACGGAGTCTCATTTGATAGAAGATTCCCTATTTGCGCCCTCCCTCCGCTCGCATCCCATGGCCGTCTCTAGGTGATTTAGCGCCGCCAGTCTCGAGCAGGTGTCCAACATGGCGATCACGGGAAACGGATCTCTCACTATTTCTCTCTCTGTTTTCGTGATTTCAGCGGCGTTTCTTCTAAAAGGTAGGATTACTTACTCGTGATTAGGCGCATCAAAAATTGTATGACATCATGGAGTGTTTGAACATAGGCTACCTACAACTTGAGATGGCTGATGCGGGATGCGCGTGAGCTTCTCCTAAATCTCAGCATCGGCACTTTGCTTCTTTTGATCTTACTTCAATGTGCAACCTTTTCTGTAACCCGTGTCCCTATATACAAAACAACATATATGCCATTGTTTTTGGGGGACCTTTGGATATAGCCTGTCCATCCTTTTTATAATCAGAAAGTAGCCTATTATGTAGTGTATGTTGCACCTCAAAAGTGGTGAAAATTTGTAAATGAGATAATCAACAAATAGCCTACAATTTTCTTTCAAAGAAAATAACGTTAATCTACCACTCTAACTTCTATGTGCCACATAATTGCCAGTAAAAGAGTTTCCTCGGTGTTCCTCGGAGAGGTCAGTGTAAATGTATTGCAAATGCTCACAGTTGCTAATATATATGTTGAATAACTCTAAATGGATGTCCGGAAAACACGCAATGCAGCTACAGTAGGCTACACTCACGCCAGTGTGTCCCCTCCACGGCTGCGGTGAACGAGTTTCGTCGCATAAGCTCCAAACGACAACATACTGTACCTCCTTACTATTATCCTATTATACACATTGACAGTTAGAGCGTGTCTACATATTATTTCCCGCGAATGGGATACTGACGGACCCAGAAATCTCTTGAATTACTGGATTACAAGGAATTTAAATCCTGCCCGACTGTTCCTGCTATTTGTAGGCTACATAAATTGAGGTGCGCTGATACGGTGCACGCACTAGTCTACACGGTAAATGATGTCCAGAACCAATGTATCAATCTCTACCCAGCAGCAGTCAGCCCCGCCCGTATCATTTCATATAGTAAACCTCAGACACTGTAGCCAAAGATATGTTCATAATCTTTTAATTTACCCTACTGTTGTAGTGTGGACAGTATCCTAAAATGTTTTTTTTTTTGTCTCATGATCTGTCGCTAATATGCAGTCAATTTATAAGATACATTATTTTTAATGATGACCATAACATTCTTTACAGGTCTCTTATGTTGTTCAGATGTAGCCTTTCATTTTCGCAACTCAAAATCAACAGGTCTCTGTGTGTGTTTTTACGCGTGTGTTTGTGTGTGCGCGTGCATGCGTGTGTGTGTGTGTGTTTGTGTGTGTGTTTGTTGGATGGATGGATGTTTGGGGGTGATCTAATCAGGATTCCACATTTGGTTACTCAGAAGCCTATCCAAACTAAAGCAACATGGCTAAAGAAACACAGTGCCTTCAGTAAAGTATTCCCACTTGTTCCACATTTCCTACAAACAATATCCCATAATGACAAAGCAAAAACATGTTTGAAGAAATGTTTGCCAAATTTATTGAAAATTAAATACAGAAATATCTCATTTACATAAGTATGCACACCCCTCTGTCAATACTTTGTAGAAGCGCCTGTGGCAGCGATTACAGCAGTGAGTCTTTCTGAGTAAGTCCCTGGGAGCTTTCCACACCTGGATTGTGCAATATTTCCACATTATTATTTTCAAAATTCTTCAAGGTCTGGCAAATTGGTTGTTGATCATTGCTAGAGAGCAATTTTCAGGTCTTGCCATACATTTTCAAGTAGATTTAAGTCAACAATGTGACTTGGCCACTCAGGAACATACACTGTCTTCTTGGTAAGCAACTCCAGTGTAGAATTGGCCTTTTGTTTTAGGTTATTGTCCTGCTGAAAGGTGAATTCGTCTCCCAGTGTCTGGTGGAAAGCAGACTGAACCAAGTTTTCCTCCAGGATTTTGTCTGTGCTTAGCTCTATTCTGTTTCTTTTTCATCCTGAAAAACTCCCCAGTCCTTAACGATTACAAGCATGGATTTGCCCCAAACATAACACTTTGTATTCAGGACAAAGAGTTAATTGTTTTTCTAAATTTTTTTGAAGTAATAATTTAGTGGCTTGCAAACAGGATGCATGTTTTAGAATATTTGCATTCTGCACAGGCTTCCTTCTTTTCACTCTGTCATTTAGGTTAGTAACTATAACGTTGTTGATCCATCCTCAGTTTTCTCCTATCACAGCTATTACACTCTGTAACTGTTTGTCACCATTGGCCTCATGGTGAAATCCCTGAGCGGTTTCCTTCCTCTCCGGCAACTGAGTTAGGAAAGACACCTGTATCTTTCCATGGGAGTGCTCGGAACTTATTATGTGACTAGTTAAGAAAATTTTCACTCCTGAACTTATTTAGACTTGTCATAACAAAGGGTTTGAATCCTTATTGACTGAAGACATTTCAGCTTTTCATATTTCATTAATTTGTAAAAATTTAGAAAAAACATCATTCCACTTTGACCTGATGGTGTATTGTGTGTAGGTCAGTGACAAAATAACTACATTTAAACCATTCGGGCTATTCAGGCTATAACACAACAAAATGTGGAAAAAGTCAAGGGGTGTGAATACTTTCTGAAGGCACTGTACATGAATAGGTAACATTGTTAACTACAGGCTTTCGCTTGACAACTGTTGAATGGAGTGTAGTCTGCATTGAGTAGTGGTTGAACACCATTCACTGTATTTTAGAGCTTCGCTCTCTGTCACCATTAATTTAATTAACCTCTCTCTCTGTGTTAAATGCCTAAATGCATCCAAAATACACAATAGCTTCCAATACAATATCCCAAGTGGTGCAAGATTTGAAGATTATATTCTGGCCTAGCAAAGCTTTACAGTTGTAACAAAACCCACATATTGTTAGGACCATAGTTAACCAGGCTTGGTAGGATAACATTTAGACAGTGGTGATTTTAGCATGTAAATCTTTGTGGAGCAAAAACATAAAAAAGTGGGATGCATGCCAGCAAAGCCACCTCACTACACAACACAACACTAAACAATACATTAATTGCACTATACCACTGCTACACCTGGCTATCAGTGGAGCCTTGTCTGGCAGCAAAACAGTTAATTCAGCCTCATTTACTGCCTTTAAAAAAACACAGCTGATATGCCTGACTTGCTCAAACGAATGTGGTTTCTACTGACAATTGAGATGTACAAACTATTGCATAAAAGGACGACAAGTGGATAAGAGGCAATCCGTAATTTCGATTAAGACATTAATGAGCGGGCTAGGATGTACGTAGTCAATATAACTATATGTTCAGCACTTTTGAAATGTACAGCCGACAGAATTCAGGACATGGGCCGTTCTTACAGTGTTCTCCCTGTACACCAAGTCAGAACCGTAGGATAAATAAAGGGGGCGTATGAGCAAACAATGAAAGCTCCTACATTATTCAATGATTACATTTCTCAAAAACACATTATAGGCTACATGTGCACCACCAAGTCAGAACAGTAGGGAAAATAGACCAAATTATTAGGGTGAGGCTCATGGGTTACTAACACAACATACACTTGTATTACTTTCTTAGCTACAGTATACATATCTCCCTAGAATATTTATATTTATAATTTTGAGTTGGATGAAAGTTCAAAATGTATTTTCCCAGTCGTAGCTCGTTTATTCCCGATTTCCCAGTTGTCTTGAACTCACTGAAGTCAAGTTTTTGCAGTTCATTTTTATTTATTTTTTATTTCACGAGGTAGGCTAGCTATGAACAAGTTCTCATTTGCAGCTGCGACCTGGCCAAGATAAAGCAAAGCAGTTTGACACATACAACAACACAGAGTTACACATGGAATAAACAAACATACAATCAATGATACAATAGAAAAGTCTATACACAGCACGTGCAAATGATGTAGGATAAGGGAGGTAATGTTCCGAGTTAACAGTTGAGTTAACAGTTGTTTTGAGCACGGCACAAATCAAGCTTCATTGACAGCATGGCCAATGTTGAATGTTTCATTTTATCTATAATTTATTTTCATTACTTCTCTTCATATGACAAGGATTGAAAAGGATTTGCCAGTAGATTGTCTACTTGATTCATGATGATGACTACTAGTTACGATTTAGAAAGTATGATGTTGACATGATCAGTCCAATCAAAGCTACTGTACATATAATGTGATTTGACGTAATTGTATCTGTGGCCAATGACCTTGAGCCTTCTTGGATGGGCACTTCTAATCTAACTCTATGGCAGCACCCAAGGGGCTAGAATTTTCTAGCTCTACCCTTAGACTTGGCGGTGACGTAGTGTCCCCATGAGTGACAGAACACTGAGCCAATCACAGCGCAACACTCTGTATTTTCTGCTGGCTTGCCCCACCACCACCGAAAGCACTGAGCTAGGCTGAAACACCTGTATTTTGGAGCTGCCTTACTCAAGAAAATGAAAAAGAGACCATGTTTGTATGTGGCTTTATTCTCAATTATATATATATATATTTTTTACATTGTTTACAAACTAATATGTGACACGTATTAATGCCAAAATAACAACCAAAACAGGCAAGCTCCCCCTAAAAAATGTGGGGCTCACCATAAAGGGTCGCCACTGCATTTAGATATGTTTTTATAGTGAGAGTAGAGCACCAAAGAGAAGGGCAAAGTCGGACTAGATCTTGCTTAGCTGGTCTAGGCTTGGCAGGCGTTTATTTGACCTCAAGCCTGGTTGGTTTATACCTCAAAGGAAAGATAAGTAGCAATACAAAAATTCAGATTTAAAATGACTGTTGAAGGATCTTGTAAATATTGTTTGGAATAATCCATCTCTTACAGAGACATTATTCAAGGTGAGAGATGGATTGGCTCATCCTCCTCTCTGATAAACCGCTGAGATAAGATGCTGAATGTAAAAAAAGGGTTTGTTTGAACCCGATAACATTCTGTATTTCTCCTTGTGTCTCTCCAGGCGTTCCTAATTCTCTCCAGGGGTCCTCTATCTCTCCCGGGGATTATTCTATCTCTCCAGGGGGTTCCTCTGTCTCTCCGGGGTGCCTCTGTCTCTCCAGGGGGAGCCTCTATCTATCCAGGGGGTTCATCTATCTATCCAGGGGGTTCCTCTTTCTCTCCAGGAGTGGTTCCTCTATCTCACCATGGGGGTTCCTCTATCTCTGCAGGGGGTCCCTCTATCTCTGCAGGGGGTTCCTCTATCTCTCCAGGGGGTTCCTCTATCTCTATTTCTCCAGGGGGTTTATCTATCTCTCCAGGGGGTTCCTCTATCTCTCCAGGGGGGTTCCTCTATCGCTCCAGGGGGTTTATCTATCTCTCCAGGGGGTTCCTCTATCTCTCCAGGGGGTCCCTCTATCTCTCCAGGGGGTTCATCTATCTCTCCAGGGGGGTTCCTCTATCTCTCCAGGGGGTCCCTCTATCTCTCTAGGGGGTTCCTCTATCTCTCTAGGGGGTCCCTCTATCTCTCCAGGGGGTTCCTCTATCTCTCCAGGGGGGTTCCTCTATCTCTCCAGGGGGTTTATCTATCTCTCCAGGGGGTTCCTCTATCTCTCCAGGGGGTCCCTCTATCTCTCTAGGGGGTCCCTCTATCTCTCCAGGGGGTTCATCTATCTCTCCAGGGGGTTCCTCTATCTATCCAGTGGTTCCCTCTATCTCTCCAGGGGGTCCCTCTATCTCTCCAGGGGGTTCATCTATCTCTCCAGTGGGTTCCTCTATCTCTCCAGGGGGTTTATTTATCTCTCCAAGGGGTTCCTCTTTTATAGTACATATCTGTTGTGATCTGATCATGGTATTTCAGACGGTTGCATAATGCTTCTTTATTGTCAGCTCCAGCTCATTCATCAGCGCTGAATGATGGTGAAATGGATCAATAGAAGCTGTCATGGAGCCTTAGGCAGGCCTGTACTGCTTTTGATGTGTTTCTCTGAGAAACAAAGGAAACATACACTTGTTATGGTGCTTATGTTTGCCATACAGTTTGCTATGTGTGACATGGATGGTGATTGAAGATGGCTGTCCGAGTGCGGTTGAAGGGTTTGGCTTTGAAACAGAGTGATATAAGGCTGCTGCACTGTATTCTGTCTGTGTGCTGCGTCATCACCCTCATACTTCACAAGCCTTGGTATCTGAACTGGCATCTACTGGGCCAGTTTAAATAGAATATATGGTCCTGTGTTCTTCACGTATCCTGAATACAGCGGTTTAACAGTGCTGTTGACTGTTGGGGCCAGTGTACTGATCTTTTCCACTTAACTTGTTCTGTATGCTCATAGAAGATTTGAATGATAAGTAATAAGTACAGCCCCATTGATATCCTGTGGGTACTGTGGTTGGAAAATTGCACAGCTCTCACAGCCTGCAGTGAAATGCACTTATCCTGTTTCAAGTCAAATTTAACACCCAAGCTAATGGCCCATTGCCAGCTAGTGAAATATTTCATTGCTTGTACTCTGGGATCACTACATCATTTGTAACAATAATATACTCTTCTATTTAAAGAAATTGAATTTATAGCTCATTAAATTTACATTAGATTCTGCTTAATAAGCCTCACCCTAATTGCTATAGATAATGCTAGATAATGCAGGATATTACTTGATATGGTGGCAGCAAACAATGTTACTCTTAGGGAAGGGAAGGCTGAGACATAGCAGCTCTTCTCAGTACAACTTGAGAAATAGAGAAGATCCGGTAGACACTGTTGACATCCATAAGAAAATCAGCTACTGCAGTTTTGTTAGTCATTAGTGTCTGATGGAAGACAGCACATTTCAAGCTGTGTGGGTAGTTCTGTCTGCTTCAGACTCAAATTCCGTGCGTGTCAAAACACTTTCTTAAGTGAGCTCTTGCTTACCTGTCCTCTGTACAGGGTTGTAGGTATCCTAGTGTTTATTTAAGTGTTGGGCCAGTAACTGAAAGGTTGCTGGTTCAAATCACCAAGCTGACCAGGTGAAAAATATGTTGATGTACTCTTGAGCAAGGCACTTAACCCTAATTGCACCTGGATAAGCAAGTCTGCTCAAATGTGAAGGGAAGCAGAGGATTTAGCTGAAGTGTGATTAAGGGCTGCAGTGAGGTTTCGCTGTTGTATTTGTCTTCAAGTCAAACTGGGTGAAGGCATGCAGCTAAAGAGGGGTGAGAGGTCAGAAGAGATGGCCTTTGGCTATGTCTGGTGGTGCCTGCAGAATGTCTCTCCATCACTGACCTTGTATAGTTTTTCAACCTTTCAAGACTACTAGGATGCATCCCAAAAGTCACCCTATTCCCTTTATATTGGACTACTTTTCAAATAGTGCACTATATAGAGAATAGGTTGCCATTTGGGACAAACACATAGTCCTCCCTTCAAGCCCTCAGCAGGGGAACACAATACAACTTTGCTGTCTGTGTAAAATAGCCTTTTGCTAAATAAACATGTGTTAGGCCAAGGTCAAAGGGCAGGGAGAGGGGAATTGTTGACATCCTATTGACTTTAGAGTTATTTGTGGATGGAATACGAATCAGACCTCCCACCTTTTCGTCAAAGGCATTTTCACTATAGAGAACGCTGAGTTGTCAATGAATGAAGAATGCTGAAGATAGTGCTGGAACAACAATGTTGGCTGTTGAACTTAAGTGTAGTAAACAGTCAAATAGCAGTAAAGGACTGGTGGTGGGCCCTTTGATGAGTGTGAGGACAGAGTGCTTCATTCATGCCAGTGTTGTGATAATGAGGAGGAGGAGTGGTGTCTGCTGGTATGAATATGACATTGTTCTCTCTGTGCCCTGGATCTGAGGGTCCTCACTGCATTGTTCACATTGCCTGGCTATGACTGTGCGAATCATTTCCATGATAAGAAAATGAAGAAGCAATATTGTTGTTTAGGAAGGCATAGAGTGCACATTAGCATGCCTCATGGAGCAATCACAGCACACCATTAAGAGAGACTGTGGACCAGTCGCCAGCTCACAGCACAGCACCTCGTGAATGGAGACATGGGACAGTTTTAATGCAGAACAGAACCGAGTCTATCAACAGACATGGCACAGTCCCTAGCATGCACAGAACTAGGGCTGAACCCACTTATTCGACTGGACGATTGTTTGGTCGATAGGCTGTTGGTCGACCAAGATTTTATTTAGTCGAGCATCAGCAAATATATATATGTTTTTATGGCACAGAAGACACCTGTCTTATTTACGTCCATCTCAGTCCCTAATCCATTGCAGAGGCCACTGGGATGGCACAGTTCAAGAAGAAGGGGAGTATCACTAAGATGCACGATGCACATCTCTCTCCAGAATGTGCTCTTTCCTACCAATTTGTGCACATTCATTGTTTCATAACTTCATTCTGTGACTTGTTTGCATTTGATTGTTAGTGTCTATCAATTCCCCATTATATACACAACATGGCCAAACGTATGTGGACACCCCTTCAAATTAGTGGATTTGGCTATTTCAGTCACACCCGTTGCTGACAGATATATAAAATCTAATCAAAACAGCTATGCAATCTCCATAGACAAACATTGGCAGTAGAATGGCCCTTACTGAAGAGCTTAATGACTTTCAACGTGGCACCGTCTAGGATGCCACCTTTCCAACAAGTCAGTTCGTCAAATTTCTGCCCTGCTAGAGCTGCCCCAGTCAAATGTAAGTGCTATTATTGTGAAGTGGAAACATCTAGGAACAACAACGGCTCAGCTGCGAAGTGGTAGGCCACACAAGCTCACAGAATCGGACAGCCGCGTGCTGAAGCATGTAGCTTGTAAAAATCGTCTGTCCTTGTTTGCAACACTCACTACCAAGTTCTAAACTGCCTCTGGTAGCAAAGTCAGCAGAAGAACTGTTCGTTGGGAGCTTCATGAAATGGATTTCCATGGCCGAGCAGCCGCGCACAAGCCTAAGTGGTGTAAAGCTCGCTGCCATTGGAATCTGGAGCAGTGGAAACATGTTCTCTGGAGTGATGAATCACGCTTCACCATCTGGCAGTCCGAAGAATATGGGTTTGGCAGATGCCAGGAGAACGCTACCTGCCCGAATACATAGTGCCAACTGTACAGTTTGGTGGAGGAGGAATAATGGTATGGGGGCTGTTTTTCATGGTTCGGGCTTGGTCCCTTAGTTCCAGTGAAGGGAAATCTTAACACTGCAGCATACAATGACATTCTAGACGATTCTGGCAACAATTTAGGGAAGGCACATTCCTGTTTCAACATGACAATGGCCCTGCGCACAAAGTGAGGTCCATTCAGAAATGGTTTGTCGAGATCGGTGTGGAAGAACTTGACTGGCCTGCACAGAGCCCTGACCTCAATCCCATAGAACGCCTTTGGGATGAATTGGAGCGCCGACTGCAAGCCAGGCCTAACTGCCCAACATCAGTGCCCGACCTCAGTAATGCTCTTGTGACTGAATGGAAGCAAGAACCCGCAGCAATATTCCAACATCTAGTGGAAAGCCTTCTCAGAAGAGTGGAGGCTGTTATAGCAGCAAAGGAGGGACCAACTCCATATTAATACCCATGATTTTGTAATGAAATGTTCGATGAGCAGATGTCCACATACTTTGGGCCATGAAGTCTATATCACCAGTACTACATTTACCGTTAATTCCTATAATTTCTAATCTACAATGTTTGTTTGGTTACTGTAATGTCTGTTTATGCATTCAATATACAGTAACTGCAGAATCTGCTAAAGCCTGTAGGAGCAGGAGGAGGATGGTCGGGACAGGTGAAGTTTTTTATTCTTCTGGTTATGTTGATCTCTGGCTCCTTCGAGTCATTTGTGTCTTATTTCCTTCAACTGTGATCTTAAAGCATCAGACAAGCTCAATGAATATATAGTTGATTTTTATTAAAACACATATGGTGTGTCTATATATGGAAAAATACACATTTAAAAATGTAGACCAATCGATTGGCCGACCAAGATTTTTTAAAATCTGAGTACTGTCCAGAGTTTCCAAAAAGGTACATTTTAGCTAGTTGCAGGTGGAAATGTTGATATTTTTCAAACAAATGTTATTGGAAACTTCACAGCTTGCATGCAGTTTATTTAACCACCCTCACGGAGAGAAAGTGGAACAATTCAGAAACCATGACAACAGCTGAGAAGCATCCCCATCTCTAAGACTACATAACTGTTGATCAGTGTGGTGGATAGAAGACCATCAGCTTTCTGTGCGGGAGAGAGTTACTAATCGATAATCTGTACAGATCTAGCTTTCTGAATGAGAGACTCAGCCGATCAATAAATGTACAGATGCTGCCAAAGGAGAGGAGAGTAGGGCTGGCTGGGTAACTGGGAATACCGTATTCAACTGATCTGATAAATAGTCAAGAATGCCAGGTCATCAGATTGCCTCAACTTAATCTAATTGGAGGAAGTAAATGGGTGAGACTCATCAACATCTGTTTGCTCTGCCCTCTCCGCATCAACAGTCACGCTGCAGTCACTCCCCATCGGCCATGGTTAAGTGATGTGGTTTGCTTAGCAGATGCTTTCGCCCAGATTGACTCAAATGGCAGCCACATTATCCACTTACACAGCTGGATGCGACTGGACGTTTTGGAGGGCAACGGAGGGATGTCCCACCTGCCATCAGAATCAGTGGCCCTCTGGAAACCTGCCAATCCACTGAACTAGTCGACTGGTTGACTGAGTCAGTAAGACGAGGGTGTTCAGTAATGGCTGCCTGTTGCCTACTGACTTCATAATCTGACATCTGCATGGTGTTAGTTCACCATATTGACAGTCATTTAGCAACAGTCTGTTAGCAACTTAGTCAAACACCTGATTTTCTGATCACACTACATGACCAAAAGTATGTGGACATCTGCTCGTCCAAGATCTCATTCCAAAATCATGGGTATTAATATGGAGTTGGACCCCCCTTTGCTGCTATAACATGCTCCACTCTTCTGGGAAGGCTTTCCACAAGATGTTGGAACTAGAGGTTGACCGATTAATCAGAATGGCCGATTAATTAGGGCCAATTTCAAGTTTTCATAACAATCGGAAATCGGTATTTTTGGACACAGATTTGGCCTATATATTTTTTTACACCTTTATTTAATCTTTATTTAACTAGGCAAGTCAGTTAAGAACACATTCTTATTTTTAATGACGGCCTAGGAACGGTGGGTTAACTGCCTTGTTCAGGGGCAGAACGACAGATTTTCATGTCAGCTCGGGGGATTCAATCTTGCCTCCCCGAGGAGACTGCCGGTTATGTGAATGCAGTACGCCAAGGTAAGTTGCTAGCTAGCATTAAACTTATTTTATAAAAAACAATCAATCAATCATAAGTTAACTACACATGGTTGATGATATTACTAGTTTATCTAGCGTGTCCTGCATTGCATATAATCGATGCAGTGCATATCGTTGCTCCAATGTGTACCTAACCATGAACATCAATGCCTTTCCTAAAATTAATACACAGAAGTATATATTTTTAAACGTGCATATTTAGCTAAAAGAAAGAAGAAACTAGACTATGAAGCACACATAAATTATATATTGAATGATACTAAGGAGCTTTGGAGCACCTTAAATGAAATTCTGGCCAAAAAGGCAAACTCGGCATCAACATTCATTGAATCAGATGGCTCATTCATCACATAACCCACTGATATTGCCAACTATTTTCATGATTTTTTCATTGGCAAGATTAGCAAACTTAAGCATGACATGCCAACAACAAACCCTGACACTACACATCCAAGTATAACTGATCAAATTATGAAAGACAAGCATTGTACTTTTGAATTCCGTAAAGTGAGCGAGGAAGAGGTGAAAAAGTTATTGTTGTCTATTAGAGGTCGACCGATTATGATTTTTCAACGCCGATACCGATTATTGGAGGACCATAAAAGCCAATACCGATTAATCGGCCAATTTATTTATTTATTTATTTGTAATAATGACAATTACAACAATACTGAATAAAACTTATTTTAACTTAATATAATACATCAATAAAATCAATTTAGCCTCAAGTAAATAATGAATCATGTTCAATTTGGTTTAAATAATGCAAAAACAAAGTGTTGGAGAAGAAAGTAAAAGTGCAATATGTTCCATGTAAAATATGTGCCATGTAAGAAAGCTAACGTTTCAGTTCCTTGCTCAGAACATGAGAACATATGAAAGCTGGTGGTTCCTTTTAACATGAGTCTTCAATATTCCCAGGTAAGAAGTTTTAGGTTGTAGTTATTATAGGAATTATATGACTATTTCCCTCTATACCATTTGCTTTTCATTAACCTTTGACTATTGGACATTCTTATAGGCACTTTAGTATTGCCAGTGTAACAGTATAGCTTCCGTCCCTCTCCTCGCTCCTCCCTGGGCTCGAACCAGCAACACAACGACAATTAGCGTGCGCTAACTAGCTAGCCATTTCACTTCGGTTACACAAGCCTCATCTCGGGAGTTGATAGGCTTGAAGTCATAAACAGCGCAATGCTTGACGCACAACGAAGAGCTGCTGGCAAAACGCACAAAAGTGCTGTTTGAATGAATGTTTACGCGCCTGCTTCTGCTTACCACCGCTCAGTCAGATACTTGTATGCTCAGTCAGATTATATGCAACGCAGGACACGCTAGATAATATCTAGTAATATCATCAACCATGTGTAGTTAACTAGTGATTATGATTGATTGTTTTTTATAAGATAAGTTTAATGCTAGCTAGCAACTTACCTTGGCTTACTGCATTCGCATAACAGGCAGCCTCCTTGTGGAGTGCAACGAGAAAGAGGTAGGTCATTATTGCGTTGGACTAGTTAAGGTTGCAAGATTGGTTCCCTGAGCTGACAAGGTGAAAATCTGTCGTTCTGCCCCTGAACAAGGCAGTTAACCCACTGTTCCTAGGCCGTCATTGAAAATAAGAATGTGTTCTTAACTGACTTGCCTAGTTAAATAAGGATTAAATAAAGGTGTAAAAAATATATATTTTTTAAAAACGGCAAATCTGCGCCCCAAAATACCGATTTCCGATTCTTATGAAAACTTGAAATCGGCCCTAATTAATCGGCCATTCCGATGAATTGGTCGACCTCTATTGTCTATCAACAATGACAAGCCATCGGGGTCTGACAAATTGGATGGAAAATCACTGAGGATAATTGCAGATGATTTTGCCACTCCTATTTGCCTATTTGGGCTCCCGAGTGGCGCAGCAGTCTAAGGCACTGCATCTCAGTGCAAGAGGCGTCCCTACAGTCCCCGGTTTGAATCCAGGCTGAATCAATCATGCTATGAGTCCCATAGGGCAGCCCACAATTGGCCCAGCATCATCTGGGTTTGCTGGGGTAGGCAGTCATTGTAAATAAGAATTTGTTCTTGACTGACTTTCCTAGTTAAAGAAAGGTTCAATAAACTAAATGTATTTCATTTAAGCCTACTAGAAAGTGTGTCCCCTCAGGCCTGGATGGAAGCAAAAGTCACCTAGGAATAGTAAAGCCCTTTTTAGTGGCTAAAATAGCCGACCAATCAGCCTGTCACCAACCCTTAGTAAACTTTTGGAAGGAATTGTGTTTGACCAGATACAATGCTATTTTACAGTAAACAAATTGACAACAGACTTGCAGCATGCTTATAGAGAAGAGCATTCAACATGCACAGCACTTACTCAAATGACTGATGAATGGCTGAGAGATATTGACGATAAAAAGTTTGTGGAGCTATTTTGTTAGACTTCAGTGCGGCTTTTGACATTATCGATCATAGTCTGCTGCCTGAAAAACGTATGTGTTATGGCTTTACACCCCCTGCTATATTGTGGATAAAGAGTTACCTGTCTAACAGAACACAGAGGGTCTTCTTTATTGGAAGCCTCTCCAACATAATCCAGGTAGAATGGAATTCCCCAGGGCAGCTGTCTAGGCGCCTTACTTTTTCAATTCTTTACTCACATGATTAAAGCCAGTGTGTCTATGTATGTGGATGACTCAACACTATACACGTCAGCTGCTACAGTGACTGAGATTACTGCAACACTTAGCAAAGAGCTGCAGTTAGTTTCAGAATGGATGGCAAGGAATTGGTTTGTCCTAAATATTTCAAAAACTCAATGTATTGTTTTTAGGACATATCTTCCACTAAACCCTAAATCTCAACTGAATCTTGTAATAAATGATGTAGAAATTGAGCAAGTTGAGGTGACTAAACTGCTTGGAGTAACCCTGTATTGTAAACCGTCATGGTCAAGACATATTGATACAACAGTGGCTAAGATGGGGAGAAGCCTGTCCTTAATAAAGCGCTGCTCTGCGTTCTTACCAACACTATCAACAAGGCAGGTCCTACCTTGACTTGACTACTGTTCAGTTGTGTGATCAGGTGCCACAAAAAAGGACTTAGGAAAATTGCAACTTTCTCAGAACAGAGCAGCACGGCTGGTCCTTGGATGTACGTAGAGAGCTAATATTAATAATATATATGTCAATCTCTCCTGGCTCAAAGTGGAGGAGAGATTGACTTCATCACTACTTGTTTTTGTAAGTGTTGACAAGGTGAATGTACCAAGCTGTCTGTTTAAACTACTAGCACTCTCACCCATGCATACCCTACAAGACATGCCACCAGAAGTCTCTTCACAATCCCCAAGTCCAGAACAGACTATGGGAGGCCCACAGTACTACATAGAGTCATGACTACATGGAACGCTATACCACATCAGGTAACTGATGCAAGCAGTAGAGTCAGATTTGAAAAAAACAGGTAAAAATACACCTTATGGAACAGCGGGAACTGTGAAGAGACACACAAAGGTACAGACACACACATAAACACACCGGCTTTAGCACACGCACGTACTTTGTAATATTGTTGTACAGTATAT
The DNA here is from genome assembly GCF_013265735.2 of Oncorhynchus mykiss. NCBI lineage: Eukaryota > Metazoa > Chordata > Actinopteri > Salmoniformes > Salmonidae > Oncorhynchus > Oncorhynchus mykiss. The sequence continues at coordinate 20,117,323 of NC_048588.1, forward strand.
TCGGAAAGTATTCAGATCCCTTGACTCTTTCCATATTTTGTTACAGTACGTTACAGCCTTATTCTAAAATTGATTAAATTATTTTTTTCAAGTCCGAGCTCTGGCTGGGCCACTCAAGGACATTTAGACTTGTCCCCATTTAGAGACTTGTCCCGAAACCACTCTTGAGTTGTATTGGCTGTGTGCTTAGGGTTGTTGTCCTGTTGGAAGGTTAACCTTTGCCCCAGTCTGAGATCCTGAGCGCTCTGGAGCAGGTTTTCATCAAGGATCTCTCTGTACTTTGCTCTGTTCATCTTTTCCTCAAACCTGACAAGTCTCACAGTCTCTTCCGCTGAAAAACATCCCCACAGCATGATGCTGCCACCACCATGCTTCACCGTAGAGATGGTGCCATGTTTCCTCCAGACATGACCCTTGGCATTCAGGCCAAAGAGTTCAAACTTGGAGAATTTTGTTTATTTTTGGTCTGAGTCACTTTTGGTGACTTTTGGCAAACTCCAAGTGCGCTGTCATGTGCCTTTTACTGAGGAATGGCTTCCGTCTGGCCCGAGATGGTTGTCCTTCTGGAAGGCTCTCCCATCTCCACAGAGGAACTCTAGAGCTCTGCCAGAGTGCCCTTTGGGTTCTTGGTCATCTCCCTGACCGAGGCCTTTCTCCCCCGAATGCTCAGTTTGGCCGGGCAGTCAGCTCTAGGAAGAGTCTTGGTGGTTCTAAACTTGGAGGCCAATATGTTCTTGGGAACCTTCAATGCTGCAGAAATGTTTTAGTACCCTTCCCCAGATCTGTGCCTCGACACAATCCTGTCTCTGAGCTCTACCGACAATTCCTTCGACCTCATGGCTTTTTGCACTGACATGCACTGTCAACTGTGGGACCTTATATAGACAGGTGTGGGCCTTTCCAAATCATGTCCAATCAATTGAATATTATATAGACAGGTGGACCCCAATCAAGCTGTAGAAACATCTGAAGGATGATCAATGGAAATAGGATGCACCTGAGCTCAATTTTGAGTCTCATAGTAAAGGGTCTGAATACTTATTTCAATAATAATGACAAAGCGAAAACAAACCTGTTTTCGCTTTGTCATTATGAGGTATTGTGTGTAGATTGAAGAGGAAAAACAATATTGAATCCATTTTAGAATAAGGCTGTAACGTAACAAAATGTGGAAAAGTCAAGGGGTCCGAATACTTTCTGAATGCACTGTATGGCGGTATTATATGGGGATCCCTAATAAATACAAATACAAACAGTTATTTCCCGTCGTTATTTTAATACAATATAGAATTTATTAGAATACATGATATGCTGTCAATAGTAAACAGCTACTGAGCTACTTGTTGTAAGCCTATTTTGACCTTTTTATTTAACTAGGCAAGTCAGTTAAAAACAAGTTCGGATTTACAATGACAGCCTATGAACAGTGGGTTAACTGCCTTGTTCAGGGGCAGAACGACAGATTTTGAACTTGGGGATTCAATCTAGTAACTTTTCGGTTTCTGGTCCAACGCTCTAACCACTAGGCTTGGCTACTATGCCATAACCCTTTCCCTTTTAATTGTTTTCCAGTGGTAAAGGGCTAAAAAACGCAGCTATAGCTATTTAAAGAAAAAAATTGCGTTGGAATATTATGTATTTCATAGACAAATGTATTTTGTAGAATTGCCCTCAAGAGTTGTTACACACAACAGCATGGGGCCTTGTATATCAATGCAGCAATTTGTGCATGATGTGCCTGTATGAAATCTTATTAAGATAGGGTCATATAGGACCACATCAACAGTGTACACAACTACTGTAGAACTTATAATTTCTCAAGGTTGTATACTGTGTGGTATAAGATCATATTTCTGATGTTTACATGAGAGAGGGTTTACAGTCTGCAGGTAGTGTGCTACTAGCCTGGGGCGTCAGCCTCTTTGAGTTATCAGCCTGACTTAAGAACCATCTTAATTACTCTCCCACACACACCTCTAATCTGTCATTGTCAGTTGAATCAGGACTGTGCAACCCAAGCAATAATATGAATTGACCCAAACCAGCAGCCCATTGATTACTTCTCACTCTTGGTCCAGTGCTATGTCTGTCAAGGGACGGCGAGACAGGAAGGCAATATAGTTAATGTGAGGCAAAAACTCAAGTCACATTGTTTACCTCTAAGATGACAGGTAAATGTATTAAAGAGGAAATATGGGCTTCGTCCATGGGCTGCCAAATGACAGTCTGTTTGTACTTAACAAGGAAAGCAAGCCCACTGTCAAACTATCTAATCTGTTCAGGTGTTACAGGTGTCATCTGCCTGCCACTTTATGAACACTCCATACCATAGCCTTACCAGTCCTCTTATAATGAATTCTTCTCCCATGCTGCTCTGTGGTTTTGCCGCTGCAGCTCAGTCTTTCACCTTATTGTCACTCATTGCAATTTTTGATTGGCTAACAAACTCGATTGGCCACAGTATAGGCTAAATAAAGGCATGTTTAGTATTCTTTTGAAGGTTTCATCATGATGACTAAGCGTTTATAACAACGTTTAATATAGACCCACCACTTGCACTATCAGTAATGAAATAGTTATGTCAAAAAAACTGTCACATTAAACCACATTTAAGTGTAATTAATTGAATTGATTAAAAACAAAAACAACAACATTTGAATTGCAGGATAGATTTGTGTTGTACAGTAGCAATTAGCTTTGTCTGCAGTGGGGGTTTGATTGAATGTCTACATCAAAACACTTTGCTGCAAACTCCTCTTACTCATATCACCATCCCTCTTGAAGTTTATCCCTTTGCAACTCTTGTCACGGGGAAGGAGGACTCTCTATCCTCTTTTCCTCCTCTTTTCCTCCATCCTCATCTTCCCCAGACCTGACGTGTCCTTTATTCACCCAGAACACTGAGGCCTCTCCACATTGTTAATTTAATTTCACCAAGTGAAGCCCATTGATTTCTCCTCACAGAAGCCTGAAACAGAATGAATGGAAAATAGTTTTCACTAACAGGGTTATTTGGACTCATTTGTTGTCTCATTGATGACAGTGGCTGTCATTTACATTTACGACATTTTGGAAGGGTAGGCAGTCGAAGGCCAGCGTGGGACATCTCTGGTATCTGAAAACACACATTACATACTCAGTGTTAACTAAAAACACTTAACAAAAAGTCGCAAGTGATGTAAAGTCAGAGAGTTTGTGTTTGTGTAATATTTACATGATGCATTATGCTTGTTTATGCTCAGTGGTCCGACAAGGACCCATCCCAAAGCATCTATGTCTGCTCCTTAAATGAGAATTGACTTTCCTTCACCTCAAAAGCCGGATCCTCAAATGCATGTATATACAACATGCCTCAGAGGAAGGCTAACTGCTGCTGTTTAAATAGATATCAATAAAGGAAAACAGGACAGGCTTAGGGATGGTGTGGGAAAGAATAGTATGTCTAGACCTAATAACAGCACAACACAGTGTTATTAGAAAGCAACATGAGTTATGACCTGTGAGCACTAAGATGACATCCATCAATTTAGGAGTTTTATTGGAAAATGTAGATAAGCTATGCTGCTGCAGTGGGAGATGTAAATGGTTTATTTAGCATAGTAGTTGTGGTTGAGCAGGCAGGAGAGGGGAGGAGGATAGTTGAGTTAGGAAGGGAAAGGGTGGGCCTGTTTGACAAAGGCACTGTTGGAGGATCTATGGCTGATTTCCCCAGCCTGAGAGCAGGCCTGTCTTAACTCTGGTAATTGGGTTGGTATTGGGGAAGTTGGATTAGCTTGTTCACATGTTATTAGTCTTCAGGTGGACAAGCAGACAGTCACATGTTATGTTACAAGAGTTCAGTTGGTAGAGGAAGGAGTCTATTGAGTTGAGAGAATAATGTGTTTTTCAGTGGACTTGTTTGGTCATATTGTTAAAGTTGGATGTGAATAGTTATGACTTTGGAACTGTGAGTGATTTGTGTTGCCCTGCTGTCATGAATCTATTAGTTTGACTAAACAATAAGTAGTATTTAAATTCAAGGGGGGTATTTTTTTTTCTCCACATGTTTTAATTGGCTGTTTTCCATTCAATTAATTTGAACCACTTCACATTTAGGCTTTTCTTTTTTTTGTCTCCAATAAATGTTTGGTGGTATGGTGACAAACAAACATGACTGAACGTCTTATCACAGCATCACATATTCCATTAAAAACAACATTGACAGGACAAGAATGTTCCCATTAGTATTTCAGTAGGTTGTTTCATATTTTTCCACAGTTGCTAGAACTTTCTAATTTGACTTTTTTTCAGAGTGATTTTCAACAAAGTTTTGAAAGCTTTGCATAATCTAAATAGGCTGAAGTAGTGTGGAGGGAAATGGTTCAGAAACCATATCATGGATCCCAGAGAACAAGCAAATCACTCTGTTCCTTCAAGCCTTTTAGATGGTAAAAGGTATGTTAAAAATTGTTGATCTACAGTACATTTCACAATAAACAATATAACGACAAAAACACCTGGAAGACTTTTGAAGCAGAAGTTCAAACTAGACACAAAAATGTTTTACTCCAAAGCTGTGAAATATTGTTCATTTGAATGTAATTGTGAATCACTATGACAGACATGTTGGTTTCATCTTAAATCCCAAATCTGCATTTATTTAAATGTGTTCAGTGCAGTGAGGATTGTCACTGTATAATACATCAGGATGTGCAGGCTTCAAGTATTAGACTACTGTTACTGTCTGCTGCCTCCCTCCTCTCAAGAGTCTGTTTGCAAAAAAAGGCTCTTCCAGTTTTTAGCGGGTGCAGCCAAAATGCCTGGCTATCTTCCCAAGCTGGCCTCATCAAATATACAGTATCTAGGACACCTAATCACCCAGCAGTTATGTAAACTCAGGAAATGATTTGTTCCAAATTGACCTGCGTTCTCTTTCATTCCCACACCATCTCAACAAGATTTTAACAGTTTATTTTATTCATGTTTAAAAAAAGATGCGTCACCACAAAGGATCTTCAAAAGGACAAAGATGCTTTGGTTGTCATGTCTTCCGTCTGTCTGATAAAAATGATAATAATGTTAAAATGTGATCTGTATTGCCATTTTGTTTTGATCTTTTTTGTTTGGAGACCTGAGGCTACCATATAGCCTTTAATGTGCTACAAATGTGCCATTTTCCAGCTCCCTACCAATGTGCACTGTCTTATAATGAGGGCTTAAGACACAGAGTCATCACCAGACTGGTAATTAAATCATTTCACAGCACATAACAGACTGTGGGCTGGAATGGCTGGCTCGCCATACGGAGGTGATGACTTGTGAGAGAGGGCGAGGCGTTAGTGTTGCTATGTTGTGGTGTCAGATAATATCCCAGACTCTTACAAGTACCAGAGATACAGGCTTGATTTACCTGTTCAGACATCAACAGTCTTGTTGTTTTCATTGATACAATTGAAATTATTTTACTGACATCACATGCTAGATTAGATACATTTCTGTCACTTAAACCAGATGAAATCAGTTAACTATATCCTGTCTGGTTTTGTATGTCATTTCAGAGCATTTCAAATCGCTCACAACTCCAGTAGTTCTAGGTTTGTCCAGAACCTACCACTTTGGAGATTGAGGTCTTGTATCACCAGAGTAGTCGACCCCCATAGATACTGGTAACTAACCCAAGATAGTTAATCCGCGTCAATGGGAGCAAATAAGCACAGTGGGCAGAACATGCAAGGAGGTGAGCAGAGCCAAACACGAGCTGGCGAGATCTAATTGCCGTGTTTTAGTATGTATTTTCATACTTCTGTTAGGGAACGCCTACTCTGTGAAGTGTGCGTGTGCAATAAATCAATTTGCCCTTGCCATCCTTCTAAACAACGCCATTTTTTTTAAACTTTGGCAAAGGGCCAAGTTTACAAAATGTAGTACACTCTATTCATGACATATTCTTTTCATACCCCATGTGAACTACTTGGGTTTCCCCTTTTATCTATGGTACTCCTTTCATAACTCATAGTGAAATATTTGATTTAAATAACAAACATGAACTATGGTTGAAGGCTCCAGTACTAGGTTTAAGACAGATCTCCAGCTCCAGGTGGCCTTAATTAGGCAGAGATTGTATTATGTTAACTTCACTATATCACTCACAGCCCTTTGTGGTCAAACATCTGCAGGAGGAACATTTCTGTTACAGTTCTGAGGAAAATGTGACCCGGGGAGGGATTTGGTGAACACACCCACCACACCCCACTGGGTTAGGATGAAGATAGGATTTGGTGAACACACACACCACACCCCTCTGGGTTAGGATGAGGATAGGATCAGCTACAAATGACTGTCTGTCATTTACAGGGACATAAACCTGCCACAGAACTTCTCTATGGCATATGAAGGGCTTTGTGTCACTTACTGTATGTAGACTAGGATTGGGGTCAATCAAATTCTAAATCAATCCTTGAATTGACTCATGAAGTGGAGAATTTATGTTGAATTCAATTCAAATTTCAACCATCAAGTTATGGAATTGGAATTGAATTGGAATTGTAAAGACATTTAATCTTTGGAATAAAAATAAAAAAAACTCCAGGATTATTTTTCCATAATTTCAATTTGTATTTCTTTATTTCCAATACAGCTAGGCTGACTGAAGAGTGACATGATCAGCCTGAGGGAATTGAATTGGAATTTGTGGAATTTTGGGGGATAATATTGAATTTGGAATATAATTCTTAGAATGTACAGTTGAAGTCGGAAGTTTAAATACACTTAGGTTGGAGTCATTAAAACTCGTTTTTCAACCACTCCACAAATTTCTTGTTAACAAACTCTAGTTTTGGCGAGTCGGTAAGGACATCTACTTTGTGCGTGACACAATACATTTTTCCAACAGTTGTTTACAGACAGATTATTTAACTTATAATTCACTGTATCACAATTCCAGTGGGTCAGAAGTTCACACACACTAAGATCACTGTGCCATTAAACAGCTCCGAAAATTCCAGAAAATTATGTCATGAAGCTCAGAAGCTTTTAATAGGCTAATTGACATAATTTGAGTCAATTGGAGGTGTAACTGTGGATGTATTTCAAGGCCTACCTTCAAACTCAGTGCCTCTTTGCTTGACATCATGGGACAATCAAAAGAAATCAGTTAAGACCTCAGAAAAAAAGATTGTAGACCTCCACAAGTCTGGTTTATCCATGGGAGCAATTTCCAAATGCCTGAAGGTACCACGGTCATCTGTACAAACAATAGTATGCAAGTATAAACACCATGGGTGTAAGGCGTCTAGGTGTAGCAGGTAAGGCGGAGTCAGGCGCAGGTCACAGAGATGAGTAATAAATGTAACTTTACTCAAAAAAACTAATATTCCAAGAAGGAACATAATCAAGCTCACAAACGAGACCAACTTATAATGAACAAACATGCTCAAAACCATGGGGGACACAGAGGGTTAAATAAGGAACATATAATTATGGGAATGGAAACCAGGTGTGTACAATGAAGACAAAACAAATGGAAAATGAAAAGTGGATCGGTGGCAGCTAGAAAACCAGTGACATCAACCGCCGAACGCCGCGGAGGAACCTCCCGCACCTCAGATTCCTGGAGTGGACCAGCCACCACCAGCCTGAGGAGAGACACATGGAACGAGGGGTTAATACGATAATCAGGGGGAGCTGTAACCTGTAACAAACCTCGTTCAGTCTCCTCAGGACTTTAAATGGCCCCACAAACCGCGGACCCAGCTTCCGGCAGGTCCCCCGGTGCGAACACTGAGGCCTCACTGCGGTGGCGGTCAGCGCTCGCCTTCTGCTGCCTTATGGCCTGTTGCAGGTGCACATGGGCGGCGTCCCAGGTCTCCTCCGAGCGCCTAAACCATTCATCCACCGCAGGTGCCTCGATCTGGCTCTGATGCCACGGTGCCAGAACTGGCTGATAACCTAGAATGCACTGGAAAGGAGATAGGTTAGTGGAGGAGTGGCGGAGTGAATTTTGGGCCATCTCTGCCCAGGGGATGAAAGCCGCTCACTCCCCTGGCCGGTCCTGGCAATAGGACCGCAGAAACCTACACACATCCTGGTTAACTCTTTCCACCTGCCCGTTGGGGTGAAAACCTGAGGTGAGGCTGACACCCAGACGTTCCATAAACGCCCTCCAGACCCTGGACGTGAAATGGGGTCCCCGATCAGAAACGATCAGAAACGATGTCCTTAGGCACCGGACTACGTGGGTGAACAGGGCCTCCACAGTCTGTAGGGCCGTAGGGAGACCGGGCAAAGGAAGGAGATGGCAGGATCCACAACAACCAGGATTGTGGTGTTTCCCTGTGACGGAGGAAGATCCGTCAAGAAATCCACCGAAAGTTGTGACCACGGCCATTGTGGAACGGGTAGGGGTTTTAATTTCCCCCTGGGCAGGTGTCTAGGTGCCTTGCACTGGTAGCACACCGAGCAGGAGGAAACATATACCCTCACGTCCTTAGCCAATGTGGACGATCAGTACTTTCCACTAAGACCGCGCACTGTCCGACCAATGCCAGGATGACCAGAGGAGGGTGATGTGTGGGCCCAATAGATCAAACGGTCACGGACAGCAGACGGAACATACAGACACCCAGCTGGGTGGGAGTGGGCTCTGTACGTAACGCACGCTCGATGTCTGCATCCAGCTCCCACACCACCGATGCCACCAGGCAAGAAGCCGGATGTATTGGAGTGGGATCCATGGGCCGCTCCTCTGTGTCATACATCCAGGACAATGCGTCTCCCTTTGCGTTTTGGGAACATGGTCTGTAGTATATGGTGAAAACAAAATGGGTGAAAAACATGGCCCACCTTGCCTGGCGAGGGTTCAGTCTCCTCGCCGCCCGGATGTACTCCAGATTGCGGTGTTCAGTCCAGATGAGAAAAGGGTGTTTAGCTCCCTCAAGCCAATGCCTCCACGCCTTCAGAGCCTTTACAGCCAACAGCTCCCGGTCCCCCACATCATAGTTTCGCTCCGCCGAGCTGAGCTTCTTTGAAAAGAAGGCACAGGAGCGGAGCTTTGTTGGCGTACCCGAGCGCTGAAACAGCACAGCTCCTATCCCAGCCTCGGATGCGTCCACCTCCACTATGAATGCCAAGGAGGGATCGGGATGAGCCAGGACGGGAGCTGAGGTAAACAGAGCCCTCAGATGACATAAAGCCCTGTCCGCCTCAGTCGCATTGGTTCCCCCTTCAGCAGTGAGGTAATGGGAGCCGCTACCTGACCAAAGCCCCGGATAAACCTCCGGTAGTAGTTGGAAAACCCTAAGAACCGCTGCACTTCCTTTACCGTGGTTGGAGTCGGCCAATTACGCACGGCTGAAATGCGGTCACTTTCCATCTGCACCCCAGACGTGGAAAATCGGTACCCTAGGAAGGAGACGGACTGTTGGAAGAACAGACATTTCTCAGCCTTGACGTACAGGTCATGCTTCAACAGTCGACCAAGCACCTTGCGCACCAGGGACACATGCTTGGCGCGTGTAGCGGAGTATATCAGAATGTCGTTGATATACACCGCTACACCCTGCCCATGCAGGTCCAGGAAAATCTCATCTACGTGTACGTGCCTGGAAGACTGATGGAGCATTCATCAACCCGTATGGCATGACGAGGTACTCATAGTGCCCAGAGGAGGTACTAAATGATGTCTTCCACTCGTCCCCCTCCCGGATACTCACCAGATTGTAAGCGCTCCTGAGATCCTATTTTATAAAGAAGCGCGCCCCGTGCATTGACTCGATCGCACTGGCTATGAGAGGCAGCGGGTAGCTGTACCTCACAGTGATCTGATTGATACCTCGATAGTCAATACACGGACGCAGACCTCCATCCTTCTTCTTCACGAAAAATAAACTTGAGGACGCAGTTGAAGTGGAAGGCCGAATGTATCCCTGCCCCAGAGATTCGGAGACATATGTTTCCATAGCCGCCATCTCCTCCTGTCACAGGAGGATACACGTGACTCCTGGGAAGTGCTGCGTCTACCAGGAGATTTATCGCACAATCCCCCCGTCGATGGGGTGGTAGTTGATTCGCCTTCTTCTTACAGAAGGCGAGAGCCAAATCGGCATATTCTGAGGGGATGTGCACGGTGGAGACCTGGCCTGGACTCTCCACCGTAGTCGCACTGATGGACACACCTACACACCTCCCTGAGCACTTACGTGACCATCCCTTGAGAGCCCTCCATTGCCACGAATTAGTGGGGTCATGATGGGCCAACCAGGGTAGGCCCAGCACCACGGGAAACGCAGGAGAATCTTTAAGGAAGAGACTAATTCTCTCCTCATGACCCTCCTGCGTAACCATGCATAGTGGAGCGGTGGCCTCCCTAATCAGCCCTGACCCTAATGGTCGACTATCTAAGGCGTGCACAGGGAAGGGCATATCAACAGGAACAATAGGGATCTCAAACTATGTGCAAATGAACGGTCAATAAAGTTCCCAGCTGTGCCTGAATCTACTAGCGCCTTATGCTGGGAATGCGGGGAAAACTCAGGAAATTCTATAAACACAAACATGTGAGCAACAGGGAGCTCTGGATGAGTCTGGTGCCTACTCACCTGGGGTGACACGACAGCCTGCTGCCTCGACTCCCTAAGGAACCTCCCCAGCACCGACCAGCAGTGTGCCCTCTGCGGCCACAGATGGTGCAGGGAATGCCCCCCCCCCCTCCGGTCACCCTATGAGCAGCACCTCCTAGCTCCATAGGTGTCGGAGCGGAGGTGCTGGGGGATGGAACTGACGGACCCCGATCCGGACATCCGCGGGTGGCCAACAGGTCATCCAGCCGGATGGACAGGTCCACCAGCTGGTTGAATGTAAGGGTGGTGTCCCTGCAGGCCAGCTCCAGACGGACATCCTCGCGCAAACTGCACCGGTAATTGTCAATCAAGTCCCTGTCATTCCATCCCGCACCGGTGGCCAGGGTTCGGATGTCCAAAGCAAAGTCCTGTGCACTTCTCGTCCCCTGTCTTCGGTGAAACGATCGTTCCCCAGCCACTCTTTCCTAAAAAAACAAATATTCCAAGAAGGAACATAATCAAGATCATAAACAACTTACAATGAACAAACACGCATAAAACCATGGGGGACACAGAGGGTTAAATAAGGAACATATAATTATGGGAATGGAACCAGGTGTGTACAAAGAAGGCAAAACATATGGAAAATGAAAAGTGGATCGGTGGCGGCTAGAAAACCGGTGACGTCGACCGCCGAACGCTGCCCGAATAAGGAGAGGGACCAACTTCGGCGGAAGTCGTGACAATGGGACCACGCAGCCGTCATACCGCTCAGGAAGGAGACGCGTTCTGTCTCCTAGAGATGAATGTACTTTGGTGCGAAAAGTGCAAATCAATCCCAGAACAACAGCAAAGGACCTTGTGAAGATGCTGGAGGAAACAGGTACAAAAGTATCTATATCCACATTAAAACGAGACCTATATCGACATAACCTGAAAAGCCGCTCAGCAAGGAAGAAGCCACTGCTCCAAAACCGCCATAAAAAAGCCAGACTACGGTTTGCAACGGCACATGGGGACAAAGATCGTACTTTTTGGAGAAATATCCTCTTGTCTGATGAAACAAAAATATAACTGTTTGGCCATAATGACCATCGTTATGTTTGGAGGAAAAAAGGGGATGCTTGCAAGCCGAAGAATACCATCCCAACCTGTGAAGCACGTGGGTGGCAGCATCATGTTGTGAGGGTGCTTTGCTGCAGAAGGGACTGGTGCACTTCACAAAATAAATGGTATCATGAGGTGGGAAATTATGTGGATATGTTGAAGCAACATCTCAAATCATCAGTTAAAGCTAAAGCTAAGTTAAAGCTTGGTTGCAAATGGGTCTTCTAATGGACAATGACCCCAAGCATACTTCCAAAGTTGTGGCAAAATGGCTTAATGACAACAATGTCAAGGTATTAGAGTGGCCATCACAAAGCCCTGACCTCAGTCCCATAGAACATTTGTTGGTAGAACTGAAAAAGCATGTGCGAGCAAGGAGGCCTACAAACCTGACTCAGTTACACCAGCTCTGTCAGGAGGAATGGGCCAAAATTCATCCAACCTATTGTGGGAAGCTTGTGGAAGGCTATCCGAAACGTTTGACCCGAGTTAAACAATTTAAAGGCAATGCTACCAAATACTAATTGGGTATATGTAAACTTCTGACACACTGGGAATGTAATGAAAAAAATAAAAGCTGAAATAAATAATTCTCTCTCCTATTATTCTGACATTTCACATTCTTAAAATAAAGTGGTGATCCTGACTGACCTAAAACAGGGAATTTTTACTAGGATTGAATGTCAGGAATTGTGAAAAATGTAGTTGGCTATGGTTTATGTAAACTTCTGACTTCAACAGTACCTAACATTGGAATTTAAATATTTCTGAATTCAAAGATTGACCTTGAATTGGAATGAAATTAAAATGAATTTAGAGGGATAGGGAAATAATTGTATTTGTGGAATTAACTCTTGCTTGTTGAATTAAGTTATGTTATATGGATCTTTAATATTGTCAAAAAGAACCTGAGACACATTTCCCTCAATGACTGACTGCATGTTTAATGACACCCTGCATCTCCGGGGAAGCCACCTGCTGCCTGTCAGTCAGTCCAACTGTTGAACATCTAACTGACATTATTATGCAAACCCTCAAACCTTGATCCTATGTACTGTAGGCTTACTGGGCTATTTATGTATGTACATATTCAAGTAAGGAATTCTGTATAAACATACTATTAGTGTGATGGATGGTATGGATGGTATTCCTTGTCCAGCCATTATGCATAATCATGTCTAATGATTCCCCAGATTGTGGCAGACACCAGACACAGACTAAATGCATGTTTGTTTTTTGTCTCCTGCCATTGTTCTTTGTGTGGGTAGGTCACCTCTGAATATTCATCACTTCTCATGTCATCAACACCGACACTGAAATCTGCAGCAAAACATCTCAGACGGTCGTCCCCTTCAGACTCTACACATTACTGTACATTCTCAGCCCCAGGCCAGCCCAGCTATCAGACATTTACAATGGCATAATTATGTAGCATTAAGCCATCACTTTGACATATCAGCCAGACACGGTATGCATAACGGCAGCGGAGGCCTGCTTCATTTACTCTGTCTTCAGATTGTCAGAATGGCCTCTAAGAGAACGTTGTGTTTCTCTCTGGATGTAATTAGAATCTGTATTTATGGAACCAATCAAACCTTCAGTCAGAGGAAGAGGGGCCCATTTGAAGGTGACACCAGGATGCATCAGGCCCATATTGCAGACATTTACTGTCAGCAGCCTTTTAGACGGGCCATCTACTCCTCTCACAGCCTTTTAAATCATCATCAATCCAGCCAATTGCCTGTTAGTTCACATGACATGTAGCCTTTATGGATCCCACTAATACAGCAGCACTTACAGACCCCCAGAGTGACATTGACTCTGCCAGGGTGTCTGTGGTTTCTTCTAAACCCACAGCAGAGCAGTGACGTCAATGTCTGTGGTGCTGCTTGTTATATTGACTGGAACTCTTGTGTGTTAGCTTGGTCGTGATGCTACTTAGTGCCTACTGTGTTACATTTTGGTATGTTTCCTCTTCACCTTGTCAGAGGAACTCTCTGTTACCTGCTAGTTGATTGGTCTGTGAGTCTACAGTATTCTGTCAGCCTGTCTGAGTGGCTGCTTGTTAGCCTGTGTTTGCCACTGCGCTCTGGCTGCTCCACCTCTCATTGTGATTGTTCACTCTTCTTGACTTTCCATGGCAGTGGCGTGTATTTATGGATGCCAACAGAAGCCAGGCTTCCCTAAAAAAATGACTAAAAATAAAGAAAAAAAATCATATAAAATAATTTATATTTCATCTCTCTGTGTTTTCATAATTTTCCTTCAATTCACAAGAGGCTGAATGTATCTCACCGGAGAAAGCATCTGAGCGAGCGAAACAGCGCCCCTCTGTCTCTGTCTCTGTATGTATAAGCCATGATGCTGTCTGGTCAAAAAGAGTATGACATTGTTGCCGCCCATAACATTGAGTGCAAGGGAATCCAGCAATCATTTGGTCTCCCTTGATCAAATTATAGCCAATCAGCGATGAGCTAATCTGAGTGAGCTCAACTGTGAATGGTCCTGGCGCACGAAAAAAAGTGTAAAGGGAAGCCAGTCTGGTTTTGGCTTCACTCCTATCACATCGCATCGAGAGAAATACCTCATTGACAGAAACAACTTGAATTGTTGCATCTTGTTATGTTGTTTTCATCCAGTGGCTAGCTAGCTAAAATGACTCATGGATGGAGATAGGAATTTGGACATGTGTTTTTACTTCATTCTCCGTACTGGTCAATGATTATAATGGCGGCTCTGATCCAACCATAAATTCATACATTGTGCCCCTGGACTGAGATGATGGAAGCTCAATATGTAGCTAGATGTACAGTATCAGTCAAACGTTTGGACACACCTACTCATTCAAGGGTTTTACTACATTGTAGAATAATAGTGAAAACTTTAAAGCTATGAAATAACACGTATGGAATAATGTAGTAACCAAAAAGTGTTAAACAAATCAAAATATATTTATTGTTTGAGATTCTTTACAGTAGCCATCAGTAGCCATTGCCTTAATGACAAGTTTGCACACTCTTGGCATTCTCTCAACCAGCTTCATGAGGTAGTCACCTGAAATGCATTTCAATTAACAGATGTGCCTTGTTAAAAGTTAATTGGTGGAATTTCTTTCCTTCTTAATGTGTTTGAGTCAATCAGATGTTTTGTGACAAGGTAGGGGTGGTATACAGAAGATAGACATATTTGGTAAAAGACCAAGTCCATATTATGGCAAGAACAGCTCTAATAAGTAAAGAGAAACAACAGTCCATCATTGCTTTAAGACATGAAGATGAGTCAATACGGAAAATTTCAAGAACTTTGAAAGTTTCTTCAAGTGATGTTGCAAAAACCATAAAGCGCTATGATGAAACTGGCTCTCTTGAGGACCGCCAAAGGAATGGAAGACGCAGAGTTACCTATGTTGCAGAGGATAAGTTCAGCTTCAGAAATTGCAGCCTAAATACATGCTTCACGGAGTTCAAGTAACAGACACATCTCAACATCAACTATTCAGAGGAGACTGCATGAATTAGGCCTTCATGGTCAAATTGCTGCAAAGAAACCACTACTAAAGGACTCCAAAAAGAAGGAGTGACTTGCTTGGGCCAAGAAACACGAGCAAAGAACATTTGACCGGTGAAAATCTGTCCTTTGGTCTGATGAGTCCAAATTTGAGATGTTGGGTTCGAACTGCCATGTCTTTGTGAGACGCATATTAGGTGAACGGATGATCTCTGCATGTGTGGTTCCCATCGTAAAGCATGGAGGAGGAGGTGTGATGTTTTGGGGGTGCTTTGCTGGTGACACTGTCAGTGATTTATTTAGAATTCAAGGCACACTTAACCAGCATGGCTACCACACCATTTTGCAGCAATATGCCATCCCATCTGGTTTGCACTTAGTGGGACTATCATTTGTTTTTCAACAGGGCAATGACCCAACACACCTCCAGGCTGTGTAAGGGCTATTTGACCAAGAAGGAGAGTGATGGAGTGCTGCATCAGATGACCTGGCCTCCACAATAACCTAACCTCAACCCAATTGAGATGGTTTGGGATGAGTTGGACCACAGAGTGAAGAAAAAGCAGCCAACAAGTGTTCAGCATATGTGGGAACTCCTTCAAGACTGTTGGAAAATCATTCCAGGTGAAGAGAATGCCAAGAGTGTGCAAAGCTGTCATCAAGGCAAAGGGTGGCTACTTTGAAGAATATAAAATTGATTCGATGTGTTATTTCATAGTTGTGATGTCTTCACTATTATTCTACAATTTAGAAAACCGTAAAAATGAAGAAAAACCCTTGAATGAGTAGATGTATCCAGACTTTTGACTGGTACTGTAGAAGGTTCATGTTAACTAGCTAATGTTGCCCATGAAAGGAAGTTAGGCTAGCAAGCAAGCATTTCAGCCAGGTAGCCTAGGACCTAAAAAATGTAAGCGTGCACTGTATGACGGAGTGATAGACCATTTTGTGAACATGAGAGGAGAATAGCGTTGGTGTTTCTCTACAAGTAGGGTAGGTCAACATTTTTTCTACTTGCACAAATGCACGCACACACAAGTTTGTATCATTCACAACTAAAGTTGCCAAATAACTCTAAATCTAGCAAATAGGACATGTTTCAAATGTTCACTTTTATGTTCAACATAGCCACTTCATAGCCACTTCACTCGCTCCTTAATGGTACTCTTCCTATTTTATTCAGCTAAGATCAATTCTTATTGCATTGGACTTATAAGCATATCTTGTCAGCTAAATGAACAAGCCTACAGCCTATGGCAGGGAGCATCGCCAGATAGCCTACTGTAGGCCTATGTTAACTCATTATGTTCTTCTAAAATACTTTTTCTTCATATCACAATGTTTCTTTAGACCTGACTCTTTTGCATGACAATAACTGGCTAACAAAATGTAATGACCACCACAGCCCGAGGGTTAACCTGCAGAGCCTTTCTCTAACACACACACACACACACACACACACGCACACACGCACGCACGCACGCACACGCACACACGCACACACGCACACACGCACACAAAATCTGAACCATGGACAGCCACATCATATTTAGCTTACATTGATTGGACTAAACAGTTTTTGGTATCTTTTAATTGTCACTGTATTAGACTAAGCATAGGTGATTTCATGATGTTGAAATGTTGAAGTTGAAATGGTGATGGAGTAGTGGAGGCAGCTCCTGTTTTGTTTGCTACTTGCGGTAACTCTCCATGGTTCTAAATCAATAGTTGTTTAGTAATCCCAAAATGCCGGAAACATTAACTTGCTTGACCATGCTGTAGGTCATGTAACTATTTGTTTAGATGCAATATGCTTTGTGGACATCACCAGACAGAGGTTGCTCTCCAGTTTTGTGAAAAAACAAAGGTGTGGTTGAATTTATTTTGCCACTGTGTCTTCTTATTGTCTCGGCCTTGGTCCTATATATCACGGTGTTAAGGCATATGAACTAACAGGTTATAGAGCAGACAACACAATTATCACAACATGTAGGTTGTAATATGTTTTTTTTCTGGCTTGTCTTCCCCAGTGATTTTACCCACACACTGCTACTGCTCTATGGGTGGTGCACTGCCATGCCAAAGGGGGAGATTATACACTCTAATTATACACTCTTCTAATTCCCTGTAAATGGATTAACAGAACCCCCCTTATCCCCTTTTTTCTCCTTCACTCCACTTCTTGGTGTGGCTTGGCCCTGGCCAATGTGGCACCTACGGGGCAGATGGGGGTCTGGTCCCAGTGGTTCTTACATCTTGCCTGGGCTGGATGGTCCTGGATGATCCTCAGCCCCCCCACCCCCCTGCATGTCCTTCCCCCTGGCTGCTAAACCACAGACCAACCCCATGTATCATTTACAGGCTATTCTTAAAGCCCATCTCTTTCTAATGATTAATCCACTTCAGTTAGATTTAGAAATGATCAAAGGCAAGGCATCAAAGCACTTTATGAAGGTAATTACTCACTCATTAGCCATATGTTTGACAAGTAAACCCTCCCTGGCATTGGATAGCACTCTATTAATCAGAAAGAGATCTGACAAAAGGTGAGGTTAGCTATGATGAAATATACATCCTGTCCTTTCTGCCTGTCAGAGAATCTGTGAAATTACAGTACATAGCTGATGAATTATTGAGCAAGCTGTCATGCAATAGCATGGTTTCCACTTGATATATGATGCGCTTGGACTATATTTTGGGTCAACTTCAGACTGGTTAAAATCTTTGTCACCATATTTCATCCACAGCCTCATGTGTGAGGGTCATCGGAATCAATCTACGACATGCTAAGGGAAATATTTTTCCTGGTGAAAGTCCCCAGGTGTCAACTTCAGCAGCTTGTCATCACCAAATAACAATCTAAATAGATGATGTTAGCCGGCATCTAAACATGAACATGATATCCTCTGTGTTACGAAGACAGCCAGTCCCCCTCTCCTCTCACTCTCCATCTACGACACCACCGCCCCATATTGCAGGCAGATCACCCCAGGCAGCGAGGACAAGACAGGACAGAGGAGGATAAATTACACCCACAAAGCCCAGCCTCTCTCCCATGCCTTCATTTGCACCAGCAATTAATCAGCCATCACTAGAGAGATCCTATGTCAGGCCCAGGATTTTATTAGGGATGTCCTTTATGGGCCTTAATGAGACTTATGTCTTCCTTGAGTATTTCATTTGCAGCACACTGGCTGGCTGCTGTAACCTTGAGGTGAAGAGCTTTTCCACTAAAGTATAGCAGCTCAGCCTTCCTTTCCTTCAGGATATTCCTTTCAAGATGTTCTGACTGCTGGCTTTTCTTCTTTCATTCACTGCATGGCTGGTTGGGTGTTTTAATTAGATAAAGTCTTGTGTCTCCGAGGTGGCTAATTATAGCTGCAATTAGTCAGACTCTCTTTTAATTTTGTGTATTTCCACATTCATCCACATTTCAATTAAATCTAACATTTAAACTTTGCCACGTAATTATTTTGTGCGCTGAGAAAATCTCTGAAATAAACTGTCATGTACAGTATGTTTAATGAGTACGTGAAGGGGTGGAATCAGTCAGAGATGACAGCTGTGCTGCTCGCCTGTCAAGGCTGTAGGTTTCTGAACTAAACTGCTCAAGGCCCCAAACAGAATCGACTTTAAACCTTGTACTAAAGCTGAATAACAGATGAGCAGGTATCTTATCGCTGCTCACAGCTCGTTTCTCTCTGTAGAACAGATCTGCTAGCTCTCTTTAATTACTTCTAGCTCCTAGCGGCTCCTGTTAACTCACAGACAGACCAGACCGGACACCAGACAATTTTTGAAGAAAATCCTTGGAGAGGAAATTAAAATCTTTGTTCCCCCGTTGGCTATTTTCTTCTTCATTCATGAACTTCTCTTTATTACCGTTTGTATATATATTGTAAATTATTACATGGTAAATTGTAACAAGACATAAAATACTTGAAATACTGACATTTTTATAAGTACCTGCTAATACACTGGCTCTTCAATTTCAGAAGTAAAACATTTTCGCTGTCTCTCTATTCGATTTCCAAAGTATACCATTTTTGTTGAATTTGTGTAAACCATTAAACCAACATATTGTACCTCTTCAAGCCACTCTAATAATTTTTTTAAATGGCCTCCCTTTTTTCTTCCACTTAATTATCCACACTCTAGATTTGAGTCTCCCCTCCCCTGCCTTTGCCATAAAGTCAGATAGTTAATGTTGAGCTAATATGTACATGCCCTGTGCTACCCTGATCATTAAACACAAGTCTCACTGTAGATGTAAGGGTTTTCCTCCTCCTCCTCGTCTGAGGAGTAGAAGCGAGAAGGATCGGAGGACGAATGCGCAGCTTGGTAAGTGTCCATATTGTTTAATAAAACATAAACTGAACACTCAATGAATACAAAACAATAAACGTGAACAAAACCGAAACAGTACTGTGTGGCGAACAAACACAGACACGGACACAATCACCCACCAAACAACAGTCAAACCCAGGCTACCTAAGTATGATTCTCAATCAGAGACAACTAACGACACCTGCCTCTGATTGAGAACCATACTAGGCCGAACACAGAAAACCAACCTAGAAACACAAAACATAGAATGCCCACCCAACTCACGTCCTGACCAACTAAAACAAACAAATAACACAAGAACTAGGGTCAGAACGTGACAGTACCCCCCCCCCCCCCCCCCCACTCCCAAGGTGCTGACCCCGCCCGCAAAACCTGAACCTATAGGGGAGGGTCTGGGTGGGCATCTGTCCGCGGTGGCGGCTCTGGCGCTGGACGTGGACCCCACTCCACCATAGTCTTAGTCCGCCTCTGTGGCCTCCTAGGAACGCTGACCCTTGCCGCCGATCCTGACCTGGGAACCCTAATAAATAGGCCCACAGGACTGGACTGAGGGGCAGCTCAGGACTGAGGGGTAATTCAGGACTGAGGGGTAGCTCAGGACTGAGGGGTAACTCAGGACTGAGAGGTAGCTCAGGACTGAGAGGTAGCTCAGGACTGAGAGGTAGCTCAGACTGGTTGACGGCTCTGGCAGCTCCTGGCTGGTTGACGGCTCTGGCAGCTCCTGGCTGTGTGACGGCTCTGGCAGCTCCTGGCTGGCTGACGGCTCTGGAAGCTCCTGGCTGGCTGATGGCTCTGGCAGCTCCTAGCTGGCTGACTGCTCTGGCAGCTCCTGGCTGGCTGACGGCTCTGGCAGATCCTGGCTGACTGGCGGCTCCTGGCTGACTGGCGGCTCTGGCGGCTCCTGGCTGGCTGACGGCTCTGGCGGCTCCTGGCTGACTGGTGGCTCTGGCGGCTCCAAGCTGACTGGCGGCTCCATGCTGACTGGTGGCTCTGGCGACTCATGACAGACTGGCGGCTCTGGCGGCTCATGACAGACTGTAAGCTCTGGCGGCTCTGGCGGCTCAGGACAGGCGGGAGACTCTAGCAGCTCTGGACAGGCGGGAGACTCTAGCAGCTCTGGACAGGCGGGAGACTCTAGCAGCTCTGGACAGGCCGGAGACTCTAGCAGCTCTGGACAGGCCGGAGACTCTAGCAGCTCTGGACAGGCGGGAGACTCTAGCAGCTCTGGACAGGCGGGAGACTCTAGCAGCTCTGGACAGGCGGGAGACTCTAGCAGCTCTGGACAGGCGGGACACTCTAGCAGCTCTGGACAGGCGGGAGACTCTAGCAGCTCTGGACAGGCGGGACACTCTAGCAGCTCTGGACAGGCGGGACACTCTAGCAGCTCTGGACAGGCCGGAGACTCTAGCAGCTCTGGACAGGCCGGAGACTCTAGCAGCTCTGGACAGGCGGGAGACTCTGTAGACAAAGGACGGAGAGACAGCCTGGTGCTGGGAGCTGCCACCGGAGGGCTGGTGCGTGGAGGTTTCACTGGATGGACCGGACCGTGAAGGCGTACTGGAGATCTTGAGAACAGGGCTGGCACCATCCGCCCTGGCTGGATCTTCAGTCTAGCCCTGCAGATGTGGGGAGCTGGGATGTAGTGCACCGGGCTAAGCACCCGTACTGGGGACACTGTGCGTTCCACCTCATAACACGGTGCCTGACCAGTACAACGCCCGCCACGGTTAGCACGGCTAGGAGCTCTGTAGCGCTGAGCTGGCACAGGACGTGCAGGGCTAAGAAGGTGCACAGGAGGCCTGGTGCGTGAGGCTATCACAGTCTTCACAAGACGACTAGCACGCACCTCAGGACGAGTGCCGTGCATACTGCTCCAAACCAACAGCTCTCTCTCCTCACTCTCCTCCAATTTCATCAACAACTCCTCGAATGTCTCATAATCTCCCCTCCGTTCACTCTCCTCCAATCTGTCCAACAACTCCTCGACAATCTCAGACTCACCCCTCAACTTCGCCGACTGCTCCATTTCCACCCTGACCGGCTCTAGTTTCCTCCTTGGCTTCTTATGGAAAACAGGGGGAGTTGGCTCAGGTCTGACTCCTGACTCTGCCACACTCTCCCTGTGCCCCCCCCCAATATATTTTTGGGGCTGCTTCTCGGGCTTCCAGCCGCGCTACCGCGCCAGCTCCTCGTAATGCCGCCTCTCTGCTTTCGCTGCTTCCAGCTCTGCTTTAAGGTGGCGATATTCCCTTGGCCCTGCCCAGGGTCCTTTTCCGTCGAACTCGTCCTCCCATGTCCATTACTCCTTCTTGCGCTGCTCCTGCTGCCGCTGCCTGTTACCACGCCGCTTGGTCCTTGGTGGGTGGGTGATTCTGTAAGGGTTTTCCTCCTCCTCGTCTGAGGAGAAGCGATAAGGATCGGAGGACCAATGCGCAGCTTGGTAAGTGTCCATATTGTTTAATAAAACATAAACTGAACACTCAATGAATACAAAACAATAAATGTGAACAAAACCGAAACAGTACCGTGTGGCGAACAAACACAGACACGGAAACAATCACCCACCAAACAACAGTGAAACCCAGGCTACCTAAGTATGATTCTCAATCAGAGACAACTAACGACACCTGCCTCTGATTGAGAACCATACTAGGCCGAACACAGAAAACCAACCTAGAAACACAAAACATAGAATGCCCACCCAACTCACGTCCTGACCAACTAAAACAAACAAATAACACAAGAACTAGGGTCAGAATGTGACAGTAGAGATGTTACTGACTTTATTCTGGGCAGGCAGTTAGTGTTTTGCTTCACACAATTAACACAACACTCGCTGGAATCCTATGGTCTACAGACTGTATTCATTCAAAACGTAAAGTGTGAGTTTCACAGTCAACACTTAAAACCTTTAAAGCCATTTACAACTTAAATAACACAGGCAACCTTATGAAACTGAAACAAACAATGTGTTATGAGATTCGGGGGGCAAATAAAGCAGAGTGTGTTTGCAGCAGAGCAGCCAACCAGCTGCCAGAGCAGAAATAGCAGGCTATCATTATGGTTGTGCGAAAGGGAACCACCCTGTGTTTTAGTTCATAGTGGAGGTTGTGTAGTGGGTGTGTCTTAGTTTTTCTGATGGAAAGCCATAGACTAAATTAAGCCTTTATGATACAACCATACAAACCCTTCTGAAAGCTTCTACTTCAGACATGAAAATCTTCAAACATAAAAAAATAAAAAAATCTGTCTCAAAGAAAATTAAGTTTTTTGACACTGTTAATTACATTGACATAAGATGATGAAATTCACAGACAAATCCATTTGCTTTGTACATTGCTCATTTGTTTCTAGAGAATTTTAAGGACAAGCTCTCTTAAAAGAGGTGATAGTGGTTGACAAGATCAGTGGAGCTGAAACCTTTGTTGTCTCTCAGCTTATGCTCAGATGTAGGTTCGTCTGGAACGGGTTTCACAGCAGATGATTCAGTGGTGTCCTCACATGATGCAATGCTCTGCAATTCAATATTCCTTTGAACTTGGCCTTTTATGTCAGTCTACCAAGTGTTCCTTTTGTTATTGTGTTAATACAGCTCTTTGGTTCATTACTAGTGATGGTTGTCATCAAAGTTAATGATCGGCAGCTCAGAGGAAGAGAAAAAGAGGTCATTTTTTAAAACTTTAGTTTCAAATCCATCATTATATTTAGCCAATAACAGAAGTTATGGTTGAAGCTTTCAGTATAATTGCCTCATGTTCCATGAGCTGAATGGTCTATGAATGATCTAAAAACATGATTTGTTTTGTTGCCTGTAAAAAACCCTCCCTTGTATCGCTTCTTGTATGATTTACTCTCCCTTCTATGAAACCTGATCCCAATCGCCAATACATCCTCCAGTGTGTCATCCCCACAGTTTGGTCTCTGCTTTATCAGTGCCAGCATGATCCTCATCCCCACAGAGGGAAACTTGGCTGCCATGTTCTCTGACAGAGTGTTGATAAATTCCTGGAACGACTTCCACAAGTGCCGCGTTTCCAAATGTGAGAGCTATAGTGAAATATTTATGGCTGTGATAAATGAAAAGCCTTATCAGAGGAAATGTTGATGAAATCTCTATGAATGAGTTATGTTCCTTGTGCTTTTGGGTCTGTTAGGGATATAGGAATGAGCCCTGACCCCCTCTAACTTATGTTGTCTCATGTCTGTCAACGGCCTGCTCTTCATTCATGTGTTGTATCAGTGCTATAGAGGGGAAGCTCCCAGAGGATAACCCACATTGAGATGGGTGTGATATAATCTCCTGCTTCCTTAGGACTGTCTGTGTGCTAGACATTGGCAGTGTTTATCTATGGACTTGTCCTGTCGATGAGCATCCATAGAGCTGTTGAGTGTTCATCTGTAAGAGTCCTTAGAGGTCTGAATGGACTAGACTAGCCGACAGTGTGGCTCCCTTAACCCCAGTCAGTTAGTCTGGGTCCAGCCAGGTGATTTACTTCCTCATTCTTCT
Organism: Oncorhynchus mykiss; assembly: GCF_013265735.2. Taxonomy (NCBI): domain Eukaryota; kingdom Metazoa; phylum Chordata; class Actinopteri; order Salmoniformes; family Salmonidae; genus Oncorhynchus; species Oncorhynchus mykiss. The sequence goes on from NC_048588.1 coordinate 20,141,326, forward strand.
CCCCTGGTTGTATCCAGCCATCCCCTTTAACAGCCTTAGCCCTTTAATGGCCTTTAGAGCCCCATTCTCAACAAGGCCTTAAATCTGACTGCTGTCCACTACAGCTTCATATCGACCCCACTGGACCTGGAATGAGCATGTCCATAGTATGTGATTTATCTCCACTGGCTTTATGTTTAAACCAATATCAATCCCTCCCTTCGCTTCATGAGTCCTGTCTCATGGTGGCCATTCTATTTACCACATGTTAGGAGGTTATCACTGGGCTAACATGACAAGGACTATTTTCAGTTATGATGATGATACTCATTTGCCTTTGGAGGGGAGAGGGGGTGGAGATAGTAAATTATTAGGCTAGTGCTGTGAAGTGAGACAAGATTTGAAAAACAACAGCCATTTTATTAAAGCTGCCCTTGGTAGCCTCTTTGGCTTTCCTCCCCATTGGTAGCTTTAACGAATTGCATACAAAACCGTGGCTGATACAACACGAGCATACAAAATCTAACAACTGTCGTGTGATCACTGTAATGCCAAAAAAGTCTAGTGCCTGTCTTCTTTTGTGTAGATTTTGCACTTGTAAATCCTGCGTCCATCATAAAGAGTTCCTACAATTTTACTTTGCAAACACTCAAGTTTTGATGCTCAAACTTTTCCAGTTCACACTTTTACTCGAGGCAGAGTTCACACAACCAAGGCTTTTATCATTTTTCAAAAGCTTTATAATGTACACTCTGTACAGCACACACGTCTCAATTCCCACTCCTTTCACACCTCCTTGGATATGTCTTGTATTATACCACAAGAGAGAGTTATGATGCCCATAGCTTTGTAAAGTATTCCCTTACGCTCGACTCCTTCTGAATCATCTCATGTCATATTCAGCCTGCGCCTCCCTTTGGATTCTAAATAAAAGAATCACATCGTTTGCACAATGACATTTCTACCTCACTTCTCACCGCCTATGATTATCTTGTTTAAAGTATATCATCTGGAAAATATACTCCGCTATTTCAATAGTAATGATTCCTCCAAATATGTTTGGTAGCGAGACAATTTTATATTCTTTTATAGCTTTTTTATCTTTCGAAATGCCGCTTTTAGATTGTATGAAATGAACCCTCCACCTGTGAATATGACCTTTATTATGAATATAAATTGTAACTGTGTGTATGTACATGTCACATCATTGTCCTCCGATGTTAATGTGTTTCAGTGTGTGTGTGTGTGTGTGTGTGTGTGTGTGTGTGTGTGTGTGTGTGTGTGTGTGTGTGTGTGTGTGTGTGTGTGTGTGTGTTAGAGAAAGGCTCTGCAGGTTAACCCTCGGGCTGTGGTGGTCATTACATTTTGTTAGCCAGTTATTGTCATGCAAAAGAGTCAGGTCTAAAGAAACATTGTGATATGAAGAAAAAGTATTTTAGAAGAACATAATGAGTTAACATAGGCCTACAGTAGGCTATCTGGCGATGCTCCCTGCCATAGGCTGTAGGTTTGTTCATTTAGTTGACAAGATATGCTTATAAGTCCAATGCAATAAGAATTGATCTTAGCTGAATAAAATAGGATGATTCCCATTAAGGAGCGAGTGCGCATATGAAGTGGTTATGTTGAGCGTAAAAGTGAACATTTGAAACAGAAATATTCTAGATTTAGAGTTATTTGGAAACTTTAGTTGTGAATGATACAAACCTCAGAATGTCTTAGAAATCAAAACAATATGGGCTGCATGGTGCGACTATAGGCTACTGATGATTTGAGAAAGTAGCAAAAAAGTTTGCCCTCTGTTTCTTGCCTCAGGCTGCACAGCTGTTCTCTCATCAAGTGATCATATTTTCACCCATCAGACTTTTATCAATTTAGTCTTGTCTTTACTAATATGTAACACATATTAGTAATGTCTAGATTTAGAATGGCCCATTATGAAATGGGCAGGAACAGGGCCAAGGGGAAAAAGACACAATCTGTACGCACTCGAGTAGCAAATGGAGGCCGCACACTTTCCCACCTGTCCGTTTTGTAGGCTACTTCGAGTTTTTAGCAGAGCATGTGCTTAATATGAGCGGCTAAGAAATAAATAGAAGAACACTTTTTTCACACCATGTATCAACCACTGTTTGAGGAGCATGCTCTCGCTGCCTGACAGTGTAAGGACAGACGCTGTCCTTACTAAACAATGGACATGAAACAGAACACGGACATTAATACTGACTCATGGGAGCCTGACTAGACAGCTGAGGCGTGGGTGCCTGATGAGCCGGTTGAGGCGTGGAAGCCTGACGAACTGGCTGAGGCATGACGTGGGGTGGGAGCCTGCCGAGCCAACCGAGGCAAGGAAACCTCTCGAGCCAGCTAAGGCGTGGAAGCCTGACGAACCGGCTGAGGCATGACGTGGGGTGGGAGCCTGCCGAGCCAACCGAGGCAAGGAAACCTCTCGGGACAGCTAAGGCGTGGAAGCCTGACGAACCGGCTGAGGCATGACGTGGGGTGGGAGCCTGCCGAGTCAACCGAGGCAAGGAAACCTCTCGAGCCAGCTAAGGCGTGGAAGCCTGACGAACCGGCTGAGGCATGACGTGGGGTGGGAGCCTGCCGAGCCAACCGAGGCAAGGAAACCTCTCGAGCCAGCTAAGGCGTGGAAGCCTGACGAACCGGCTGAGGCATGACGTGGGGTGGGAGCCTGCCGAGCCAACCGAGACAAGGAAACCTCTCGAGCCAGCTAAGGCGTGGAAGCCTGACGAACCGGCTGAGGCATGACGTGGGGTGGGAGCCTGCCGAGCCAACCGAGACAAGGAAACCTCTCGAGCCAGCTAAGGCGTGGAAGCCTGACGAACCGGCTGAGGCACCCCCGGTTCCTTCGGCAGCGACCTCACCATCCAAACAAAAAACAAAACTATTCAAAAAACAAAACTAGGCTATTCAAAATCAAATACAAATTCAATAATTGTAGGTGAACTGTAAGCCACCCTGCACAATCAATGAAACAACAGCCTTGCTTAGGGCTATATGTTCTCTCCCAGACTAATGCATTGACATTTTGTAGTGTCGCATAAGGTAACCAGTCCATCCAGTATGCACAATAATACAGTCCACACAAAGGCGATTACTCAAATTTGTTTTTTGGAGTATTTATTTTATTTTTATTTCACCTTTATTTAACCAGGTAGGCCAGTTGAGAACAAGTTCTCATTTACAACTGCGACCTGGCCAAGATAAAGCAAAGCAGTGTGACAAAAACAACAACACAGAGTTACACATTAACAAACGTACAGTCAATAACACAATAAAACAATCTATGTACAGTGTGTGCAAATGTAGAGGTCTAGGGAGGTTAGGCAATAAATAGGCCATGGAGGCAAAAATAATTACAATTTAGCATTAACACTAGAGTGATATATGTGCAGATGATGATGTGCAAGTAGAGATACTTGTGTGCAAAAGAGCAAGAGCATAAGTAACAATATGGGGATGAGGTAGTTGGGTGTGCAATTTGCAGATTGGCTGCGTACAGGTACAGTGATCAGTAAGCTGCTCTGGCAGCTGATGCTTAAATTTAGAGAGGGAGATACAGTATAAGACTCCAGCTTCACTGATTTTTGCCATTTGTTTCAGTCATTGGCAGCAGAGAACTGTAAGGAAAGGCGGCCAAAGGAAGTGTTGGCTTTGGGGGTGACCAGTGAAATATACCTACTGGAGCGTGTACTACGGGTCGGTGTTCCTATAGTGAGCAGTGAGCTGAGATAAGGCGGGTCTTTACCTAGCATAGACTTATAGATGACCTGGAGCCAGTGGGTTTGGCGACAAATATGTTGTGAGGGCCAGCCAACGAGAGCATACAGGTTGCAGTGGTGGGTAGAATATGGGACTTAGGTGACAAAACGGATGGCACTGTGATAGACTACATCCAGTTTGCTGAGTAGAGTGTTGGAGGCTATTTTGTAAATGACATCGCCGAAGTCAAGGATCGGTAGGATAGTCGGTTTTACGAGGGTATGTTTGGCAGCATGAGTGAAGCAGGCTTTGTTACGAAATAAGAAACTGTGAGTCTGGAAGAAGACTTTACAGTCTAACCAGACACCTGGATATGTGTAGTTGTCCACATATTCTAAGTCAGAACCGTCCAGAGTAGTGATGCTGGTCGGGCAGGAGGGTTCGGGCAGCAATCGGTTGAAGAGCATGCACTTAGTTTTACTTGTATTCAAAAGCAGTTGGAGGCCTCGGAAGGAGTGTTGTATGGCATTGAAGCTCATTTGGAGGGTTGTTAGCACAGCGTCCAAAGAAAGGCCAGATGTATACAGAATGGTGTTGTCTGCGTAGAGGTGGATCAGAGAATCACCAGCAGAAAGAGTGACATCATTGAATTGAACCCTGTGGCACCCCCATAGAGACTGCCAGAGGTCCGGACAACAGGCCCTCCGATTTGACACACTGAACTCTATCTGAGAAATAGTTGGTGAACCAGGTGAGGCAGTCATTTGAGGATCCAAGGCTACTGAGTCTGCCGATAAGAATGCGGTGATTGAGTCGAAAGCCTTAGCCAGGAAGACGGCTGCACAGAAGACGGCTTGCACAGTACTGACTTTTATCGATGGCGATTACGATTTTGTTTAGGACCTTGAGCATGGCTGAGGTGCACCCATGACCAGCTCGGAATCCAGATTGCATAGTGGAGAAGGTATGGTGGGATTCGAAATGGTCGGTGATCTGTTTGTTAACTTAGCCTTCGAAGATTTTAGAAATGCAGGACAGGATGGATATAGGTCTATAACAGTTTGTCTATAACAGTTTGGGTCTAGAGTGTCTCTTCCTTTGGAGAGGGGGATGACCGTGGCAGCTTTCCAATCTTTGGAGATCTCAGATGATACGAAAGAGAGGTTGAATAGGCTAGTAATAGGGATTGCAACAATTTCGGCAGATAGGCTAGACCAATTACAGTGTGTACCAAAAACATATTAAATCAGTTGTGTTTGATATTTTTCTGCCTTGGGTAATATGCGATAGGCTATGTATTGTATAACGGCACAATCATCATTTTAATTCCGTTTTTTTTGGGGGGGGGGGGGGGGGGGGCTTAGGCTCATAAGCCAATGCATTTGCATTAGCTCTGATATGTGTATGGGTGTTTTTAATTAATCATCACTTTTGAAAACGCTGTCCGTTTCACTGTGTTAGGCTTTGAAACAACATCCACAACAACCTTGTTTTACACTGGTTCAACCTGCTTTTGAACTTCGTTCTTCAAATGTATCACAGTGAGGTGAGTTTTAAAAGTACTATAGGCCTACTGTTTTGATGATCAGTGTTTGATGTGATTTTCCATGGCATTTGCATTAATGTCAGAGTGGTTAGAGGAACCATATAGTCCTGAGTACCAGGCCATTACAACCTGATGGAGGAACAATAGAGCCCTGAGTACCAGGCCATTACAACCTGATGGAGGGACAATAGAGCCCTGAGTATCAGGCCACTAGAACCTGATGGATGGACTATAGAGTCTTGAGTACCAATCCATTATGACCTGATTGAGGGACAATAGAGCCCTGAGTACCAGACAATTAGGACCTGATGGATGGACAATAGAGCCCTGAGTACCAGGTGATTAGGACCTGATGGAGGGACAATAGAGCCCTGAGTACCAGGCTATTAGGACCTGGTGGTCGTTAGCTAGTAGGGTACTACCAAAGCATGTCCAGAGTGCATAAGAGGAGATCAACAGTCACACAGAACTTTACTGCTGTCATGACAGCTGGTGTGGCGGTAATATGGTCACTGTAACAACCCTAGTTAACCCTCCCCTGCTACTATAATGGCCTGAAGCTCCTGTTACTCTCTCCCAGGCTGTGATAAAGATGGCCAAGTGTAGGTCAGCCATCCCTCTCTTCTGTGACCACAAAAAGCTTTCCACAGCCATTGTGTTCCTTTAGGGCTCTTTATAAAACACAACATGTCTGTGTGTCCTCCCTCTAAGTGAAATTAAATGTACTTCTGAGTGAGTTTCAAGTCTCCGACTCTTGTCTTCCCTGCTTGCCTAACTATGATGCTGGTTCAAACTTGAACCACAGACAAAGTTAACCATGATTTTAACATAATTAGAATTATTGTACGAACAGTAAAACAGGCTAGCAATAACTCTGCCTCTCCACCTCAGTTTTACACCCATTATGGGAGAGTGGTTAAAGTAGTCATCAGCAGTAATGTACTACCACCAACACTGTGTTGACTGATCTCCACTGACAGGTTCATTTGGTGATATTAATATGCAATTAAGATTATTTTGCTGTGCATGACGCCTTACTGCTGCAAAGATAAGTGGTACCACCACCGTCCTCCTCAGTGATGTGTCAAAATAAATAATATATTCTCTCCCCGCTCTCTGTATCTTTTTCTGCTGGCTCGAATTGCCTGAGCGTGTCAGACAGATGGTTATCGCTCGGTTTCAAAGTCAGGGAGTAAAACTAGCTATCGCTGCCGCCAACTCCAGTCTTTTGTCCCACTGAGTCGTGCTGTTTCGAAAGCAGTCCCATGTTAATTGTCTTAATGAAAGAGTACAACAAAAGGGATGTGCTTACTGCTTACTGCTCAGCACATCAGGCTGCCTCTGCGCTGCGCTGCTCCTCTCCGTATCCTCTCCGGCCCCAGCCTTCTGCACTCCACTGCTGCTGCCTGCAGGCTGCTAGAGACTAGAGCCCTGAGAGGTAGAGGGATGAATAAGGCCTTTATGGAGATGAAGAAGTGTAATGGCACACTCTCCTCTGGAACAGTAGCTCTCTCTCTGTCTTTTATCAGAGACATGAAAGGCAGACAATAAGCCTCTCTGCTATCAACAATATGGTGCCATTTGAAGCAGATTATCCCTCTGTTTAAAGTGGAGAAAACAAAAGACAAAAAGACAAAGGATGCGGCTGAGAGTTGAGAGCCAAGGTTTCTACTCCCCTGAGGAAGTCTTGCCAAGCTGCTTTATCTTATTTCCTAACTCTCATCTGCAAAAGTGCCCGCTCATATTTATCTGAGGGTACAATTAGCGCCCCTCCTCTGCTCAATGCCCAATTATAGTTATTTCAAGGCCCTCTTACAAGTACCTTAATGCACACTCCTACTGTAGTTACACTACCTAGATGTTACACTAACTTAATGTCCTCCATAATGCCCACTGAAACGATCTGAGGCCCCACTCTCAGTAAAGAGGCCTCTCCTGTTGCTAAACTGTTTTGATGCAGATAGATGTATGTTGTCAGAGACAGAGAGTCAGTGGCATGGTGCCATGCTGATGTCATATAGACGCTTAGTGTGTAGCAGATAGGACTCATGTTAGAGAGTATGGAGAGTAGTGCCATGGTGTTCTATGATACAGACACAATGGGGGACACAAGTGAGGACAATAGAGAGAACGTACTGTACACACACAAAGAAAGAGAACAGTCATATGAAGTGGTGATGTGGCATGAGAAGGATGATGATGATGATGATGATGATGATATTAGTAACATGACAAACAATTAATAATTTGTTTGTCAAGGAATCATGTGTACAGTTGGCATGATTGAGCACTGGTGCATGAGAGAGAGGGAAAAAGAGAGGGAGAGAGAAAAATAGAGAGAGAGAGAGAGAAGAGAGAGAATAAAAAATAAAGAAGCGAGAGAACTGGGACACAGCCAGATGCTTCATGTCTCCATATTAACTCCCCACACTTCTCCTCTATTTTTCTACCATTTCTTTATTTCTTTTGTTGTCAGCAGTTGCAGAATAAGTTAATTAAAGCTGTGACAGGCTAACATGCTGTGTGAGATGACAGGAGGCCCGAGATGATTTGTGATGGATAACTGCACTTTCTCTTCTCTTTATTTGCTCAGTCAAAAGGCACTAGAGCTTGATGTACTGCCTAAATGAATGTGCACTAAACAGTGATTTTGTGTTTTGTCATAATGACTTAACAACAGTGTATCTGCATGCAATTTGAATAGGGATTTTTGTTGTTGTTGACTTTTATGAATATAATGCCACGTTATGGTTTTGAATGGATTGTCAATGTGCTCTCCCACCGGGCAGGAGTGGTCTGAGCAACGGTATGTACCTGTTAGAGGCTTACTGCAGTATGCCATAGATAAACACAACACGTCATGGGACATTATGGATGGAGTGAAAAACACATCTAACCCACAACGTGATTATCTATTTTCTCTCAAACTAACACAGATGTTGTGTTCAAGGTCATTGGTATAACAGAATACATACACATGTTAAGTACATTTTTTTTCCATCCTCAATAACACTGTGGTTTATCTGACCTGCAGTTCTCCAGACCCATCTGTTTCAGGGCATCTCATACTAGGCTATGTGATTCAGCTCTTTCTCTGAGAGCAGAAGGGGCTGGTGATTGTTCTGTCTTCAGGTCAGTAATGAACCACTCAGTGGAGAGTCATCCTGTGTGAGTGGGCATTCAGCCCAGAGCTGGAGCTCTACACAGCCCTTATCTCTAAGCCTAGGACTATCTCAGGCCATGTGGACTACTGGAAAGAATGGTTAACAGGAGTGTACTTTTGTTCCAAAACATTGGCTTTGCTTTGGGAATGTAGTATACAGACCTGCCAGGTAGCCAGCCCCTCAGTAAATCACTTTGGACAGTGTAGCTAGTGGTAGCTACAGCTAGGTAGGCAGGGTATAGGCTATGTGGTGCTCTCTCTCTCTCTCTCTCTCTCTCTCTCTCTCTCTCTCCTAATGGACTGTCCTCAAGCAGGGTGCTATCCATCACATGTACTACCTGAGGTCTGGATCTTCCATAAAGATTAGGACTGTTAAGACAAGACGGATGGCCCTTGTCATCGCTAAGCATCATCCCCAAACGCCTAAATTAATTCTAGGAATCCCCGCAAGGGGCTTAAATTACCACAGTAATAACAGCAGCTAACAGCAACGCAGCAGGTCCTGCACTCAGTTCAAGGATGGTTAGTATGGCGTATCCTCAAGTATTTATGAAAATGGTAAACATGACGATGACATAGAAGCTGGTTTAGGGGTATTTTAGAGGGACAACGAGAGGCACTTAGTGGCGTGAGAATGCTTTTCCTTGTTAAACTCTTAATGGTTACTTAGTGGTGTGAGAATAATTTGTCTTGTTAAACTGTTAATGGTAACTTTGTGGTGTGTGAAGTATTTTCGACAGGGATACCAAAGCATTGGAGACTGAGCTAGCACTAGCAGTACTGACTATGCCCTACTCCCCCTGTCCCCTCCCCTGACCTCTGGGAATTAGTGAGAGAGGAAAGCAATCGTTAAAGGAGTCCATATTTGATTGACCTTTGTTTCTCAGCTTACACTCCTTCTGGTCTTTTAAAAGCTCCTATTTCACGGTGGCCTTATAAAAGCAGTGGTTATGGATCTGTTTCCCCTGATTGACACAGCTAGTCAAAGCTTTAACTCCCAGTTGGAAACCATTCATAAAGATGTGTTTCTATTGTGTTTTTCTGAACCACAGCATTTCCATCAGAAAGTGCTGTGAGAAATGACCACCACACACTTTGTTTGGTTTGTTTACTGTGCATTGATGAGTCATCTTGTTATTGATAGCTATGTATAGACATTACAGCTTACCTCAGTCAACAACAGCACTGGTGGAAATACAGTCATCAACCCCTGTGTTATCGCTGCCAAGTTTGTCCAAGAAGTGCCAAAAGATGTCAGTCTTCACTGACAAAACCCTCAGATCCAAGCCTATCCAAATAACGTAGATCTCAACGGGGGATAGCCTTAATGGTATATTGAGTTGTCACAACTCTTTTTAAAAATAGGATCAAGGCTTAGGTCGTGGACTCCTCCGCTCGTGTTTTTGCCATAATGCCAGTAGGGTTGTCAGGTTTCACTCTGTCACTCATGATGTAAAATACTTCAGTTTTTTCCTCTTGGGGGAGACAGGCTGTCAATCAGCCATATTAAGCTTGAAGTACTGCCAGGCAGCAAGACTCCCTCTCCTCAGTAACTTATATAGCATTTAAAGCTAGCATCAAGAATGCCCCACTCTTTCCGCACCAGGCAGTAAGTGCCTTTGCTCAAATGTCAATGTATCATGCATGGTTTTATAGTTTTATCTGGGCTAGCTGTTAGACCCTTGTGTGTCATATGTCTGAGCGCTGCGAGGAAGAAAAGATGAGCTCTGAGTCTCTTTCTCTCCTCTTATCTGGCTCTTTTGTAACTGAAACACATTACCACGTTGACAGGCCTAGGCAGAGGTACTGAACTTTAAAGCATCCTGCCCTGCCTGCCTCTGTCTTAGTGAGAGATAGTGCTAGTCACTGCAGGTGTCTGCTATTAGCTATGTTGGCTAGCTGTATGCTAAAGCAGAAATATGACAATATATCTGCTCAATCTTAGAATTCCTGTTTCGCCTTTTTTACTTAGCTAGTTAGATCATGAGACATGTTGTTAGTCCCATTAACAGGAGGCCTGCACTCATTGTATCTCAATCAGTATCTGTCAGTAAAACTAACCTCGTCCAAATAGGGCACGACAGGGCCTGACCTATAGCATATCATAATCACGTCAACAAATTGGTTATAACGAACTCTGAACACCGTAACACATGTGAAAGCAAAATGGATACAGAGGATGTGACAAATAAACTTGAAATGGGGGAAGGTTTACTGGTTGCTCAGGAGGTAAAGGAAAAGTCAGGTGTGTGGAATAAATGTGACTAGTGGAAAATACTGGAGATCAAGAAAAATAAGGTAAGGAGCAAGCGCAGCATGGATATTATGTCTCTGCCAAACAGGTCTCTACAATATCATTTTCCTGACCGTTTGGAACGTAAACAACACTAAGTAAATTATAAGCGTACCAGAGAGTCTGTTGTAACTTTTTTGTTGTTGTCAAGCCTTTATTAAAGCAAAGACTAAAAACAGTAGCATCCATTCATGAATGCAATTTCCAAAATAGAACAGTTTATTGATTGTTTAAGCTAATTATTTAACGCTCGCTTTGTTTTATGTTAAAACTAAAATGCTTGATTGCATTTCAAATCAGGAATGACTCCTATGCTGTGTGATGACATGAACGAATGAATGATTGATTGATACAGTAGCCTATTGAAATATAGGCCTAACTAATTTATGTTATTAAGACTAAACAGGATGCGCTCTTAGGCCTACAGCTCAATGGTGGTTATACAAAGCTGCTATAGTAAGCCTACTAATGATTATGACATTACTTATGATCATAATAGTAATAATAACAATTAGAAGGAGATCAAGAAAAAGGAGCGTTATTATTATTATAAATATTAATGGAGGATTTATAAAGCCAGGCACATTTAACAGTTAGGCTATAGATGATAGACCTAATTAAGTTGGGGTTTCTTCTCTCCTCACTTTTCTTAGACAATAAGGCAAGGACTGTTTTCTCATCTCCTAATTCTGCTGTTGCCTCCACCGCATTATTCGCAACACTAATATGCTGGTTAACTTTGCTATTATGCACATAGCAACATGGTTTAGGAAAAGTTGCAAATTCACAGCACACTGATGTGTTTCTGAACCCCAGACAGTGACCACTATCCAAAGCAGGAGAAAGCGCATTTGTTATAAAAGAATTTCATTTTTATTAGTGTTGCACAATTCTTCTTAAGTGATATAACCATATTCAATAGCATGTCTTAGACTGATATGTTTTATTTAACTAGGCAAGTCAGTTAAGAACAAGTTCTTATGTTCAATGACAGCCTAGGAACAGTGGGTTACTGCCTTGTTCAGGGGAAGAATGACAGAGTTCTACTTTGTCGGCTCAGGGACTCGATCTTGCAACCTTTTGGTTACTAGTCCAACACTCTAACCACTAGGCTACCTGCCGCCCCTATACTTCGCCATCCCCACGGCCTCCACAATGGAGCAGTCCACTCAGACAGGCGCCAATCAGACAGGTGTCTTGTACACCATGATAAATATATATTTATTTTTATTGCTACTGCTTGGCTAAAGAAATCTCGGTCGACCAGCATCGACCAAACAATCGAACAGTCGACTAAATGGGGTCAGCTCTAGTGGACATACCATGCCAATTGGGAGTAGCAGGCCAAGACGTGTCAAGGCGGCAGACTGTTATTATCTCAGATGAAAATCTGTGCTAACCTGATGGCTACAATTAGTGTCAGCTGGTTATTGAGTCTTTAAAGAGGACTCCTGGCCTTTTGGCTCCCAGCCTGTCTGGCTATAGAAGTCTCTAATGAGTCATTAGCCGCATGGCCTCTCCTCTCAGGAGTCCACCCCATAATGGCACACTTTTCATCTATTTTACAGAGAGGCTGTCGTTGGTTATTAGCAGTGCTCTGAAGTCCTATTACCTTTACGTCTAGGATAAATGGATGAAATACGGTTGCCAAGTGCACTGTCCCTCCCTTTCTATCTTGTGGTCAGTCTCTCCACTCTCTCCTATCATTGAGCGTAATGGGTAATTGATGTACGTTTACTTCATTGTTTGATCTGTTTCATAATTTGTAGTTATTGAAGTTTATGATTGATAGCATTTATGGCCATGTATTGATGGCCTTTCCATATCACCTGGCAGGTACTTAAACCATGTCTTTAGAACTGAGCGTTTGAGCAATGCAACAGACTTCCGTGTTTTTGCCATTTGTTATCGAGCTACTGTAAGTAAGTTATGAAGGTACAGAGTTTCTATGTGGTGATGAAGAGAGCAATCAGTAGGATTACACAATAAGCATCACCCTGAGCTGAATGGCCAGGTTTGAGTGCTATTGAAGCAAATTACTTATAGTTGCAGAGTTAAGTAAAACGGAAGTTTCCCACAGTGACTTAAAGTTGCACTATGCAGGAATCGCTCCACCATTTCCTGGTTGCTAAAACTCTAATAATTTGCCTAATTTCAGTTTATGTGACAAAATAAGCTAGTATTGTATTTGTTTCAGCTGGCGTAAAAAAACCAAAAACAAAGTAAAAGAGTTAAGAATGGGAAGTAGAAATAGCGCACAAAGAACAGATCTACCGCTTCTTAGACTTGCTTTCAAGTAGAATAATAGATCTATAAAAGTTACATATTGCCACATTAAAGAGAAAACTCTAAGAAGTTTCTGAGTGGTTTTAAATGGCAGACTTTTTAGTCCAAATGTAGAATTTAATTTCACTTTGCTAATGCTGTGCCTCCCACCTTTGTTTCTTTGCTGAAATGATTCAATATCGTATTGCTGTCCCCTCTCTGTCTCTTTGTATGTCACAGGTAAAGTATCTCTGTATGCAGGGGAGCGACATCCCTTGGCAAGAAAAGAGCCTCTTGTTGAAAGCGGAGGGCAGATGCAATAGAGGGGGTTCAAAGGCATGCTTTACATATTGCAGTGGGATACATCTAAACAAGCTTTCTTGAACCAGACTGAAGTCTGTCTGAACTCAGCCATCTGTGTCCCCTGGTCTCCTTAGTTTGGCTCGTTTGTGTTATTTCACAAGATATCATCATACAGAACAGTAATTGGAATAAGAGTTGGCGCATGTATTAATAAAAAAAATTATCAGAGGAAATATGTAATTTATTTGAATCTGGTCAGGCTAAACTGTATTTTCAGCTAATGTACAGTCACTTCTCTGTCTGTGTTATGTTTAAAGACTATTGACAACACCTCAGCTCCCTCCCTGTAGCTCTCTATTTTATATCCCCCATTAATGCACTGCAACCTTCCATAACTCTTACTCTTTGTCAATCTTGATCTCTCACTGAAGCAGAGAGTTGTTCGACAGAGACAAAGCTCCCAACCTCTATCTCTCCCCTAACCTTTCTCCCTCCCTCTCTCACCCTCTCTCCATCTCTCCCACCTCTGTCCCTCTCCTCCTCTTTCTTCACCTCTCTCTCTTTCTGTCTCGCTCCCTCCCCCTTTATATTTCTATTTTTTTCTCTCTCCCTGTTACTCCTCCCATCTCCCCTCTCACACACTCTCTTTCTCTCCCTCCATCCCCCGCACCTCTTTCTTTCTATTCCACCTCTCTAACTATCTGTGGCATTCTTTGTGTGGGCTGGTCTGTCTAGGTTCTTCACTGACTGTCACAGCTCAGCTCATTTATGATTAAACGGCCTGCAGAACTATTGGAGGCCTCTCCAATGATGAACCTGTATCACTGGTCTGTGAGACACCACGGGATATTCTTCTTCTTCTTCTGGACCCTGTTTTTATTTACACCGTAGCTTACAGCTATGTTTTCCTCTTACTTTGAATGCCTATGCTCCTGGAATAAAATGCCCCCGCCCTTTGCTTATTATGATTATGATGGATGCTCTTCATCTTCCTCCCTGTGTAGTTGGTGGCTCATTGTTTCACCCTTGAATTCAGTCATTTCTTTGCTTTAGCACCCCAGTGTCAACATCATGAATAATTTATGAAATCGGATGCGTAAATCTTGTTCCACGTCATCTGTTGTCTGATAAGCACACTAGAAACTCAGCCTGATCTCAGACTACATTTTACATTTTAATTATTTAGTAGACGCTCTTATTCAGAATGAGTGCATATATTTTAATATTTTTTTTTGGACTGGTCCCCTGTGGAAATTCAAACCCACAACCCTGGTGCTGCAAGCGCCACACTCTACCAACTACCAACACAGTAAACATAAATTCAGGACACTCACATTAGTATACTATGTTACGTTTGGAATGGTTACACAAGACAGATAATTAC